>NC_137975.1:0-332500 GCF_963924665.1 Micromys minutus
CCAGCAATTTTGTCATTATGATTTTCTTCATCTAATCAGTGGCATTCACTTCTTGATTTTACAACTATACCCATTGTCAGCCAATTCGTTAATACACTTAATCAGCACAATTTGTAAAATCATAGTTATCTGTTTTCAATTACTAGATAACATACACTGGAATCTATTTTTTATGGAGAAAGATTTTAATTATTTCAGCTCACAATCTCAGGATAGAGTCCATCACTGCCAAACAATCAAGGTGGCAGAAAGGTGAGGAGACTGGTCAGGCATCTACAGCTAGGAGTAGAGAATGATGGAGACATGCCACATGCTAGTCCTCCATGTGTGCCGTCATTCCTCTCAATCCAGGACATCATGCTCACCAGTTGTACAACAGAGTGGGCACTTCTTCACACTAAGGAACTTCTTCCTTAGACATATATACAAGCCAACCTAATGTGGAGAATCACTTCCTGAACCTCCCTTCACAGGGGACACCGTGCTTCCATGGTGTTCACTAAACTTATCATAGCAGTTCAGTGAATTACAGCATTGGATCACGGAAGAACCTCATACGAGCCTAGTGCTGTTCATCAAAGCCAGGGTAAACTAACAATTACCTCTGAAGCATTCGAAATACTCCGTAAAATGAATTTTCTTCCCTGATGTCATATGCACTGAATTAAGATTTCTGGACACAGAAACACAAAACTAGGAAATGTTGATGGCTCCTTAAATAACCTCTTGGTTAAGGTGGCTCTGGCAGAAAAATGAAGTCTAAGGGGAGAGGTTTTGCTGGAGAGAGAACTGTCTTTATCATGAATAATTCTTTTAGAAAAAGTATAATCTACAGGGGAAACATCAACAGCTTATTCAAGGAGGGATTTTGCCTCTTGCAAGTCTCAGGCTTTTATTCTGCCCCACCCCCACCCTTAACTTCACTCTTCAAAAAGAACCATTTTCCCTGCTGGGAGGATTCTGCAATTCCTATTTGCTTAGTGACTTGTTAAGAAGCATCCATGATGGAAAAAATACTGAAAATATTTATGTGTGTTATTTATAAAGCCATCTCTTTGGGTCTAATTATTTCAACTATATTAGTGTGTGTGTGTGTGTGTGTGTGTGTGTGTGTGTGTGTGTGTGTGTGTCTTTGTATCAGAAAACAACTTTTCAGGAGTCTGCTTTCTTTTTCAATCATGTGGATGCTAAGGACTGAGCTCAGGTCATAATACTTGGCAGCAAATATATTTACCCACTGAGGAGTCATTTGCTAGCTAGCCCTGGTATAGAGATTTTTACTAGTATTTCACATGTGCCCATACTTTAACTTTTTCCAAAGAATAATATTTCTCATTATTTTTAAAAATTTTGTTCTCTTACCCTGTATGCAAAGCCTGAGGATCATAGGCTCAGTTACATTATAAATGTTATTTTATATATGTACATGTTAGCATGTGTATTCTGGTGCACTTGTCTGTGCAGAATTGGCAGTACATATATAGGTATGTGTGCAGAGGACAGAGGTCAACTTTAGTTATTCCACAATGGGTACTGGCCAACTTGCTTTTTTGGGATTGTTGCTGATCTGAGGCTAGATAAATGGGCTAATCTACTGGCTAGTGAGTCCAGATATCTTCTTAACTCTCCCTCCACTAAAAAGAACTTTCCACAAGCCTTAGTCTTCTCACGCATGCAAACTAATGCCTTTGTGTTTTCAAAGCAAATGCTTTATCCAGAGTTATCTCCTGAGCCTATAAGCCATTATCAGGTGGAAGCATATCTTTGAATAGTACTTTAGCTTAATCCAGTGAATAAATAATTGCATAATCTATGCCAACATACCACATTATCCATAGAGAAATGTAAATTTTTTTCTTATGTACAAATATACCCACAGATCTTCTAAAGATCAGCTCTATTTCAATCTAAGATACTTCTGACTTTGAAGGAACCCAAGCTTACCTGCTCCCTTGCAAACACTCCTATATCTCCTGAGTAATATAAGGGGATAGAATTCTTTCTGTCTGGCCAGAAGTGGGTGTTAGCACATTCGGAACTAATCAAGACAAAATACATTTTTGAATTTTTTATCTGTAGCTGGCATTGCTTTCTCATGATCCTACACATATTTGTGCCCCCCCCCACCAAAAAAAAAAAAAAAAAGCAGACATCACCATGGATTCTGCCTCCAGTCTGTTCTAGTCTGCCCCTCTGTCTGTTGAAAGTAGAAGCAGGAGCTCAAAGGTAAGAACATGGAAGCAGAGACTGAAGCACAATCTTTGGAGGAATTACACTTTCTGATTTTCTCCATAGCTAGTATCCACCTGTCTTTCTTAGAGAGCCCATACCCAACTGTCCAATGACAGCACTTCCCTTAGTGGGCAGAAGACTTTTTGTATGAAAATGCCCTTTGAACCTGCTCATAGACAGACTATGAAGGCCTCTCCTCTTATCTATGTCAAGTTGACAACCATGACTTGTCATCACAGGCAGAACTACCTACTATCTCTGTATCCACTTTTACCCCTGGACAGTTCCCATTAACAAGAAGCCCTGCCTGATATGTCACCAGGGATTCTAACCAAAGACATTGTGGCCCTATTTAGTATTTCCTTCCCCTTTTAATCTTCTCTATTCTACACAATTATTTCACTAAAATCTTCCTCTGGTTATAGTCTCTGTCTACCTCTTTTTGCACATGTACTTTCCATAGTCTTTGGACAACTGAGGATTAGCTAGAAGGCTGAGTGTGATAGACCTGTAGTTCTAAGCTACACTAATATATGCTTTTTCAATTGTCACTGAAATTTTGTGTAGGTCAGGTCTGTCATCAGTTGATATTTATTATTTACATTTAATTTTTAATTTTATTTTATGTGTATAGGTATTTTACTTCCTTGTATGTATACACCATGTAAATGCCATGCCCAAGGAAGCCAGAGAAGGGCATTAGATCAGTTATGAGTCACTGTGTGGATACAGAGAATGAAGCCCTCCTCCTCTGGGAAAGCTCCTAGAGCTCTTTGCCATTGCACAATCTATCCAGCCCTGTAACCAACAGATTTTTAGGTAAAGGAGACAATAATTTTGGAGGGATGACAGTCTTTCTTAAAAGGAAGAACAAAATGTTCATGGGAGGAAATAAAGGGACAAATAGAAAATCAGAAATTGAAGAAAAGATCATCCGGAGACTGCTTCACCTAGGAATACACCCAATATGTGCCCTATAAACCCCAGCACTATTGCTGATACCAAGTAATGCTTCCTGGCAAGAAACTAATATGGATGCCTCCTCAGAGGCTCTGCCAGAGCCATAGTGATACAGAGGAGGATCCTTGCAGCTAACTCTCAGACTGAACATGGAGATCCCATTGAAGGAGCTAGAGAAAAGCCTGAAGGAAGTGAAAAGGTCTGAAACCCCAGAGAAAGAACAAAATTATCAACTATCCAAACTTACCACAGCTTCCAGGGACTAAAACACCAACTAATGAGTTCACATGGAAAGAACCATGACCTGAGGTACATATGCAACAGAGAATATGAGTGTGAGGAGAGGCCTTTGGTCCAGTGAAGGCTCTTTTTCCCTGTGTAGGGGAATGCCAAGGTGCTTAGGTGGGAGAGAGTAGTTTGGAGAGGGAGCACCTTCATGAAGGAAATTGGAGAAGGAGGGAGGATGGGAATGTGAGAAAGGCATAACATCTAAAATGTAAGTGGGAAAATATATTCCAATTTTTATATTCCAATATAAAAAGGAAATAAAGAAAAATAGACAATGTTATTTTTTATCCATCAGCTGTTATTTGTTTGTTTACTTAGAAACAGTCATCTCTGCTAGCAGCATTCTTTCTTAACTTCAGGTTCAGTAAGGATTTCACAGCCAACTTCTGCTAAACATTTTGTGCGCCCAATCTGGTTATGTGCTATGCATAGATGTGTTTATCTAACTAGAGCCTCTCTGTCCACCTGATATTTATTCTTTGACTTTATCCTTCTGTACTCTTAATAAGCTTACTAATTCTCTCCAAAAGTATGGTGATAGTAGCTTATTCGTTGGAAATGACAGAAAAACTTGCCTGATTCACTAACATAATTGAGACTCTACAACCAATATTCCTAGCAAACACTGCTGCTTTACCACCCTGGACTGCCTTCCTTTTATCCTGCCTTGCCTTCTCATCTATTCTCTCCTGTTTCCTTCTCCACTTTCCTCTTTCTCACTCTACGTTGTCAGTCTTTCCTGTACTCTGGCTCAACAGACCACTATGTAAGTCCTTTTCTTTTCACTGTATGCGAATGTGATTCTCAGTTGATCTGTAACTCTGACAAGTATACACTCCAAATGCCCAACTTCTGGAAACTTGCTATTACTATATGATTCATAGGTATGACTTCATTTACTGTGTGGTGTCACAAACCAAACCCATAATTGTTTGTTGATGCTAAATTGATACCTTTCTTTCTCTCCTGTTTTCTGCACGTGCAGGTAAATTAAAGAACAAGACAAAATGCTCATTCCTTACTAAGTACCTGTTCTTCAAACTGTTTATTTGTTAAGAGGCATGCACATGTTTTTGGGCAGTTTCATTGTATTAGCATAGCCCAGATTATTATTATAGAATTAATAATATTCATAATATTACTCTTGTTAATAAGGTCATTTCAGTATCTTCAGGAAATTACTGTTGTCTCTGTGGGCCTGTAAATCTCAATTTCTGTCACAGTATATTGATGAAAATTAGTAGACCTTTATAAGTTTAGGATATACCTCAGTTGGCAAACTACTTGCACAGGTCTGAGTTTGATTCCCAGCACTACCCCTTAATCTAGCAGTGTAGTTCATGCCTGTAATCCCACCTCAGTGAGGCAGGTACAAGAAATTGAGAAGTTTGTGTTCATCCCCAATTCCTTAGAGTTTTTTTTTCCTTTCCAGAGAATGAGCTATGATCACCAAACTCTTGGTTAGAATGAGTAAGTTTTCTATTCCTACACAATACATCATGACCAAGAAGCAAGATGGGGAGGAAAAGGTTTATTTAGCTCACACTTTCACATTGCTGTTCATCACTAAAGGAAGTCAGGACTAGAACTTAAGTAGGTCAGGAAGCAGGAGCTGATACAAAGGCCATGGAGGGATATTAACACTTGCTTCTTCTGGCTTATACAGCTTGATATTTTATAGAACAGAAGAATACCAGCTGGTGATGGCACACCCCACAATGGGCCCTCCCACCCTTGCCCACTAACTGAGAAAATGCCTCACATATGGATCTCATGGAGACATTTCCTCAAGAGAGGCTTCTTTCTCTGTGATAACTCTAGCTTGTGGAGTTGACACACAAACCCATTCAGTACTCTTAATAAGTGTACCACAGAATTAAGTCAAAGAATAAATATCAAATGTCCAGAGAGACTGTAGTTAGATAAATACAAACATAGCAAAATATTACCAGATTGGGCACACAAAATGTTTAGAAGAAGTTGGCTGTGAAATCCTTACTGAAGCTGAAGTTAAGAAAGACTGTTGCTAGCAGAGCTGACAGATTCTAAGTAAAGCAACAAATAACAAGAGATGGCGATAACATTGTCTATCTTTCTATCTGTCATTTATTTTCTATTATTTATCATATTTTATGCAATTGTTTATCTATCATCTATTCAGCTGTTTGAAATGACAGTTTAATAATGTACAGGCACATTTCACTAAAACTCATCTGTATCGCCCATCAATTTATAAGCTTCATGCAGATGAGAAACTTATGTTTTTAGATCTCTTGGACTCTGCACAGATAAGGCCAAGATCACTCAAAAGCAGTTGAACTTTTAAAAGATAGTGATAATAAATCCATGAGCAGCCAAAGCTAGTAGGGTCTGACCAAAGTTTGCCCTCATCTTCCCCTGTGACCTTATATTTATATCTTATATTCAATCATGTGGCATAAAGTGTTTCCTTGGAAGAAAAAGATCATAATCAATCTTCTGACACAGAGGTTAGTTTTTCACTCCCAACGTCAAAACCACCATCCTACAATTTTCTAACATATATTTAAGAGGCACCAGGAACAAAGTTGAATGGTTGCCAGGAGCAACAGCTCCTACACATATCTCCACTCCTGTGTCCCTCGCCCGCACATTTATAATGAATTTCGCATAAGAATAACTTCTTTCCTTAATTTTCTCAATTAGTCCTTAGAGCACAGAGTGTAGATCTGCTAGAAGAATGCCTGCTCATCATCCTTAAAGCCAATATTCAGTCAAGATACCACATAAATCAGGCTTAGTGTGCCTGCCTGTAATCTTAGTGTTTCTCAAGAGGTGGGAGCAGAATCATCATATGTTCAAGGCCAGCCTCAGCTACATAACTAGTTCAAAGCCAGCAGAGGACAGAGCCCTTATATCCAAAGAAAACAACATAAATATCCCTACTCTGGCCATCACTGAGCTTTTGTTTATTAGTGTTGAGATAAAGCACTAGAATTAAGCCCATTGTCCAAAACCGCATTTCTTATGTAACTACATTTTTTGGATTAAATTATTTCTTAATTTGCACTGTCTTTTTAAAAAGTAACTGTAAATATTTAAAATCTTAAAAAAGATCCATGAAGATCACTGGGTAGATGAAGGTTCCTGTCACCGAAGCCTGAAAACCTGTTGGATGGATTTCTTGGACCCACAAAGTGGAAGTAGAAATCCAACTCTCAGTGTTCTCCCAGGTACACAAGCACTCTCCCCCACATAGCAATATTGATAAATTAGGCTCAAATTATAAAATCTAGGTTGTTTGTCCACCAGTTCCCAGGAATGTTTCTGCCTCTGCCTCCTTTGTGATAGGATTACATAAATATACCATCATACTTCTCACTGTACAGAGTATCTTAGAATAGAATTCAGGTTTATACACTTGTGTGACAAATATTTTACCAATTGCACTATCTTCAAATTCTCCTTGAAAGCTTTCTAAAGTCCTGTATGGATAAATGCAACACATAAACTGGGCTTTGCACACCAAAGATATAAACCTGACTTTACCAATAACTCCTCCAGTAACCTTGGGTAACTATATTTCTCTGTAAAAATAGAAATAATAAGTGTGCTTGTTTTAAGCCTGCAATTCCATGAGGTGGTGTCTGGCATGTGATGTTCCCCTCAAATAATTCCTGTTTCCTCAGATATTTAGGTCACAGATTTCCCATTCTTTCTTCCTTTCTATTCAGGTCCACATATTGTTGGTACTTTAAATAAAGGTGGTTGCATTTTTATATTCCTGGTCCTAAAGGATTTTGAAATCTTTCATCAAGCCATCTGGAGACTTTAAGCTACATTAAATTTTCTCTGGGGCTTCTATTTGAATTTCTTTATGTATGGAAAGCTAATTAATTTTGAAAGCATTATAAATTTTGATAATGTATAATGATCTGCCCTGCTCCCCAGGCTCATTAAGAAATATAACCCTCTTTTCATACCCCAGGTTCCTACCTCTACACAGTTCCTTGCTCTTATATGGTTAATTACTGCCAAGTGCTATCATCCAAAATCCATCATGTTCTGGACTAAAGTCATGTCCTCTTTACTCAAACAAATCTTTTACCGTCATTCTACTCCAGCTGCCTTCTTTGCAATTGTTCTTATCATCCAGAGTCATTAGTCAAAGCACAGAAGTCGTAAAATTTTAAGTCTTATCATTGGGGTGCTAAAGTCAGTATAGTCTTATCATGGGAAGGCTGGTGGCGGGCCTTGTGCACAGCCAAGTTAGCCTTGGAGATGTGATGGACAGAACAACAATAGTCAGATATCAGTCTTGGAGCTCTAGATGATACTCTGTAAATCTGGAACTTAGTAGTCAGAGCAGAACATTTTCACTAGACCATTGTGATTTCTTCACTTGGGAGCTGTAAAGTATCCTATTATTAGAACAACATAGGGCATCTTAGAAATGACTAAAGAACTCAGGAGATAAATGTGCATGTCTATAGGTAGCAGAAGTATAATGCACAGAAATTATATGGACTTCTGTCTTAACCTTTGATCTCTTCATGATGTTTCTAATTGGCTGAGAATCTGAGTACCTTTTAACCATTTATATATGTGGGACCATTGTCTTTTGATGCTGTCTTTGGACTATGAAGGTATAGAAGACAACCCCAGCCCTATAGCAATGTAAAATGTCAGAACCAAGAGAAGCTGTCAAAACACAGTCAATAAGTTTTGGCTTTAAAACAAGAGAGCCTAAATTTCATCCCCAGTCCCCAGGTCTCTCTCTCTCTCTGTCTCTCTCTCTCTCTCTCTCTCTCTCTCTCTCTCTCTCTCTCTCTCTCTCTCTCTCTCTCTCTCTCTCTGTGCATGTAAAGGCCAGAGGTAGATGCTTTATTTTTATTGAAATAGGTCTCTTGTTGTCACCTTTACCCTGGATATAAGGAAAGATGCAGGAGGCTGGAGGAGCACCATCATAGAAGCAGGGGTAGAATAAATGGGAGAGGGAGTCTTGAGAGGGGAAACTGGGAAAGGGGATAATATTTGAAATGTAAACTTAAAAGAATCCTACAAAAGAAGAAAAAAGAAAGTTCTCTCAGTGATCTGGCATTCACTTAATCCACTTGGAATCTAAACAACAAGTGCTCAGATACAGGATTACTTCTGACTTCACATCGACAGCTATGAATATATGAGCTACACATTCTCACCTGGATTTTTATTTGTATGGCTGTGTTTGTATGTGTTTGTATGTGTGTGTGTGTGTGTGTGTGTGTGTGTGTGCACGCGCACGTGCACGCACATGCGTGTATTACATAGTATATCTATGTGGTAGATGTGTGTGGGAGTACATTCTTGCTTAAGAGTATGGAAGACAAAGGAATACATCAAGCATCTTGTTCCATCACTGTCTTGTTTCTGTAAGAAAAGGTCTCTTACTGAGAATGGCATTAGTCTAGCTTCCAATAATCCTTCATGATCCACCTACCTCTGAACTCCACAGCACTGTAATAATGATCATGCAAATGGCTACACTCCCTCTTATTTTTTTAACAACTTTATTTTAAAGAACAAAGATAACTGTACAGATTTTAAGCATTTTTTGCATAAATGTATACAATACATTTTTGTCAGTACTTGTTTTTTTTTTTTTAAAGGTTTAATAGTGTGATCAAGATCCCACCAGTTACAATGAGCAAAAAGTACATGTAAAACAAGATGCAACCTGGAAATAGTAAAAGTTTTCTTGGTGTGTAAAGATTTTTTCTTAACAATGTGCAGACAGAACATGTAATACAGGGTACAACCCAGAATTTGTCAATGTATTCTTGGTGGGTAAGGATTGAGCATGACTATTTTTTTTTTGTTTTGTTTTCTTTTTTTTCGAGGACTTCATAGAGTCTTTGAGTTGTTTCTGGGGCAGGACGATCCTCAGGGGTTAGCATCCCACTATCAGTGACTGCATATTATGTCTGTTCTTTTGTGACTGGGTTATCTCACTCAGGATATTTTCTACATGGAGCCATTTTCTTAAGAATTTGGTTAAGTCATTGTTTCGGGTGGCTGAGTAGTATTCCATTGTGTAAATGTAAAACAATTTTTGTATCCATTCATCTTCTGAAGGACATCTGGGTTCTTTCCAGCTTCTGGCTATTATAAATAGAGCTGCTATGAACATTGCGGTGCATATATCTTTGTTGTGTATTAAAGTGTCTCTAGGGTATATGCCCAGAAGTGGAATAGCTGGGTCTTCAGGTAGTACTATGTCCAGTTTTCTGAGGTATCGCCAGACTGATTTCCAGAGTGGTTGTATTAGTTTGCAACCCCACCAACAGTGGAGAAGTGTTCCTCTTTCTTCACAACCTTGCCAGCATCTGTTGTCATCTGAGTTTTGGATCTTGGCCAATCTGACTGGTGTGAGGTGGAATCTTAGGGTTGTTTTGATTTGCATTTCCCTGATGGCTAAGGATGTCTAGCACTTCCTCAGATGTTTCTCAGCCATTCTATATTCCTCAATTGAGAACGTTTTGTTTAGCTCTGTAACCCATTTTTTAATAGGGTTGTTTGATTCTCTGGTGTCTAGCTTTTTGAGTTCCTTGTACACCTTGGATATTAGGCCTTTATCATGTGGAGTTGGTAAAGATCTTTTCCCATTCTGTTGGCTGCCGTTTTGTTTTCTTGACAATGTCCTTAGACTTACAGAAACTTTGCAATCTCATTAAGTCCCATTTGTTAATCTTTGACCTTACAGCTTGAGCCATTGGTGTTTTGTTAAGGAAATCTTCTCCTGTACCTATGAGTTCTAAGGTTTTCCCTATTTTCTCATCTAATAGTTTCAGTGTATCTGGTTTAATGTGGAGATCTTTGATCCACTTACACTTGAGCTTTGTACAAGGAGATAAGAAAGGGTCTATTTTAATTCTTTTGCATGTTGAGTGCCAGTTGGACCAGCACCATTTGTTGAATAGGCTGTTTTTTTTCCATTGAATGTTTACAGCTTCTTTGTCAAAAATCAGGTGACCATATAGATGAGGGCTCATTTCTGGATCTTCTATTCTATTCCATTGATCCACATGCCTATTTCTGTACCAGTACCATGCAGTTTTCAGCACAATTGCCTTGTAGTATAGCTTGAGGTCAGGGATAGTGATTCCCGCAGATGTTTTCTTGTTGTTGAGAATGGATTTCGCTATTCTAGGTCTTTTGTTACTGCATATGAAATTGCACTTTGATCTTTCCAATTCAATGAAGTACTGGGTTGGAATTTTGATGGGGATTGCATTGAATCTGTAGATTGCTTTTGGTAGAATGGCCATTTTTAAAATATTGATTCTTCCAATCCATGAGCATGGGAGATCTTAACATTTTCTGAGATCCTCCACAATTTCTTTCTTTAGAGGTTTGAAGTTCTTGTCATACAGGCCCTTCACTTGCTTAGTTAGAGTCACACCAAGGTATTTAATAGTTTTTGTGATGATTGTGAAGGGTACCTTTTCCCTAATTTCTTTCTCCACATATTTATCCTTTGAGTATAGGAAGGCTACTGATTTGTTTGAGTTGATTTTGTATCCAGCCACTTTGCTGAACTTGTTTATCAGCTGTAGGAGTTCGCTGGTGGAATTTTTGGGGTAACTCAAGTACACTATCATGTCATCGGCAAAGAGTGATGTTTTTATCTCTTCCTGTCCGATTTGTATCCCCTTGATCTCCTTTTGCTGCTGCTTCCAGCCAGGACTTCCAGTACTATTTTGAATAGGTAAGGGGAGAGTGGGCAGCCTTGTCGAGTCCCTGATTTTAGTGGGATTGCTTCAAGTTTCCCACCGTTAAGTTTGATGTTGGCTGTTGGTTTGTTGTATATTGCTTTTATTATATATAGGTATGTGCCTTGGATTCCTGTTCTTTCCAAGACTTTTAACATGAAGTGTTATTGAATTTTGTCAAAAGTTTTCTCAGTATCTAGTGAGATGACCATGAGGTTTTTTTCTTTGAGTTTGTTTATATGGTGGATTACATTGATGGATTTCTGTATATTGAACCATCCCTGCATCTCGGGGATGAAGCCTACTTGATCATGGTGCATGGTCGTTTTGATATGTTTTTGTTAGATTTTGTTGGGTATTTTTGAATCAAAGTTTATAAGTGAGATTGGTCTTGAGTTCTATTTCGTTGTAGGGTCTTTGTGTGGTTTAGGAACAAGGGTTATTATAGCCTCAAATAATGAGTTAGGAAGTGTTCCATTTGATTCTATTTTGTGGAATATTTTGGAGAGTATTGGTAATCGTTGTCAATAAATGTTTGATAAAATTCTGCACTGAACCCATCTTGGCCTGTGCTTTTTTTTTTTTTTTAAGTTTTAAGGCTTTTGATGACTGCTTATATTTCTTTAGGGGTTATGGAATTATTTAGATGGTTTACCTGATCCTGATTTAACTTTAGTATCTGGTATCTGTCTTGGAATTCATCCATTTTTTTGAGATTTTCCAGCCTTGTTGAGTATAGGTTTTTAAAGTTGGATCTGATGATTTTTTGAATTTCCTCATATTCAATTATTATGTATCCACTTTCATTTCTGATTTTGTTAATTTGCATGCTCTCTCTTTATTACTCTGGCTAAGGGTTTATCAATCTTGTTAATTTTCTCAAAGAACCAGCTCTTGGTTTTGTTTATTCTTTCAATGGTTCTTTTTGTTTCTATTTAGTCTATTTCTGCCCTAAGTTTGATTATTTCTTGCCGTCTACTCCTCTTGGGTGTATCTGCTTCCTATTGTTCTAGAGATTTCAACTGTGCTGTCAAGTTGCTAGTGTATGCTCTCTCCAGGTTCTTTTTGGAAGCACTTAGAGCTATGCATTTTCCTCTCAGTACTGCTTTCAATCCATCCCATAGGTTTGGGTATGTTGTGTTTTCATTTTTATTGAATTCTAAAAAAATCCTTAATTTCTTTCTTTATTTCTTCTTTGACCCTGCTATCATTTAATAGAGCATTGTTTAGTTTCCATATGTATATGGACTTTTTGTTGTATTTGTTGTTATTGAAGACCGGCATTACATCATTGTGATCTGAAAGGATGCATGTGAGTATTTCAATATTCTTATATCTATTTAGTTTCATTTTTAGACCAATTATGTGGTCAATTTTCGAGAAGGTGATGTGATGTGCTGTGAAGAATTATATTCTTTTGTTTTAGGATCATATGGTGTATAGATATCTATTAATTTTAGTTGGTTCATAACCTCTGTTAATTTTACTGTGTCCTTGTTCAGTTTCTGTTTCCATCATCTGTCCAATGGTGAGAGTGGGGTATTGAGGTCTCCCACTATTATTGTGTGGGTAAAATGTATTTTTTGAGTTTTAGTAGGGTTTCTTTTATGAATATTGATGCTTTTGTATTTGAAGGATATATGCTAAGGGTTGAGAGTTCCTGCTGAAAAATCTCCCCTGTAATGAGTAAAAAGTGTCCTTCCTCATCTTTTTTGACAACTTTTGGTTGAAAATCTACTTTGTTCAATATTAGAATGGCCACTACAGCTTACTTCTTGGGCCATTTGCTTAGAAGTTTTTTTCCCAACCTTTACTCTGAGATAGTGTCTGTCTTTGTCTCTGAGATGAGATTCCTGTATGCAGCAAAATGCTGGGTTTTATTTATGTATGCAGTCTGATAGCCTATATCTTTTTATTGGGGAATTGAGTCTATTTATGTTAGCAAATATTAAGGAATAGTGGTTGCTGTTTCCAGATAATTTTTCTTTCAAGGGTAGAATTGTGCCTGTGTGTCTGTCTTCTTTTGTTTTTCTTACTTAGGACTTTTAGTGTTTTTTCTAGGATGTAGTTCCCCAGATTGTATTGGGGTTTTCACCTATAATTCGGTGTAGTACTTGGTTTGTGGTCAGATATTGTGTAAATTTAGTTTGTCTTGGAATATGTTAGTCTCTCCATCTATGCTGATTGAGAGGTTTGCTGGGTATAGCAGGTTGGGCTTTCTCTTGTGCTCTTTTAGGGTCTGCATGTTATCTGTCCAGAATTTTCTAGCTTTCATAGCCTCTGTTGAGAAATCCGGTGTGATTCTGATTGGTCTGCCTTTATACATTATATGATCTTTTTCCCTTACTGCTTTTAGTATTCTTTCTTTGCTTTTGGTACTTGGCATTTTGACTATTTTGTGTATGGAGGAATTTCTTTTTTGGTCTAATCTATTTGGAGTTCTGTAAGTTTGTTTTATTCTCATGGTCATCTCATTCTTAAGGGCATTGAGGTTTTCTTCTATGGTTTTGTTGAAGATACTTATTGTGCCTCTTAGTTGATATTCTTCGCCCTCTTCTATTCCTATTATCTTTAGGTTTGGTCTTCTCATTGTGTCCTGGATCTCCTAAACATTTTGGCTCAGGAGCTTTTTGGTTTTTGCATCTTCTCTGACTGTTTTGTCTAGGTTTTCAATGTTGTCTTCAGCTCTGGAGATTCTCTCTTCCATCTCTTGTAGTCTGTTGGAAATGCTTGCTTCTGTGACTCCTGATTTATTTTTTAGGTGTTCTACCTCTAGGGTTATCTCTTTTAGTGTTTTCTTTATTGAGTCCATTTCCTTTTTGAATTCCTTCTTCCATTCCTTCATCTCTTTGGTTCTGTTTTCCTCTAGTTGTTTGAGTTCTTTGAGTGTTTTTCTTGTTTCTTCTTTATAAGCTTCTAATTCTTTATGCTTTTCCTCACATTCTTGTTTAAATATCTTTATTATCATCTTCAGTTATGATTTCGGGTCTGAGTCTTCTTTTACTGGATTGTTTGGCATTCTGCTACTTGCTGTGATTGGGGACCTAGGTTCTAATATTGCCATGTTGTCTTGGTTTCGCTTTCCTCTTACCATCTTGTTGGCTGTGTTTATATGTGGTCTTGTTGTCAGTGATTGGTTCTCGCCCCTTCATTGTACTTGGCATGTATCACTGGATCTCAGCATGTTCCTGGTGGTAGATGGCCTTATTGTCTGTTCTGTATGCATGGGCAGCTGGATGATAACGGACAGCCCAAAGCATTGGTCCTGCTTCCCTGAACCAAGCAGGGGGAGAGGGGGCACACTTTCGTTATGCTCTGCAGAGATCTCTTTTCTGCCAGGCTACTCAGAATGCCTTCTCACGAGGCCTGTGTCCCTGGATCTCCACTGTTCCTAGTGGCAGGTGGCGCCTGTTCTGCACCCAAAGGCCAGCAAGCCAGTCTTCACTGAAATACAGCAGACATTACTCACTCAGTTATCTTCTCAGCTTTGAATTCATTTTTGCTAAAGAATATGTTTATGTGTTTCTAATGCATTTATCTTATGTGTGGATTTAAGTCTTAGAGAGAGATAGCCGCAGAGGTGATCCATCTGACACACAACAGCTAGTTCAGTGAGTGCAGCATTCATAAATATAATGTTAACATTAAGTGGGAAGGATTCCAAACACACTGGAGATTGTAAAAACCTTTTCAATAATTACAGAAAATCATAATTTTTCTTACTTTTCAAAAATGCTTATTAAAGATAATTTTATATCATTGAACAGCAAAAATAAATTGTCAATATGAATACTCAATTTAAGAATTTTCATTGCTAGTAAGTCCTGAAAAATAGAGTTTTGTGGCTTCTGGATTTCAAATAAGAGTAATTGTATCATCAATGTAAGAAGAGGCTCTTGTTCCAGAGAGGGCATGTTTTCCCAATATAGGGGAATGACAAGGCAATGGGGTAGAGAGAGGGAACAGAAGGGAGTGCACCTTTGTGAAGTCAACTGAAGTGGGAGGCAAGATGGGAGTGGGGCAGGATAAAGAGGTAACATGTAAATACAGAGTACCTAATTGAAAATTGAGAGCAAAGAAAAAAAAATTGTATCCTGTTTAAACTGACCTTCACCTTTGTTTTGCCCTGCAAAGAGGATGGATATCTGATGAATCTCTTCCAAGTTGTTATTAAGTAGTCTTACACTTTTTAATTACAGAAGTAATGACAGTTTACAATACATTTTTTTGTAATAAAAATAGAGAAAAAATATACAAGTAACTGCTAATAATTCTTCTAAAGAACTATGGAGATTTCTCATCGGTAAAGTTCTTGCTGGACAAGCATGGCCGCATTAATTCAGCACACACTTAAAAAGCCTGGTTCAGTGACACACTTCTGTAATCTCAGCCTTGGGGTATAATGAGATTCTCGGGAGCTCACTGGCCATACACTCAGCTTAATTGTTGAGAGCCATGTTCAGTGAGAAATGAGAGATAGGGAGCCAGGTCAGCTGACACAGGATATATTCCATGCACAAGGCCTCAAGTTCTCCCCATCACTGCACAAAACCAGGCACACAGTATACTCTTATAATCCCAGCATTTAAATAATAGAGACAGGACGATGTCTCATCCTTGGTAATATTGTGAGTTCAAGAACAACCTGGGCTCTATGAGTCTAGAATGTGAGTGAGGAGGAACACAGTGTCAGACTCTAAGGTCCACATGCAACAAGTGCAAACTTGATAATGAATGAATGTTTACACACACACACACACACACACACACACACACACAAGTACGCACACACACACAGACACACACACACACACACAATCAAGTAATTTTTCTACTGAATATTTTGATAGACAATTGTCAGTTTGTGTATGTGCATATGCTTTATAAATTATTTACATCAAGAGTTCATGATGTTCACTACCTTGCTTCTATATCAACAGAATTCTGGTAAAGTGTGCTAAATTAAATTCAGCTGGCATATAATTTCACATAATACGTTATATCATCCATGGAATTTGGCAACTCTGATCTCAAGAAATCTGAGAGTAACTGAGATTTAAAGGCTGGAGTGGGGGAAAAGGTGTGGTACGCAATCACTTTGAAGTTAAAAAAATAAAGTTCTGTTATCTATCTATGGCAATAGTATGAAGGAAAATATCATAACTATAATTTGAAACTCTCATGTCAATTTTCCCTGGGAAGATGTGAACAAATGTTTATTCATATTACACAGTACATAGAAGCCAGAACAAAGTAAGGATACTACCAAAGCCCAGTTTGAGAAAAAAAAGTTTACTATTCTTACAGAGCTCTGACAAGATGTTAACTAAAGAGGCATTGGTGGAAAAGCTGCTCCACTGCAAAGTCCCTCCCTGTTGTGAATGGGATCATGACCCCCATGGAAGCTCTGAAGTGCTGCCAGTATGTAACCTCAAATCTTTATGAGCTGGGCTATCACAAGATCAGTCCTTCTTGCAGAAGGAAAGGGATAATGGCTTGACTTATTTGGATCCTCCCCTCCCCTACTGTTACTACGCAGGGTCAGTAGCTCCATTCATATTATCATAAACCTAGCTACCTCAATATGGTCAATTCCTTACCATAGCTGTGAGGTTGAGCTAATCTTTTTCTAACATTTCAAAAGATGAGTGGGTTATGTGCAGAAAAACAGGCCATACTGCTCAAGAAGTAGCATATGTTTCAGAAACTACTACATGGAATGAATGGCAGTGCTATAGGCTCTTGCATCAGACACTTAAAGAATGACATTTATTTAATAATACTAAGTTGACATTTAACAATGCATGTACATGTTGACAGATTCTATGTTACCATAAACATTTGCCTAAGTTTTATGTCTCAACTAAAGCAGTATCACAGATATGAATAAATGCCAAACCATAAAAATAGTGACTGAATGTTTTACATAAAACCTGAAAATAGTACATTAACAGTCCAGATAAGGCCATAAAATCTTATTACCCTTTTGTTTAAATCATCAATCTCCATATTATTTTTTCTCACTGCCACCCTAAGAATCTTTAATATCCTCAGTATATGTTAGCAAACACTGAATTAATCATCAAGAGTTGAGATAATAAAGGAAATCTTTTTAACCCAAGTCTGGAGCTCAGGATAAAGAGACCAAATGATCAAGTGTCAGAATCAAATCAGCAAGAAGGGTAAGTCATGAAGGGTTATGAAAAATCAGGTACTGGTTCCAACCTGATGCAGGTGCCTGTGGCATTGCTATTGTGTCTCCTTGCACACAGGCTGGCAGAACGCTATTTGAACATATGACAGGAGCTTTATGTGAGCTCCCATAGCCCAATCCTCTGCAACTCTCACCGAGGCAGAGTTTAAGAGACAAGCTGTCTACTAGCCTTATAAGATATGAGATACTGTATTTGTTCCAATGATAGGACCAAGACTCCTCATAGGAGCTCTAAATACTGTTCTCTGAGGTGTCTCTTCTTGCCTGTCTCAGTACCCCTTGCAGAGTAGCTGTCTGTGTTTCTCATTCTTCTTATAGTTTCCTTATTTTTACTGTTATGCAGCTCCTTCCCATGCTTTAAGGCCAGGTTCCTGTCATTTCTAAGGCCCTATCATTTCTACATCTCCAGATGTTGTACTGTCAGGATTCAAGAATCACGGAAAGAACCCAAACATGAATAGTAAGAAAAAGAGAATTTACTCCACAGAAAAAGCCATCATGTGGAGATTAACTATCCAAACAAAATATTGACCACAAGGGAAGCTTACAGGCCCCTTTTAAAACCAGTTCGGGTTTTCCTAGTTGCAGTTAGGTCATCTTTACCAGTATTGCCTGAGCTTATGCTATAGGATATTTGTACATTTCTGATTGGTTCATACTTCAAGGGAGAAAGAGATATAGGAACCTTTTCCTTATATGCTGTAAGCTCCTGGCCAGATATTGGGGCAGTTGCTGATTGCCTTTTTTGATAAATTTTTGATAAATTTTCCCCCAAAAAAGCCTTGGATATCATTCTAAAGCTTAGGGCCTAACATTGCTACCTGTTCTAATATGGGGTAATTTAGGTCCTTTCATTATTTTTGTATAAAACTATCTCTCTCATCTGAAGGCCAAATCACTGCCTAGAGCCTCTCCTACTTGAAATAATGCATTGGAGGGAGTTATATGACAGCTCTGTTTCTGGACATGCTGCTGTCCTTGTTTTGTGCAACACTCACTAACACGTGCTTCTACTTCAGCATAGTGTGGATGCTCACCTTACAAATAAATAATTCTTTGCATTATATGTAGGTTGGGTCTATTCTATGTGCCTCCCTGTAGATTGTACAGATTTCAGTTACATTTCTGTGAACCGAGCAGCATCAAAGATGGAAAGCAAAAATAGCTGCCATAGGAAACACACCGATGTTTGGTTTTCTTTTCTTTCTGCCCTCAGGATCAGATGTAGCTGACTTTGATGGCCGGAGCTCACTTTTATACAGGTTCAATCAGAAGACAATGAGCACCCTCAAGGATGTGATTTCCCTGAAGTTCAAGAGCATGCAAGGAGATGGGGTTCTTTTTCATGGAGAAGGACAACGTGGTGACCACATTACCCTGGAACTCCAGAAGGGCAGGCTAGCTCTCTACCTGAACCTGGGTAAGATTAGATGTATGTATATGTTGTATATATTACTGTTGACAACAGAGATGAAGCTAGAGAATCCTCCTCAAACACTGCCTCTTCTTTTGGGGACAGCATCTCACTGAATTTGCAGCTTGAACTCTATCTGGGGATTTTCAGAGGGTCAGTCAATACATTCTGAGGATTTCATTACTCAAGAGGAGTGGGTGGAACTGTAAAAGCCCTTAGGGAAGGGAATGGGAAGATAGCAGGGTGCAAGAAGACAAGAGCAAGAGAGTAAGAGAGAGAGAGAGAGAGAGAGAGAGAGAGAGAGAGAGAGAGAGAGAGAGAGAGAGAGAGAGAGAGAGAAACAAGCAACCCTGTTGCCAGGTAACTTTGGGGCAGACCTTAGAAAAAAATGTTAACACTCTTACTGGCCCTGAAATTGGAATTTAGGTCTAAGCTGGGTTGTCAGCAAGCTCTTAATATCCACCTATTTCTGTCACTGAGTGTTGGGGTTATAGGCACTCATGGTCATGCACACATTTATTACTATTATTATTACTATTATTAATTATTTTTTAGTATACAAATGATATGTATAGAAATGCAGGACTGCATGTGTTCATACTCAATGATTTTTATACAAGGACACTATAACACATGAGAACATCTTTCCACACATCAACTGGAGTCATTGGGGTGCTATCTAACTGATTTATTCTATTTTCTTTGTTTTTTTGGATGTAGAAGGGCAATTAATTTCAAGTATTTTATCTACATGGTGGTACTTATTTTCTTTTTGTTTTTGGCAAAAAGTATTATTCTGTGATACCAGACAGTATTTCTAGGTAAGGAAACTACAGCATAACTTTTAAATATATTTTAATCTATATAGTTAAAATTAATTTTCTATGAACTCAACTATAAAGTAATTAAAAGAATAACATGCACCTATTATATATTGCTTCTTATAAAAACTTGTAAAGCTCGAACCGAGCTTTAACTACTTGAAGACTCCCTTGAATGAGAAGACAGATCCGGAGATTATTCAGAGGTTATTTTTCTTTTGCATCAGTCAACTTTCCATCAGCCCCTCCTAGCAAGTGACTGAAAAGTGACCCCTATGGCTATAACAAGCAGTTTTTATACTTTTTATGGGCACAGGTTACATGAGCATGGTTACAGTTTAAACTTATTGGCTAAGCATATTGCCCTTTAATTCTATTGGCTAGCAATCATGACGCCATTTGAACTTTACCTGGATCTTATCAGAGGGTCAGTCAGTACATTCTGAGAATTTCTTTACTCAAGAATGTTCATATGGGTGGAGAATGGAACTTGGCCTAGACTTATTTCCAGGTTGGAGGAGGAAGCTCTACAAAGGGTGTGGGACTGTGAAGGATTGTAGGTTTCTTCAAGCCTACTATGACCCAAACAACACAAAAACAAAAAACAAAAAATCAACCCTCCCCCCCAAAAAATAACCAAAAAACACCCAAAAACCAAAAAGCAGAAACAAAAAAAAAAAAAAAAACAACCAAGCAACCAAGCAACCAAGCAACCAAAAACAACAACAACAACTACAACAAAACCAACCATCCAACCAATAATACCTAAATTTCATTTAAAAAAGGCCACTTACTTGTTTTGTTCTTGGAACTTTGTGTATAAGGTAATGGAAGAATAAATCTCTGGCCTCTTCTTTATTAGGATGGCCTCTCATGGAAGGTTGAGCCTGAGATCTGAATAGCAGTTGGCTTAGTAAAGAAAGAAATGTGATAGAGTAAGGAGGTGCTTTTAAAATCTTTCATAGACTTCTATAAAATACAAGATAAATTATAACAGTAAGAAAAAGAGGGCATCTTCCTGCCTCTCTGCAATAGGATATTTTTTCCTCTCTCTTCCCTGGGATTGCCTCACTGCCAGTAGGTATACATTCAGAGTACCCAATTTCTCACATTGGGGATAGAAGCAAGGAAGAAAGAAAGAAAGGGAAAGGCAGGTCCCAGGAGGTACGTGCTGAATTCATTTGTGCACAGAGGAAAATCGAAAGAGCTCTTCTATCCAGGGAAAAGAAATGCAAACAGAAAAGATGTATGTTGGAACAAAATGAAGTACCTTTTTTTTTATTTTAAAACTTAATGACATTTATTGATTTATTTGTACTGCTGTGGTATGCCTTGGCACAGTGTTGTGGTATAAAGATCAGAGGACAGCTTTCCAGAGCTTGGTCTTCACTTTTTCTGTGTGGGTCTCTAGGATCCAACTAAGGTCATCAGGCTCAAGGATGCATGCCTTTTCTCCACTGAACTATCTTCCTGGTCCCAGAGGAATAATGCATGATATAAGCTCAAAGATCCACAGGAGACATCAGAGCAAGCTATATTTTAGTCATCAGAAAAAACAAACAAACAAACAACAAAAACATGAGGATCTTCATTTTACAGCTTAGCTCCCAAGAGCAAACAAAGTAAGTCTTTATTCTGATCCTTCTTTAGTGGCAGCTCTAAGTATCTGATTCCCAGTATATATAAGGAAAGGAAGTAGGAAGAACCCTCACATTTCCAAGTTTAATTCATAAGATTGATGCCTGATACATAAGATAAATATAAACTGTTTTAGGGAGATGACTCTGTTTCTAACATTCCTGGACCTGAATACAATCCCAAGCCCCAGACCCCCCCAAAGTCAGTTTTTGTACTTGCTTTTAATCTCAGTACTGGGCAGGAGACACAAGGAACCCTGGGTCTTGGTGGTTATCCTCCCTAGCCTATCTGGTAATTTCAAAGCCAATAGACAACTCTGTTTCAAACAACAACAAAAACCCAAAACAACAAAGTGGAGAATAATTAAAGGACAATACTATAGATTAATCTTCAGCACACATACACACACACACACACACACACACACACACACACACACACACATGCACACAGAATAACAATAAGGAAGATGACTAAACTAGACACATAGCACACTCTTCTTCAAGTGGTCGGTTGTATAATCTGGTTTTGTGTGCCGTATTTGGGCACAACTGGTTCTGTGGTGATATTTCACTAGTTAGTTGTCTGGCCCTACTTTCCAAGCCTAGAACACATTTTTTTTTTAATTATTCATCTGGCATGAGATTTTACTCTCCAGTCCATAGGGGTAGAATGCCTTTCCTCCCAAACATTCACAGAATTTCTTTTAATTCCCATGGCACTCTGCCTTCTGTAGAATTTCAAAGGTAAGAACCACACATGGAGACTCAAAGGGCAGAGCTGTGTAGCTGGTGAACTGTGTTAAGTACTCAGCAAGGTGTCTATGGTGCAGGATTTGCTCATCCTTACAACAGTTCAGTGTTTTGGAAATGAAGTGGAATGTTGGTGTCAGTCCCTGCTTCTAAAATATTTCTACTTCTCTTCAAGCTTTGTACCATTAATGAGAACATAGCACCTGTCCACCTATTAAATCACATCGCAAAAACTCAACATGAGAATACCTTTATGTGGTAGGAAAATCAGAGAAGCTGGACACCAGTAAGTAGCAAGGATGGATGGAGCAACTCCTGCTGGATTTCTAATTACCAAGACTTGCACTTCATCGCTTTAGTGTTACCAGGCCAATTGTCCTGTCATTTTAAGATGGCAGCAGGTGCTGAGGCGGGATCAAGACAGTTGGAATCACTTCCATTGGTTCTACTGTTCTCACTTTGGTCCTCACTACCTGGGAGTCCTGCATGTAATAAAAAGTTGCTACAGAGCCACATCTTCCCAGTCTTGGAAAACCCACAGACCTGTAATTTGCCTTGGCATTCAATGTAATACTTCTGCCTTTGAGTTTCACTTTTTTCTTCACCACAGATCTCTGTTCTCCAATTCATCCAGCTGTTTTCCTTTTTTTTTTTTTTTTTTTTTTTTTGAGCCTGTCTAAAACTATTCTGAATTACTGCTCAAAAGCATTATATAAGTAGGGTTGTATGCAGTAGTAAGAACACAGATACAGAGGAATATTATCCTTTTGTCAGCAGAAAGAATGGAGAATATTAGCTTTGATGTCAGGTGGGGCTGAACAGTAACTGATTGTTTATGTCTTTGTATAAGTTACTCAGCTTCCATACAAACAACCATTTTTTATTTTTATTTTTCTGAGTCGTGATCAGCAATGATTGAAACAATCTAAGGAAGGGTTTAAAGATGTCGCCCAGTGGTTAGGAGCACTGAGATTTTTTGGAGAGGACTGGAGATGGGTTCCTAGGGTCCTCATCAGAGCTCTCATAGGTGCCTACAGTTCTAGCTTCAGGAAATCCAGTGCCCTCTTCTGGCTTTCATTGATTCACACATATCCACACAAAAGAAAAGAAAACAGAAATCTTTAAAAATACAAAAGCAATATAAGGAGTATCACCATTGCCTCCTTAAGAAAATTGATACAGATAGAAACATGACTCTTTTTGGTAAAGTGTTTGCTGTTCAGAATAAGCATCTGAGTGTCTTTCTGTTCACCTTCAGAATCCTCAGGAAAAGGGTGGGTTTGATAGTGCAACTTGTAAACCCAGGACTGGGAAGGCAGAATAGGTAGAATGCTGGGATTCTCTAGCCAGCCAGTCCATGTTATCTTTCCCAGGATTAGGGGAAGGAGTGAGAAAAAACCTTAAACTAAAAGTGTTAATATTAATTCTGGAGTGAGAACTAAGTGACTTAGAGTGCAGAGGGCAGACATCCACATCTCAGTACCCACATGGAAAGGAGCAGAGGGCAGACATCCAGATCTCAGTACCCACATGGAGAGCCTCTCAACAGACTATAACTCTGTCTTCAGAATATTAGGAGAGTTGTACTAAGATGCACAGATACTCACAGATAGAAACACATGCACACACACACACACACACACACACACACACACACACACAGAGGAACATATACACACACAGAAAGACTGAACATATCCACACAAATACTAAATATAAATATTTAAGGGCTGTTGTAGAGATGTCTCAGGCATGAAAAGCACATTTTCTTCTATAGGGGAACTGAATTCAATTCCCACGATTCACATAGTGGTGCATAACCTTGGATTATAATTCCAGTTGCATGGAACTCAGTGTCCTCTTCTAAATGCACCAGGCACACTTATATACAGCTATGTAAAAGATTCTTATAATAAATATAAGAATTTATTTACATACAAAAAATTGTATAAAATAAAATTTAAAAGCTAAAAGTAATAAATCTTCTAAAAGTTCTAACCCCCCTTTTCCACATTCATTGCAATAAGGCTTAGAAAGTACTTTTGTCAAACTAAATGGTTTAAAAGCTCTATTTAATTAGAAATAAATTTCCTTTTTGTTTCCATCCCCAAAAGCCAGCTTTGTTCTTCCTGTATCATCTGTATTATTCTCACCTATTAATGAAGAGTTCTATCTTGTCTTGATAAATTACAAATCGGTTAAAATAGGGTAATTGAACACCAAAAGCAACTGAGATAAAACTAGAAACAGGTGTCCTGATATAAAAACCTTGGTAGTGTGCTGAGAATTGTATTTTATATGGTTTCCATGACAGCAGCCTAGATTTGTAGGGGAGGATTCATTAGATGACTGTTGTTCTTTCTTCATCAATATAATTCTAAGCTACTAATTCTCAAGTAGCAGAATTTTGTTTTCTACATTTGTTAGTTAAATCACTTTTTACTGTCTTTCATGTAAGGTGCGTAAGTTTTAGTGAACAGTAAGTTAAAAAGGAGTGAATGGCATGCATTTATATCTTGCTCTTTTGGAGACAATTAGGAAATAAATATGCCGGGTACTGTGATGGCCCAATGGGTAGCGGTGCTTACTGCCAAGGCTTAGAACCTGAATTTGACGCCTGAGACAAAGGAGGTAGAAAGTGAGAACATGCACATTCACACCACCCCACATAGAAAACTGAAGGCATGAAATGCAATTTGAACCTGTGAGTGTAGACAAATCTCAGTGGTAGATCATACTAAGAACCTACCCATTATGTTTAAGACATTGAATTCATCCTTGAAGTCAACAGGGAAACACATGAAATTCATTATAATTCAGACAGCATGCAATTTTAACATAGGATAAACATAATTTAATAGTGATTGTTCTGGCTACTAAAACAGGAATTTGAACTCTAAATTATAGAACTATGTTTATTTTTGTTTGCATGGTAGATTTCTGTGCTTTATGCGTTCGTAGTATTCATTGATGTGTTTGCATTGCTGTATTTAGTATAAATTTACCTGTTTCTATTCTACTTGTTTGAACCTTAAATTGAAAACTTTAAGTGATTAGACATTTTATTAGATGTCCCTTTTAATTTGATCAAAAATATAGTTTTCACCCATAAGTATTTTAAAATATTAGAACTTCTTAAATAGCATTTTAACATCTGTCGTATGTTTGTGTTGATTTTACATGTATGCTTAATCTTTATCCAAACTACTGAACATTATGTTCAGTTTTAAAATCATTAGCCTTTTTTTCAGCAACTCACTAATTTATTGTTGTAGATACCTTCCCACAAAGCAGTTAACTAGGGCCAAGACTTAAGCATCCCTGTCCTGACTTGGACTTTGCCGGCAGCCTGCTCTGTCTGCACTTCAATGACCCTGTTTTCCTAAGATGTCCATTTGAAATAGTGCATTAACCTCTGTTAAGATCAGATGGCACAAACTGCCACCCTACTGAAGAATGAAAGAAAGATCTGTGTTCATAAATGCAAAATGAATTAGTGGTAAAACAGACCAGGGCATTTCTTCTGATCTCAAAGCACTGATGGGCTATTACAAAAAGATAAATTATGGTGGTTTCTGTTTGTTTTCTCTTTTTCATATATATGCATGTTAGACATGTGTGAGTACAGAGTTTTTCTTTTGTATGTATGTGGGCATACATACTTGTGGATAAATGTGCATCTCTATACTTCACCACTGATGTTGGAAATCATCCTCCATTGCTTTTCCTCTTTATTTAGAAAGGATGGGTCTCTCGGTTTATTCCAGGGCTCAGTGAGCTATGGAGTCTTGTAAAGCACTTTGCACTGGAATCCTCAGTCTATACTGTCCAGGGCTGGAAGTACAGTGATCCACCACACCTAGCGGGCATTTACTAGGGTTTCTAGTGATCTGAAATCTGGTCCTAGACCTTGCATAACAAGAATGTAGACTGATGAGCCATTGCCCCATCTCTCAAATAATGAAGTTTCAGCTGAAAAATATCTTCACTATTAAAGTAAATGAAATAAAAAAAGAAACATTTAAAAAGTCATAGAACAGGAAGATACCCTCAAATTTTATACTATGGAGATTTGACTCAATCTAAATTGGCAAAACAAAGGGTCCAAAGTCAGAGAATATGGCTTATGAAATGAGGAGACTGTTCAACTCTTCCTACATTGAGAGTGATACACGGTGAGTGGCAGAGATGAGAGAATCTCCAAAGGCTCACAAACTGGTTACTCCGGGATATTCAGTGGCAAATGAGACACACTGTGTAAAGCAAAATAGAAGGTGAACACTGAAGTTCAAGACTGTCTCTGAACTCCAAAGATGCATCTCCATATTCGGAAATATAATTGTGCCTATCAGCCATAAATTGTAGCAGGAGTTTAAATTGACACATCTTTTAAAGAAGTTGAACTAGCAGCAAACATCAAATCATACACTGCTGCTAAGCTAACATTCCTTCTGTGTTAATAAGCTGCATCATGTCATAAAGAAGCCTGGAGGGGCTGCTGCTAGCCTTGTCAACCAGCTTGTCCCTGCCTCCCTTCAAACTAGGAACCAGTTCCTCCAGGTTGGGCTGGTACTATCTCCTCCTGTGTACTTAGCCTCTTGTCTGTGTTTATGTGCTCATCTCTTGTAAGTATTATTCCTGGAAGACACCAACATTAAAGATCCAGAAGTTCCACCTCCCTCCATATCTTCTCTTTATATGACCATGATGGGTACTGCTAGATCACAATGTCCTTCAGAGGAAGGGAAGGGAGATAAGGGAATATTTATGAAGCATTAACATAATCTGACAATGCTGAGAATCGGAAGCTTGTGGAACATGTAAATAATAAATCAAGAAACAGAAGCAGATATTAATTTACAAGCCCTACTTTTCAAGTATGCTATGTGTAAAGTCCCCATTTCAGCTCCTGCTAGGAGACTGGCATTTTTACTCAGTGAGACAAACAGCACCATCTGTCCATACTGAAATTTGGAGTGAGCAGTCTCCAGGGAGATTAGCTATTCCTGAACCCTTAAGGTCATCCAGTGTCACCTGTGCCCAGGTGATTACAGATGGGGTTAAGGATGACACAGTGCCAAGAAGAGATACACTCATATATCATATTCTTAGTGGGGTGGGGACATATATGATTTTCATAAACTAAAATTATTGTATCAGAGGCTCAAATGATGTTTTATCTTGTGTTTGCTGTCAAGCTGATAGCTAGAGTTAGATCCTGGCGCACACATGACATACACATGCACATTTACACACACCCAGTCTCTCTCTATTTCTCCCTCTCCCTCCCCCCTCCCCACACTTTATAAAGATTTAGAAGTATCAGTAATGAGAGCTTCCTTTTAATGTTGAGACAAAATTTGTATGGTAGTGGCAGTCTTTACCTTTTTGGTGGAAGGACTCAATTCATACAGTAGGCAGTTAAGAGTTGTAGCTGGTATGGTTCTGTGTTTTGTTGTTGTTTTCTTTTGCGTGTACAGACACACTCTTTATGGCCACTGGATTGTTCCAATGTTGGGTCAAGATCTGCCCTTTTCATTTATAATCCTCAAAAAGTGTGTGTGTGTGTGTGTGTGTGTGTGTGTGTGTGTGTGTGTGTGTGTGTAATTGTTTTGCTTTTAATGTGGAAACTTCTTTTCAATCTTGTTTCTGTGGCCATTAGTATAAACATTCTTGTCACCATGCAATTGCTAATGTTCTGGAAACCTGGGAATGATTATATTTCCTGTTAAGAAGTGGGGTCCAGAACTGGGTTCTGGAACCTGAGGGGAAAAAAAATCATGCATGACTCCTGGTTAATTCTCATTAGTATGCAAGGTAGAGGGACAGCTCAAGTGGGGTTTGTTTGAGGGAACCTCAGGTAAGCAGCATCAGTGTTGTTGATGGGTGGGATTCAAAGATGCTGTAGTTAAGACTCCATTCCTTCTTCCTTTCTCTACAGATGACAGCAAAGCCCGGCTCAGCAGCACTGTGCCTTCAGTCATCCTGGGTAGCCTTCTGGATGACCAGCACTGGCACTCAGTTCTCTTGGAGCGCGTGGGCAAGCAGGCAAACTTCACTGTGGACAGGAACACACAGCACTTCCGGACCAAGGGTGAGACTGATGCCTTGGACATTGACTATGAGGTGAGTCAATTCTCCCCACAAGATTGGGAGATAGGCCTGTTAATAGAGTGTTTAATGACTTTCATCTAGGCTAGGCTGCAAGGGAGGAGTCTCTCAGGAAGATCTGCACTGAGGTCTGGAAGTGCCTTGGTCAAGCTTTGTTTCTGTGATAAGGTATCAACTGTATAAGTTAAAAATCAATACTTTTTTAACTCTCTGTAGGTATGTGTGTATGTATGTATGCATGCATGGATGCATGTTATGTATGCATTTGTGTGTGTATGTGTGCATATGTAATTATGCATGCACGTGTGTATATGTATGTATGTGTATGTATGTATGTATGCATGTATATATGTGTATATCCTGATATAATTTCTGTTGCTCTATCAAA
Source organism: Micromys minutus (assembly GCF_963924665.1). NCBI lineage: Eukaryota > Metazoa > Chordata > Mammalia > Rodentia > Muridae > Micromys > Micromys minutus. Next base: position 28,549 of record NC_137975.1, read on the forward strand.
ACAAACTGACAACAATGGTTTATTTGGCTTATGATTCCTGATTAGAATCTATCATTTCAGAGAAGTCAAAGAAAGAACACAAAACATGGAATCCACAGTGAAGATAAAAGAAAATGAATGCATTTTTCTCTCTTGTTTATTCTCAAGGAGCTTCTTTTACATTTATGCAGTTCAGGGCCCAACTCATGTGATTGCATAGAGTGATTCTTCCTACCTCAATCAGCAATCAAGAGTCTCCTGCTGACAGGATAGAGCTCAGTCTAAAATAGACTCAATTGACTGTCTTCCCAGGTGATTCTAAGTTGTAGCAACTTTAAAGCATACCATAAAAATGTGCATGTGTCCTTAAGTGTGTGCATATATGTGGTGTGTGTGAGAGAGAGAGAGAGAGAGAGAGAGAGAGAGAGAGAGAGAGAGAGAGAGAAAGCGAGAGAGATCCTGTGTGCCCACATGTAGATATATATGGACTTATAGCCTCCCAGAATTACTGTTTCTTGATTACATATAACCACTCATTCTGAACAAACAATTTCAATTAGCAGGGCTAATAAAAATACAGAAAAAAATCAAGAAAATCTCAGCATGAACTAGCAAGATGGCTTATCTAGTAAACCAATATGCTGCCAAGTCTAATGACTTGAGTTCAGTTCCCCAGAGTCACATACCAAAAGTCTAATTTAAAAATTTTCAGGAGTCTTAAAATCTATATTTTTAGCAAGTCTCATTTGAAGTTTTAACTAATAGACTATACATGTTTTTCCCATTTCTGTGGTGTTAGAGATTCAACCCATAGTTTATGTTAAGTTGACATAAAATTAGCCAGAGCATAGGGATTCTTAAGTTAGTTTAAGTGGGAACCTGTCTCTGTGAATGTCTCTATTCCATGGGATGAGATGCTGAACTGTATTATAAGGAGAATGTGAGGTGAGTACGAGCACCCTCACTCTGTTTCAGAATCTTGGCTGTGGATGCCATGTGACTATTGAGCCATCTCCTTTTCCTATTGCTGGCAATTCCCTTCCATGATAGTATACCAAGCATTGAATACTTTAAGGATAAAGAGAAATAAACCCTTTCTTCCTTAAATTTCTTTATTAAGGTATTTAATCACCAAAAGAAACAACCTATAAGGGATTGCTTGACAGTGACACACTTGCACATAATTTAAGGCCCTGGTGGGATAAGGGAATAAAATTAAGGAAAAAAAGATAATGGGGAAAGTAGGAAAAGTCAGTTCTTCTTTTTCAGTCATCATCATGAGCCTTAAAAATATCATTTTCCTTGATGCCAACTTCTTCTCAGTATTGTACATAATGCCTGTTATTCAGTAACTTCAAAAGACACATTGACATCCTTTGTTTCAAAATGCAAGATACCATTATGCTTAATTTTTATACACCAAAAAAACTTTGACTATTTTCAGGTTACATCCTGCTTTACATGTACTTTATGTTCATTGTAATTAGTAAGATTTTAATGCACACTATCCAACCTTTAAAATATCAAGTACTGACAAAGATGTATTCATATACTTTTATGCAAAAATGCTTAAAATCTGTACATTTATCTTTATTCTTTAAAATAAAGTTGTTGAAGCTCCAAGAAGCAAGCTGGAGTGGCTATTTTAATATCGAATAAAGTAAATTTCCAACCAAAAGTTATCAAAAAAGATAAGGAAGGACACTTTTTACTCATTACCAGGGAAATCTGTCAGGAGGAACTCTCAATCCTTAACATATATGCTCCAAATAAAAAATCACCCACATTCATAAAAGAAACCCTACTAAAGCTCAAAAAATACATTTCACCCCACACAATAATAGTGGGAGACTTTAACACCCCACTCTCACCAATGGACGGATCAGGGAAACAGAAACTGAACAAGGACACTGCAAAACTAGCAGAGACTTTGAACCAACTAGAATTAATAGATATGTACAGAACATACTATCCTAAAGTAAAAGAATACACCTTCTTCTCACCACCCCATGGCACCTTCTCGAAAATTGACCACATAATTGGACACAGAACGAGCCTCCATCGATATAAGAAGATTGAAATACTCCCATGCATCCTCTCAGATCACCATGGTCTACGGCTGGTCTTTAACAACAACAAAGAGAACAAAAAGCCCACATACACATGGAAACTAAACAATGCTCTGTTAAAAGATAGCAGGGTCAAAGAAGAAATAAAGAAAGAAATTAAGGATTTTCTAAAATTCAACAAAAACTAAAACACAACATACCCAAACCTATGGGATGCAATGAAAGCAGTATTGAGAGAAAAACTCATAGCCCTAAGTGCTTCCAAAAAGAAACTGGAGAGAGCTCACATCAGCAACCTGACAGCACAGCTAAAAGCCCTAGAACAAAAGGAAGCAGATATACCCAAAAAGAGTAGACAGCAAGAAATAATCAAAATTAGTACAGAAATAGACCAAATAGAAACAAAAAGAACCATTGTAAAAAATCAACAAAACAAAGAGTTGGTTCTTTGAGAAAATCAACAAGATTGATAAAACCCTAGCCAGACTAACTAGAGGGCAAAGAGACAATATCCAAATTAATAAAATCAGAAAGGAAAGTGGTGACATAACAACTGAAACTGAGGAAATTCAAGAAATCATCAGATCAAATACAAAAATTTATACTTCAGAAAATTGGAAAATCTGGAGGAAATGGACGAATTCCTAGAGAGATACAAGGTCCCAAAGTTAAACCAGGACCAAGTAAACCATCTAAATAACCCTATAACACCTAAAGAAATAGAAGAAGTCATCAAAAGCCTCCCAACCAAAAAAAGCCCAGGTCCAGACTGGTTCAGTGCAGAATTTTATCAGACATTTATTGGGGATATAACACCAATACTCGCCAAACTATTCCAAAAGATAGAATCAGATGGAATATTACCCACCTCATTTTTTCAGGCTACAATAACCCTTGTACCTAAACCACACAAAGACCCTACAAGGAAAGAGAACTTCAGACCAATCTCACTTATGAACATTGATGCAAAAATACTCAACAAAATCCTTGCAAACCTAATCCAAGAACACATCAAAACGATCATTCATCATGACCAAGTAGGCTTCATCCCTGGGATGCAGGGATGGTTTAACATAAGGAATTCCATCAACGTAATCCACCATATAAACAAACTCAAAGACCAAAATCACATGGTCATCTCACTAGACGCTGAGAAAGCATTCCACAAAATCCAACACCCCTTCATGTTAAAAGTCCTGAAAAGAACAGGAATCCAAAGCCCATACCTAAACATAATAAAAGTAATATACAGCAAACCAACAGCAAACATCAAACTTAATGGCGAGAAACTAGAAGCAATCCCACTAAAATCAGGGATTCGATGAGGCTGCCCACTATCCCCTACCTATTCAACATAGTACTGGAAGTCCTGGCTGGAGCAATTAGACAGCAAAAGGAGATCAAGGGGATACAAATCAGAAAGGAAGAGATAAAAACATCACTCTTTGCCGATGACATGATAGTGTACTTGAGTTACCCCAAAAATTCCACCAGCGAACTCCTACAGCTGATAAACAAGTTCAGCAAAGTGGCTGGATACAAAATCAACTCAAACAAATCAGTAGCCTTCCTATACTCAAAGGACAAACATGTGGAGAAAGAAATTAGGGAAAAGGTACCCTTCACAATCTTCACAAAATCTATGAAATACCTTGGTGTGACTCTAACTAAGCAAGTGAAGGACCTGTATGACAAGAACTTCAAACCTCTAAAGAAAGAAATTGAGGAGGATCTCAGAAAATGGAAAGACCTGCCATGCTCATGGATTGGAAAAATCAACATCTTAAAAATGGCCATCCTACCAAAAGCAATCTACAGATACAATGCAATCCCCATCAAAATTCCAACCCAATTCTTCATGGAATTGGAAAGATCAATGTGCAATTTCATATGGAATAACAAAAGACCTAGAATAGCGAAATCCATCCTCAACAACAGAAAAACATCTGCAGGAATCACTATCTCTGACCTCAAGCTATATTACAAGGCAATTGTGCTGAAAACTGCATGGTACTGGTACAGAAATAGGCATGTGGATCAATGGAATAGAATAGAAGATCCAGAAATGAGCCCTCATGTATATGGTCACCTGATTTTTGACAAAGGAGCAGTAAACATTCAATGGAAAAAGGACAGCCTATTCAACAAATGGTGCTGGTCCAACTGGCACTCAACATGCAAAAGAATGAAAATAGACCCTTTCTTATCTCCTTGTACAAAGCTCAAGTGTAAGTGGATCAAAAATCTCCACATTAAACCAGATACACTGAAACTATTAGATGAGAAAGTAGGGAAAACCTTAGAACACATAAGCACGGGAGAAAATTTCCTGAACGAAACACCAATGGCTCAAGCTCTAAGGTCAAAGATTAACAAATGGGACTTAATGAGATTGCAAAGATTCTGTAAGTCTAAGGACATTGTCAAGAAAACAAAACGGCAACCAACAGAATGGGAAAAGATCTTTACCAACACCACATCATATAGAGGCCTAATATCCAAGGTGTACAAGGAACTCAAAAAGCTAGACACCAGAGAATCAAATAACCCTAATAAAAAATGGGGTACAGAGTTAAACAAATCGTTTTCAGTTGAGGAACACCGAATGGCTGAGAAATATCTGAGGAAGTGCTCGACATCCTTAGCCATCAGGGAAATGCAAATCAAAACAACCCTGAGATTACACCTCACAGCAGTCAGATTGGCCAAGATCTAAAACTCAGATGACAGCAGATGCTGGCAAGGCTTTGGAGAAAGAGGAACACTTCTCCACTGTTGGTGGGGTTGCAAGCTAATACAACCACTCTGGAAATATGTCTGGTGATACCTCAGAAAATTGGATATAGTACTACCTGAAGACCCAGCTATTCCACTTCTGGGCATATACCCCAGAGATACTTTAATACACAACAAAGATATATGCACCACAATGTTCATAGCGGCTCTATTTATAATAGCCAGAAGCTGGAAGGAACCCAGATGTCCTTCAGAAGATGAATGGATACAAAAATTGTGGTACATATACACAATGGAATACTACTCAGCCACCAGAAACAATGACTTAACCAAATTCTTAAGAAAATGGCTGCATCTAGAGAATATCATCCTGAGTGAGATAACCCAGTCACAAAAGAACAGACATAATATGCAGTCACTGATAGTGGGATGCTAACCCCAGAGGCCTGCACTCCCCCAGAAACAACTCACAGACTGTATGAAGTCAAAGAAATAAAGAAAACAAAACAAAAAAAAATTTGCAAAACAAAAAAACTTTAACTATTTCCATGTTACATTTTGTTTTACATGTACTTTAGCTCATTGTAACTGTTAAGTTTTCAAGGCATACAATCAAACTTTGAAAAAAATCAATTACTGACTAAAAAAATATATTCATATAGTTTTATGTAAAAATTATGTTAAAATCTGAAAAAAGTACTGGCAAAAAATATATAATTTTTAGCAAAAAATGTTTAAAATTTGTACATTTATCTTTGTTTTGTAAAATAAAATTGTTTTTATAAAAAAATAAATTTGTTGAATTAAAAAATGCAAGATATCAGGAAGATATTTTTGAATTGCTGGCCATGGAAAACTTTTGAGTACCCATATATTTCCTATGAAAAGTCGTATAATTGATTGAAGAAACAAAAGAGATCACAGTGAAGTAGATTTACCTCAAAGCACAGAGACATATTAAATGAACATAAAGGCAACATTAAGAAAAAAGAACATAAAATACTTATTAATTCCCAACATTATTTCTAAATATTTTAATGTCCAAGGTCTATTCTATTACCTAATTTACTATTGACTGACTAGGCATGTGTATCTCATTATTACATAGTTTATGAGGTCACAATGGTGTGACATAGAAATGATTTTTAGGAAAGGGCAACTCAGATAGGTCCGTCAGGTTATGAAGATGGAACTTTTTCCTTTAGGTATGCCTTGCCTCATGAAAAACAATCCTTAAGATTGAAAACTCTTCAAATGTTCCTCTCAATCAATGGCAGCTTCAGGAACCTCAAAATTTTGCCTAAATTTGCAGACAGGTTGCTCTAGACATCATAAAAGAAGACAAATTGAGAATGGTGGCAGACACCCACTGCAGTGGATGACAAGAATTCTGTGTGAGAAGTTTTTGTCCTTGAATATTAACTCAAAGGAGGTATAAGTAAGAAAAATCTTTTTGGGTGGAGAGCAATACTCTATTCAGCTCTTTTCTGCTGACAAGCTGGTATGAACCTAAAAACTCAAAATTTCAGTTACTCATGAACAAAACCATTGCAGCTCTTCGAATGAGCCGAACACTGCACTGCTGTCCATACTGAGGGTGGTTTTCATCAAAATACTTTCTGTTAAATGGAAACCACGCTCTAGCCTCTGACCTGAGCCCTTCATACCCATGACATGTGGACTCCTACAGTTAGGACCCACTGTCAGACTATTTCAGTGTATTTTTCAGATCTCCTATGTTATATTTTATATCAGGGCTAATTGTAGTACGCAGTTTTATTTTTATTTACCAGCTTTATCAAAATGTACGACTACTTGCCTGAAAATGTGGTAGTTACTGATCCTTCTTTTATACCTTATGATGATTTTAATGAGAAGTGAACATATTTTCATTCTTGGTCTCCAGGTAATGGAACTGATTGGGGAGGATAAAGAGATGTGGTCTTGTTGAAGGAGGTATGTCACTGGGGGTAGTGCTTTAAGATTTTAAAAACAAACAAACAAACAAACAAACAAAAAAACAAGCCATTTCCAACTAGCTTACTCTTTCTCCCTATCCTTATGTATAAAAAACAAGCTACTGCAACCGTCTCATCCCTGGCTGCCCTGTGCTGTGCTCCACCTCATGATGACCCTGGACTCTAAACCATTGAGCCATGATTCCCAATAAACTCCTGTATTTATTCATTTTTCTGTAATTTGCCAAGGTCATACAGTGCCAAGGTAATTAAAACAGCAATATGAATTTCGCCAAGAGAATTTAATGTGTTAAGTGGATCATCTCAAATGGCCTTTGCCATCCTAAAGAGTTTGCATCTATCTGTTTTCTAGATGGAACATAGATCAAACCTTAAAAAATGCTGTCAAACAGGAAGAAGCACAGAGAAAACAAAAAGCTCCTAGGAATGCCTTTCAAACACACATCACTGAAACTATGAACTCTAAATGATGGAACTATATGACAGATTTTCTCTAACCCTCCAGCCTGGAGCAAGAAGAAGGTTAGAAAGATATTTATAGGACTTTTGTTGTCTGATGTTCTACTAGTTCAACAGGTCCTTCCTATTCAAGAATCATGGGATCATTTAAAAAATACTTGATTATATCAGTTTTTCCATACACATTAGGACCAAAATTCATAAAAATTTAAAAAACATAAATTAAGGGAAAAATTTTAAAATTAACTAAAAGAAACCCCAAAGTAGATTTAACTAAAAGCTCTGAATATTTAATAATAAACAGGGGAGGGCTCAGTAAATTACATAATGTTTTTGGAGCAGACCCAAGCTGAACTTGCAGCATACAAAAGAGTAGCTTTCAACTTTCTACAATTCCAGTTCCAGAGGATTTGATGCTGTCTTTGGAACAACTCTGCTCATATAGAAGCACACACACATACACACATACACACAGACACACACACACACAGACACACACACACACGCACACACACACACACACTCACAAATTTAGACACATATTTTTCTTTAAAAAATTCTAAAATTTCGTTGTGAGCTGGAGATGGCTGTTCACACCTGCATAGGGACACTTGACAGGGACAGGCAAAGTGATTGCGCATTAATTTTATGTAATGTAGTGCATATGACTAACCTGGGCTACCTGAGATGAGTTCTAGAAAAATGAAGAAATCCTTTACACTGGCCAAGCAATCAAGTACAGAGGACTGCAAAAAACAAGCAAGCAAAATAAATAAAATAAAATAAAATAAAATAGAATAGACTTGTTGGAAGATGGGAGAAAGAGATATGAGATTATTTTGGCAAAACATATGATTAAAATGCATTATACATATTATATCTATATATAATAAATTGCAAAGGTATTAATTAGCAATATTAAATATACATTCCTATCATATTCATACAAGTTTATAATTAAGTTTATACAAATATTTTAGAAAATAAAATATTATTTTAAAAATAATTTTGAAGGCATGGAGGTCCCTCTAAGTATGACACAGATTCCAGAGGACTAGTAATAAAACATATGATAATTTTTATTTTTATAAATATTTTTAAAAGTCTTTCTATTAAAAAATGCAAGTTTAATGCTATCATATCTCTCTAAATTACTAGAAACATTGTTTTAAAATATAATATTTTTAAAAAGTTAACAAATATAGTTTTTGACAAATCAACTAACCTAAATATGAAAATAGAACATATAACATAGAAATATTAAATGTAAGTTATTTTGACATATGCAAAAATAAGATCTCTATAATTACCAAAATAGCAAATAATATGCTCTCGTGAAGGTTCATTCAGCCTTTCACTGTCTTGTATCATGGCATATTCACGTGATCACAAAAAAGACAAAAGCATGGTTGTACTTCAAAGTTGCTATATGATAAATACAATATTTAAGGGAACCATGGTTTACTCCACCCAAATTTATTTTCTCAAAATTTGTTCATAGTTACAAAAATAAATGTAATTGGATATGTGCTAAGAATTTAAAAGATTAGAGAGTTAAAAATAAGAAAGAAACATAAGAAGGAAAAGCAGTTGGCTACTCTTCTTCCAGTCATGTCCTGCTCCCTTAGTGGACACATCTTTCCTGGTCTGTCATGACTAAAGCTCACAGGCTTCACTGGCTGAGTAAACCAATGATATCTCGGGTACTATGAAGACTATTTGGTAGGTAATAAACTTATTTGTCAGATCCAACATGATTTTTATCATCTAAAGACCAAAGAGTGTGTGCTGTCAGCAGTAAATCTTACCATCAGGTTCTGGTGTATAAGCAAGAATAACAGTGGTAGTTTATATCATTTTAGGGAATTCTGATGAAAAAAATTGTCCATAGTTCAGAAGTTTTGATAATTAAAAATTTACGATCAATCTCATATTAGAGTAGTTCAACAGAGTGTCACAATAGATTTGAATGTGTCCACACACGCAAAAGCTTATTTTAGGTCTCATCTGAAATATGTCAGGGTGTTTCTGGGTCATCTGCCACAAGAGATGATGGCAGCCAGTGAGATGGTTGCTCTCTCCACTCAGTTCTATAACTTGTGGCTTAAAGGGGATTGGGTGTCCATGACGCACACGCCTCTTAGCGCTCACTGGTATATATAAATTCTAAGTGGAATAGACTTGTAGTTCCTCAAAAAAGTTAATCTCTCAGTTCAAATGATGGGCATCATCTAACCCTTCATTTAATTATGATGTTAACAGACAAGGGAAGGTGTATGAAAATCCGCAGTGTTTGGAATTTTGCTCTTTTTGCACAAATCAAAAAACTAGCTCAACTAAAAATTCACTCTTATCGTAACCATTTAATGAATCTTATCATGTTACTAATTTCAACTAGGTCAGAACTACTGTGCAGAAACATGCAAAATGATAATGTACTCACTAGAAGAAATTAAAAAGTCCTGTGTCTTCTGATATGTCAGCATCTGTCTCCATCTTTCATATATACATATGTGCACATATATATGCAAATATCAGTATACATACATGCATATTTATGTACATATACAGACATACATGTGTACATACTTAGAGACATATGAGACATTCTCTGTATAGTCCTGGCTCTCTTAGAAATTATTTTGTGGAGTACATTTGCCTCAAACTCATAGAGATCCACCTGCCTCTGCCTCTCTAGTGTTGGAGTTAATGGTATACACTACCATATCTAGCCATCCCTTCCCCCAAAGAATAGAATTTTTAAAATACATATATTTTATATATTAAAGGTATTATTAAATCTTATATTTGAGACAGTTTAAAATAAGCAAACAAAGTAAAAGCTAAAAAGACCAAAGAATATTGGATTGTTCCTAAAGTTCTTGTTTGGGTAGAATTTGAGATTGGGATTAAATAAAAGAAACATTTTACTTTTTAATATGTCTCTTTAAGAAAATTGTAAAATTTTTGCCACATTTAAAGAAATTGGGGCCAAAGAAAGAATACATGCTTCATGACAAGATTCTACAAGTGTTTATAAATTTTTTTGTTCTCATAGATTTTTTTTTTAATTCTAAGGTTTTTTTCTTAAAACTCCATTTAAGCTGTGCATGGTAGAATATACCTTTAAATGACCACTGAGGAATGAGGGTGGCAGATCTGTATTAGCTTGAGGCCATTCTTGTCTACATAATAAGTTCCAGAACAGCCACAGCTATATACAGAAACCTTATTTCTATTATATATTTCTGTCATATTTAGTCATTAATTACTTTTAATACTTGTTAAGATCTGTCTGCTGTATAAATATATTTATGTCTGCATATAAATGCACATTTGTATTGTAGCTAAAACTCCACACTGGATGGTAGTATTTTTCTCTCTTCCTATGTTATTTATTTATTTTTAATTAATTTATTTAATGTTTATATAGTTACTGTGAAATATATATAGATGCCACTATATATATATATATATATATATATATATATATATATATGTATATATATATATATATCACTATACTTACATATATATGTATAAATATACTATTTTAAACAACATGGTTTAATTTTTTTATTTTGAAAACTACTTAATCATCACATGTTGTTTAAGTTCATCATAAGCATTGGTAGTTTTCCATTTCACTTTCATTTGTTTTTAAAAGCTAAAACTTGCTGATAAAGCTGGGGAATCTTCCTTAAATATACAAATGAGTTTTCTTTGTATAAATTAGCATATTATTAATCTAACCTTAACCTAACTTCTCTGCTGGTCTAGTTTTTTTTCTTCTTTCCATTTTTTGAGAGGTGGTCTCAGGTATCCCAAGCTTCTAGCACTGAACCAACAGTGTGATGGAAAACCATCTTGATTTCTCAATCCTGCCTTCACTCTCCAAACTCTGAAATTACAGAAGTACCAACATAACCCATCTCTTCAATGTGCAGATGGAATATAGAAGCTCATGTGGTCTATGTGAGCTGTTTCATCCCAGTCCCCATAAGAAGTTGGTGAAAGATTCCACATGTTCAGAGGCTGTCCTTGCTGCCACTGTTGCTATTGCTTGGCACTGCCTACTTCCTTTACCATGCATATTTGAGTAAAGAGAGGGATTGACTGGACCCTTAGGACTGTTTGTCTGTTATTAAAATAAATATAGATCCCTAGAAAAAATGGTATCCAGGAAAATGTGAAATATCATTGCTACTTGTGTTTTTTTTCCTTGGAAACTAAGTTGCAAAACTAGCCTCAAAGTATTACATAAAGAATACATAAAATATATTGAAAACAAAATAAGAAAGTGGAAACAAGTAGGTGCTAGAGAGAGCAAGAGATAGGGGAGATCCTCAAGATATATAACATTTGTACTTCTGTATTATTTTCTCTGCTATTGATGTGATAGAATACTCTGATTAGAGTAACTTAGGGGGAAAACTGTGTAATTTGAATTACAGTACCAGTAGGATATCAGCCATCATTTTGGACAAAGCACATCAGCCAGAACAGGAGGTTCACTGCAACACTGGATCTAGTGTAGAAACCGGGAGATAAGGAAGTAGGCCCAACCTATAGAAATCCCATAGTTAGCTATCCCACTAGGCTCCATCTCCTAAATGTTCCAGAGCTTTCCTAAGCATAAAAACCATCTAGAAACATATGAGGATGTCTCTGAGGATGTCTAGTACTCAAATCCAATGATTTAGCCTTTAAATAAACTCTGCAAGGGATGCACTCCATGGTGTATCATATAGGAAGCTCTAAGACCCGGGGAGCATGTATGAATGAACATAATTCTAAGACTGGAAAGGCAGGGAAAAGATGATCCCTGGAGCTTACTGGAAAACCATTCTAGCTTAATATAGAAACTCCAGGTTCAGTGCCTCTATCAATAAAAACTATAAACAAAACAAAACACCACCACCACCAATAACAACAACAAAATAATTGAATGGCTAGTATCTCACCAGGCTTAGTAGGTCAAAGTACTTGCTGCTAAGCCTGATGGCATGTGTTTAGTTTCTGAATCCTACACAGAGTGTGACAAAAACCAATAAAAAAAAAAAAAAAAAAAAAAAAAAAAGAAACCAATCTGTTGTTCCAAGTTGTTTTCAATCTTCTACCTGTGCTCTGTAACAGATGTCTATCTTCCCCACACTAACTCTCTAAATATTCAATAAATGTGTTAAAAATAAATACATATCCTAGGGGACGAGTGTCCATTGTGGAGCTCTGGTGACCATATGATTATGCACACATATTCATGAATACTCACATGCACACATATTCACTTTACATCCTGCTCACTGCCTCCTTCCTGGTGAGCCCCTTCCACAACTTTCCTGATCGCTCCCATTTTCCTCTGAGCACGAGGAAACCTCTCTGGATATCACCCCATCCTGGCACAGCATGTCTCTCTGAGACTAGGTGCATCATCTTTCCACTGAGTCAAGACAAGGCAGCCCACCTAAAAGAACGTATCCCACACACAGGCGGTGGATTTTAGATTAGCTTACGCTCCAGTTGTTTAGGAACCATAGGAATACCATCTACTACATATGAAAAGGACACATGCTAATATGTATTAAAAGTTAAAAAATGACATTAAACGAGGCAGTCTTTTAATATTAGCATCATACGAAGGAACCCCATTCCTCCTCTTTGCGTTCTTTCAGTGCTGGAACTTAAAGCAGAATGATGCATCCAGGTTAGGCAAGTGTGCAACCACTCAACTTCTGCCCCAAATAGGATGGGTTTGGAGGGCTCTCTGTGGCAGGGTTGCTTGTGATCTCCCTTTTCTGCCTAAAAAGCTGCTGAAGTCACAGCACAGTGCTGAACCACCAAGCCTGAATTTATTATTATTTTTTTAAATCATCATTCACAGAAGCAACTTATATTACAGTTTCTTGTTTTATTCAATTTTCGCTAAAATGTTGATAGCATAGCTTCATTAGCCTTCCACTTCAAGTGGAGGTGGCTAATCAGACATGTTGAATACTGGGTGAATTACTGCAGTCATCAGTAAAATAATAGAAAATTAGCCAGGCTCTCTTAGAAATACACAGAGCCTGGGGCAAGAATACAAATGCAGAGCCACATTTCTAATCTAAATATTTAAAGGGTTACAAATTAAGCAAAGAATTCATTCAATAAAATGTACTCAGCTCTACTAGCATGATAGAACTACCTTCCCAGTGGCCTTGTACCATGTGCAGCTCAGTCTGTTCTGTGTACACTCCCTTGTATCATCAGAAGAAAAGACAGAAGGAAATTTTGATTGTAGTATCACACGTAGTCCAAAGACTCACAGTTGTTGAGAAGGTCAGGGTGCAAAACAGTAGCGACACATACCTGATCTTTTTTTTCAACTGGCCCATGAGCATTGCTTGTAGCAACCAGTGTAGTCTGTGAATGAACATGTAAATGCTATGTCCACAGCAGGGCCCCTGTCTTTTCGTATGAAAACACTGAAGCAAAGACTTCCATCTAGTTCTTTTCTAGAGAAGTAGAATGTATATAATTGGATCAATTGGCCAAAGAACTTTGTAACTGATATGTAGCAACAACACCAAAACATTTAGGTTAGACATATTTGTGGCTGGTGTGCCCCCAGTGGTCTGATTCAGTGAAAGATAACCATGTACTCACATAGGAGGAGGAGCCACAGGTATTCTTCATGCTCTGGCTTGCATTCATTCTCAAGTGTAAGAAGACCTGGTCACTCATGGGAAAGTGTGGTGCTCTGTGGGAGTGCTGGAGTGGTCTATTTGTACGACTAAGACCCCCTGGCAGAATCTGTTACTCAATGCTTTGCCTTCTGGTTTTTCTCTGCAAGGGCTGTAGCAGGCTTTCAAAGAGCATGGAGCTGATCATTGTCTACCATATTTGGAATCTTAGTGCTGTGGCAGCAGAAATAGTGAATTCTTGGGACTCACTTATCACCAATCTTGCTGAATTGGCAACTTCCAGGATAAAGGAGAGACACTGTATGTATTGGTTACTTTCTATTGCTGTGAAGACACCATCACCAAGGAAAATTTAGGAGGGTGGTTTATTTGTTTGTTTGTTTGTTTGTTTTGTTTTGCTTATTGGGGCTCACAGTGTAGGAGTTAGAGTCCAGATTTCTAATGATAGACACAACTTAGGTTGTCCTTAATGAAGTTTCAAGTAACCCAGAAGAAAGATAGCTCAGGTAGAAAAGCATTCCCTTTTACAAATGAGAATTTGTACTCCACCCGCTAGATACTCTATTTTGCATCCTCTGCTCTGATAAATACCATGACAGAAGCCCATTGAGGAGGGAAGGTTGTCCTTCATCTCATTCTTTCGGGCATCTGTCAACCACTGAAGAAAGCAAAGTGAGAAACTCAAGCAGAGCCTATGGAGGAGCACTGCCTACTGGCTGGTTTCCCATGGCTTCATCAGCCTTCCTTCTTCATCAGCCCAGGACCACGTACCCATGGGTAGTGTCGCTCACTGTGACCTGTCTTGTCATAAACCAGTCATTAATCCAGAAAATGTCTCCAAGGACTTCACATAGCCATTTGATGGAGGTATTTTATCAATTAAGTGTTCCTCTTCCTAGATGACTATGTGAAGTTGACAAAAAATAAACAAAAGTAGGAACACATTGATATCTAAAGAAAGCCTGGTGAGCTGGAAAGCATTGAAAACTCAGGCCTGGGAAGAAAAATACAGATGAATTTGTCTCATTTGCCAACCAGCCTCAGGTTCAGAAGAGAGATACTGTCTCAATAAATATAGTAAGTTGTATGCTCTGGACTGATCTTTGACTCACATGTCTCCATGTGTGTGCCTGTGCATACTCATATATGTAGAACCAAATTGATGTTGTAAAATATTTTATTACATGTTTATTCATTATTATGTGTACAAGTCTGTGGATATGTGTTTGTTATTGTGCACCTATGGAGGTCAGAGGGCAGTTGGCAGAAAGGAGTCCATGCTTTTCTTCCAGCATTTGAATCCTAAAGATCAATTCATACTGTCAGGCTTTTTGGCAAGTGTTTGTATATACTTAGCTATCTTACCAGCTCTCAAATCAATGTGTAAAAAAATAATAATTTATCAGAAAATTAAGAGCACTGGTCTTTTAGTGTGGTGCTACAAATTCATAAACTTTGACTTCCCTTTCAGTTGGCCATAGGATGACCCTGTGTCTAAGAGACATGGAACTCGGTTACATTTCAGAGGAGACTAAAAGGGAAGTCAAGAGCTCACATCTATTGTTAGAGGATTTCCATCACCAAATTGACTACCATGCCAAAGGCAAACCAAAATAGTAACATATTTTGAGAAACTTTAAAATTGGAAACTTTATAATCAGCATTTAAACTGAGCTAGAGAAAAATTTAGTAAAAGAGTGAGGAACCTATTGTCATGTAAGTAACATCAAAGATCAGAAAAAAAAATAGCTATGAGAGAAAAGCAAGGTAACAAGGTCAAAGGAAAAGAGAAGTAAGGTGTAGAGCTTCATGTATTTATCATCAAAGAGGGTGTTTTCCTGCAGTTCTTCTGACTGCAGCCTGTGACACCAGAAATTCCATCAGATTTCTGGAAAGAAGATACTGGTGAAGGCAAGCTGTGAATATAATATATAGTCTCTCTAGGTTCACCTGAGCCCAAGATCAAAGAAGGAAAACTGTGTAATTCATCAGGACACGAAAGTGACAAGGGGACAAAATTGTCACAAAGAACAAGGCCAAAGCAGACTGAGAAGGAAATGGCTTCTCATGTTTTTGATCTAAGTCAACAAGTATTGTTTTGATCTCTGATTGAATCACATACTCAGAATGGAGGAGGCTGTAGGGATACCTCATCTGATAAAGTGCATGCTGCACAAACAAAGATAGAAATCTTGCACCTCAACCCCATGACAAAAGTCAACTGGCACAGTGACTTGTGGTCCAACACTGGAAAATGGAAATGAAAAGATACTGGGCCTCTTGTCCTACCCAGTCCTGCCAAATTAGTAAGCACTGGTTCCGGCAAGAGACCCTGTCTCAAATAGTAAGGTGGAAGTTGGTTGAAGAAGATACTAAATGTTGCACCCTGGTCTCCTCATTCTTGCTCATGTCTTTCTGTTAACACAAGTACATACACATGAACAGATACATAAATGTGTTTTTATACTAATATGAATAAGACAAGATATACTTTTGAGGCAAATGTAATTTTAAATATTTAAAGAACTCATTAAAGTTTATAGAAAAGAGCATAAAATAATTAATACCTTTTAAAGTAAAATTTAAAGTTTATGGTTAGTCTGTCATTATGCTTCCTAATTTACTGTATATTTACTGCATAAGGGTATCACATAAAATATAAAGAAAGACAACACTTAGGAGAAAAGCCGTCTGCTGCTTCCTAAAACCACTGGCTCACTCTGCTATGCTGTAAGCTGTCCTATAGCATGTTTCTGGTGAAAGGGAAGGTTAAGAGAATTTACCTAAGGGAAGTTGTACAGCTAGGTGAATTACCCAAGGAACAGAGTCACCTGGAAGGAATAAGAGGTAAGTTATTATGGTCCAAAAAATGAGTAACTCTGAGCCAAAAACACAGATACTCTTTGCCTCTAATAGTGTGTGCCAGAATGGTAATGCAAAGAAATTCATATATCAAAAAATTTGAACAGATAATGAATCATATACAAGAAAGTTAGAAGACCCTGCTATAGGTCTTGAATGTGGTCTGATGACATTCTTAAAACTTTTGCTTAATGGCAGACACAGAAATGGACACTGGATAGCTATTGAGAAGTCTGAATAGAGACCAGATCCGTAAGATTCTCAGTACAATGGCAGACGCTAAAATTCAGCCTTGTAGAATGGTTACCACAGCTATAACACTGTCCTGAAAACGTTGGTTGAAAGTCAAGGAGAAAACTCTAGTTATGCATTTAACCATCTGTCCCATTAACAGAACAAGTCAGAACAGTGTGTAAGCCATCAATGACAATCCTTGTATATAAAAGCTTTCATAATTTATCTATTGTGAATCATACACAAGACTGATTTGGTCAGAAAGGTAACTAAAAAAATAAAAAAATCTTAATTTTTTCTATCAACTATTTCATAAATCCCATAAAAATCAAATACAATTGTCCTGATTGTGATTACTAGTGAAGAATTCATTGTCTTCTATATATCCTATGCTTCTATGATATTCGAAAGTATTTAGAAAAATTGACATGTAATGAAGCAAAAAAAGAAATCAGTCCATAAAACAGTTTTCCGGACTGGTCACCTGATAATAAACTAACTCTCCAATTCACAGTACAATTATAATTTCAAATTCTCCATTGGGAACTTTAAAGTAGAGGTCATTTTTCCACTGGGACCTCATCTGCTCTCAGGAAGTTTTTGTTGTTGGTGTAGTGGGTTCCTTTTGTTTTGTGTGTGTGTGTGTGTGTGTGTGTGTGTGTGTGTGTGTGTGTGTGTGTATGATTTTTGGTTTTTGTTGTTATTGGTTTTTCACAAAACACATTTAAAATTTCTCTGCTAATAGAGAAAAGTACTAAATGTATAAATCAAGTATGAAATGGTCAGTCATGGTCAGGTGTACCTCAGTTCAATTTTGACTTTTCCTTTCTTGTTGGATGAAGTCTGTTCTACAATGATAAGCCCATGCTTTTTAGGGATAAATATAACCATGCTGATTGTCTGACATCTATTCTGCTGCTGTAATAAAACACTCTAACAAAGCAACTTAGATTAGGAAGGGTTTACTTGGTGTATACTTTCAGGTTTCAATCCATCATTGAAGAGAGTCAAGGGAAGGTCTCATTGGGAGCTTGAACAGAAACCTAGCCCTTTCAGAGTTACACACAACTTTTTTCTTAAACAGCCAAGATCTATATTCTTAGCCATGGTAATGCCAAAAATAGGTCCTTCCAGACAAGTAAGCAATAGATAAACTGTTATAAGCACAGTCACAGGCAAATCTGATCCAGGCAGTCCCTCAGTTAACACTTTCAGTAATAATGCTAGTCCTTGTCAAGTTGACATCTAAAATCACCTTAGACACTGCCTAATAATTAGCTGATGCTTATTAAAGTTATCTACATAAATATGTCCTTATTTCTTTAGCGTGGGCTATTATCAGCTTGGTGGCTGACCAGTGTGTCCTGCATCATCATCAAGACATGTCATTTACTTGTTCTACCTAGAAATGTCCCCTAGTAGTTTCAACTGAACTGGGTCCATAAAAATCCTTTGCAAACACCTGGTGCTATTGTATGGGATTCTTTTTTCTTTTTCTTTTTTGGCCATGATATGGTGCTGTCTGTGAGATAAGTCTCATGGGCTTTCCCAATCCAGTTACCTGACATTCATGCACCTTCTGAGAGGATCAGCATATTAAACTTACTTTCCTGTTCTCATGCCTTTGGCAGACACAGAAGAGTGACTAAATCTTATCCTCACAGCTCTCAGGAATTTCATATTGTGTGTCCCCTTCAACCCCCAATGTGTTCCTCTAGAGCCATTTCAAATTCCAAAGCTACCTTAACAGGCTTGAAGCATAAGAACATTGGCATAAATGCTTTCCTATCTACTTTACATATTGGTGAGATAGAAAATAAAGAAAAATAAGAGATTTGTTTGGCTCACAATTTGAGGACACAGTTCATTATGTCAGGAAAGGAATGTCAGCAGAAACTGAGGCAGTCATATTGCATCCACAGCCAAGAATCAGAGAGAGTCAAGTGCTGTGTACAACTTGCTTTCTCATTTTTTTATTCAGTTAATTACTCCCAACTAGTTGAATGTTCCTACTTTAATTTCACCACTTCTGAAACCATCTCAATGAAATGCCCAGATGGTTGGCCTATAGTGACTCTTCCTCCTTGTCAGTCAATATTAATGATCACTAGTGTTCCAGAGAGGATCAGCAAGGAAGTCCCCACATCCTTCCCTGCTGTGCTCCCATTCCTACCAAATCTCTTTCCAAATCTTCTACACAACATTACAAGTTGTTCTCTCTCTATGCAACATGAGATTGCACTTTTGTTGTATTCACTATTCTCTGAATTTTCCTTCTACAATATTTCTACCTTAAATCTTTTGATTCAAATCATGTTATAGAAAAAACAATACTTTGGTATTTTTCTTTAGTCTTTTCAAGAACCATTCTACAGCCAATGATTTCTAAGCAGAAAAAAAAGTATTTTGTATGTTTTTTCTTAGATTTGTTTGTTTAGAAATTGAAGGTGGCTAACATAAAAATTAAGAAAACACATTTACCATTAGCTGTTCAAAATCATTAAGGTAGAAGTTTTTTACAATAGCTTTACATTGTCAATTTAATTCTTCTAAAAATGACAAAACAAGAAGAAACCTCTTAAAAATTTAAAACGCGAGATGGTAAACTGGAAAGGAGGATAACATTTAAATACAAATAAAAATAATAACAAATAAAAAGTACAAAATGCTCATATTAAAAATACCTGGATAACACATTGAGTGAAAAATGCTTTTGTAAATAAGTTCGCAACATTTTTTATGAATATTTTAATCCTTTTCAAGATTTACAAACTGTTATAACATAAATGTCTTAGGTCTTATCAGACAAATATTGAAATGAACAAAGAAATTAAAACTTAAATTGATTTGCTACTCAAAATATGCATACATCCATTTTAAGGCAAACAAGAAAAGCAGTAATTCAAAAAGTTCACAGCCATTTTGTGAAGTTAAGATTCTGTGCAGGAATTCAACCTACTAACAATAAACTAAACACTTTCATATGCTATAATGTTCATTTTTGAAAAAAGGAATAAAAGTTCAGTTCACTGTTATTTACTATATGTCAATACAAATATAATAAATAACCAATGTAGAGAATGAGTGGAAAAATATTTTCTTACTGAGGAAGTCACAGTCCCTGAATAACAGAAAAATAAAATATTTATATTGTTGTTTGCATGTTGTTTCTATATTATTATTGATTAAAATTCTTTAAAATGTTTTAACCAGGTCTTAGAAAATTTTGACCAAAAAAAAAAAAATAATAATAATAAAATAAAATAAAACAAAGCAAACGTGTAGAAAATTAAATACAAAAAGAAAATGTTTTGTGTGTATTCCATGATTATACTCCTCAAACTGAAAGAAATTACCTAAAAAGCACACACAAATATCTGGTTAGATAAAAACAAACCGTTCAAATTTTAAAATACATGAAAGCAATTTAATGCTTTAAAATGCAAAGCAGGAGGAAAAGTAATAAGCAGAATATAGCCCCATGATAGTAAGAAATATTTAAAACTTTTTATAACTTATAAAAGTCTAGACCTGGTGGTTCATGTCTGACTAATGATAGGAGAGATAAAGAGACAATGCTATGGTTTAGGAGACAGTGTCTTTCTCTAATATGTTACTTGCAAGAAAAAGGAGGTGGAGAGAGGAAGACAGAAGAAGACACAGAGGAGAACAGAGGAAAAAGAGAGGGTAAAGGCTGGGGAGACAGAGACAGAAACCGAGAGAGGCCAGAGAAGAGCAAGTGGGAAAATTTTAAAATACAAGGGGGAAGAGCATCCTAGGTAACACGGCATTTCAAAGCTATAGAGAAAACCTGGTTACTGGTTAGTGCCGGTGAGGCCCATGAGAGGAGAGTTACTATGTCCTTGTCTTCCATGGTAGAGCAGTGTTCCCAACACATATGCTGCTCTTTCCAATACCCATCATAAATTATTTCAGGTACTTTATTGAAAATATACATAGCAAATAAAACTGATATCCTTTAACCATCCCGGACATCTACTATTAAAATGTACTTCTGTTCCTAGTCTTTGCAGGTGTGAGGAATTTTGTGTGATCTCTCTCTCTCTCTCTCTCTCTCTCTCTCTCTCTCTCTCTCTCTCTCTCTCTCTCTCTCTCTCTCTCTCTCTCTGTGTGTGTGTGTGTTCTAAAACATGTGTGTACATGCCATGACGTGCCTGTAGAGATCAGAGGACAACTTTCAGTAGTTGTTGGCTTTTCACCTTGAGGCAGGGTCACTTCTGACTTAGCTCCTGCAATGTAACTCCAGACTAGCTTGCTGCTGTGTTTCCGGATGTTTCTCCTGGCCTGGTCTTCCATCTACCTGTTCATAGTAGTGCTGGTACCACAAGTGTAGATCACCTTTCTGCCTTCATACTTTTATTGCTGTTTGTTGTTGCTGTTCTTCTTTGTTTAACAAGGGTTCTAGAAATCAAGGCTGCATTGCTGATGCTGTAAGTCTAGTGCTTTTACCCTCTAGCATCTCCCGGCCTTTATGTATACAACTTTCTTATCAATCACTATATCTTTTACAACCAATTATAATTCTTCTACTTTACAATCAAAGTTGTATTGTTAAAAATGGTTATGATAATAGTTTCATTATGCTGATTCTTAACTGCTTCTCAAATCCATAGGGAATTTTGTATTATTTCAGTCTTTTATATTTATAGATAACAGTTGGGAAAACAACAGTGCATTTAAGCTTTTTGGTAGTGTGGGTTTTAGAACTGGGTTTCTCTGTGGCTGAGTGAATCAGTTCATTCCCTACATGTTTATCTTCACCACTGCTGTGCTTCTGATAAAAAGAAAGATGTTTTTTCTTTTTTGGTCTCTTTAAATTGCTCTTTTATTTAGTACTAAAAGTTTTCAGAGAGATATGAAAAATGTCTTTTAAGTGAGTCCTTATGCAGTAAGCAATTACAGATCTTTTATTAGGGACTAATCAGTATTTTTTAAAATGAATAATTAGGTGGCATCTGTAATTACCAAAGTCCCTTGGCTCACACATACAACTAAATCTAGAGAAATGAACTTCTCTTACATTCATTTTTGTAACCAAGAGTTGGCTTTTATTTCTTCCACTATGAAGCTCAGTTTTGGAGGAATTCCAGTACCAAGCAAACCTGGGACCTTTGTAAAGAAAAACTTCCATGGCTGTATTGAAAATCTTTACTACAATGGAGTGAACATAATTGACTTGGCCAAAAGACGAAAGCATCAGATCTACTCAGTGGTAAGTCACTGTCTCTGTTAACTGCTGGTGTGTGGACTTTGGGTAAGTCTTGCTTTTGGTACTCTACCCGTGTCTCTTCACACTGGACTTAACTTATGCATTTAGAATCTTCACCAACCGAAGCTGGATATGTAGACCAGTTTGAAGAGTGCCTGCCTAGCAAGCCTGAATCTCTAGATTCCAGCCCTACTACAAAATATAAACAGGTGTCTTCGTTAATTTTCTAACAGTCCTGGCAAAAAGCAATTTAAAGTAGGTAGGCCATATTCCAGTTCATAGGATGAGAGAAAACATTTCATTCTGGCAGAGAAGACATGCTGGCAGTAGAAATAGGCTGGCTGGTTACATTCCACTATCACTTAAGAATCAGAGTGAATGGAACTTGTGCCTGGACTATGAGTTTTCCAGGCCAGCTGCCAGTGACCAACCTACAGTGAAGTCCTGCCTGCTTACTATTCCACATCCCTCCAAAACAGGGCTGTCTCTTGAATACTAATTGTTCACACATGTGAGCCTCTGTAAAGTACTGCATATTCAACGTATAATTGGCATGGTGCTGCCCACCTGTAATTTACCACAGGAGAGGGGAAAGCAGGCAGATCATTATTTTAAGTCATGTAACATTACATAGCACCTCTGAAGCAAGGATTTGGTACAAAAGCCTTTCCTTAAAATTAAAACTGCCAGAGCCACACTGATACAGAGTAGGATGCTTGCAGTTAACCATCAGACTGAACACAGGGACCCCAATGAAGGAGCTAGAGAAAGGACTGAAGGAGCTGAAAGGGTCTCCAACCCCATAGGAAGAACAAAATGATAAAACCAAACCCACCACAATTCCCAGGGACTAAAACACCAAACAGTGAGCACACATGGAGAGACTCATGGCTCCAGTTGCATATGTAACAGAGGATAACTTTGTGTGGTATCAATGGGAGAAGAGGCCTTTAGTCCAGTGAAGGTTCATTTTTCCAGTGTAGGGGAATGCCAAGGTGCTGACGTGGGAGAGGGGGTTTGGGAGAGGGAGCACCTTCATGGAGGCAAGTAGAGGGGGAGGGGGATGGGACTGGGAGTTAAGGGGATAACATTTGAAATGTAACTACAGAGAATACTCAATAAAAAGTTAATTAAAATTAAAAAAAGACAAAAAATTAATTCCTATTGTCCTACTAGTTGACTATGTTGTGGAAAGAGCCAGCTAAGAAGAATTTTATGCCAAAATGCTTTTAAAAATCTGTACATTTATATCTCTCTCTCTTTTTAAAATAAAGTTGTAAGGGAAAAAAAGAAGCAGTTGCTGTCGTTTCCTTGGTAAAATCAAGTACGGAATTGAGAGAATGAGTCTTTATTGGCTGTAGGGAAGACTTGAGATCTATGCAAACTAATATGGACTTTCAGTACAGTTTCCAAGCAGGGCAATGAAAACACAGGTCCTGGTTTTCCTAGCTAGGACATTATATGTCTAATGATTGGTTATATTAAGAAGAGCATTTTAAATGCTACTGTACTAGTAGTGTCTTAGGGGTTCCTTGTGAATCACTTATAATCACAGTGGATTAAAGGGTTTCTCTAATTTACTAACATCTATATTCCCTAGCACACATTGAATTATATGAAGATTTTTAAAAGAATTATTCAATATTCCTTTCCCCTCCAATTGTTGGGATATCTCCCTGTACTCCCTTGCAAATTTATGACTCCATTTTTAGTTATTATTAAACACACACATACACAAACATACACACACACACACACACACACACACACACACACACAAATGAGGCCATTTCTTGCTGTTTATATGTATATCTTAAGGGGTTGAATGCTTGAAAGAGCTTGTCACCCGAGAAAAAATGCTCTCTATTTCAGCAGCCATTAATTTCCTGTGACACTTCATCTTTTCAGATTTCCCTTTCCACATTGGCATGTCAACTGTGCAGGCTTTGCTTAGGCACCTGCATTATGAAACTTATGAGTTCAGCTACTCTGACATATGTAAAAGATACAGTCAGTCATCAGATGTACTAGGAGTACGCGTGTGTGTGTGTGTATGTGTGTGTGTATGTGTGTGTGTGTGTGTGTGTGTGTGTGTATTGAATATCTTTGGGGATATAATATCAATAATAGTAGGTATACTTCCAGATATAATTAAGCATTGGTATATTTCTTCCATTTCTCACAGTATTTGGTGTCACTGAATCTTGAGTAGTATGATTTCTTCAATCTACAGGGCCCTGTTTGCCATGTAATGTCTTTCTCTTTCTCTAGTGATCCCCTTGCCCTAAAGTCTACTTTACCTGAGAAGAATATTGACATATGAGCTCTCTTCCTGATTTACTTTGTTTCTCCTTTTTCTTTTTTTAAACAACTTTATTTTACAAAGCAAAGATAAATGTACAGATTTTAAGCATTTTTGCATAAAATTATACAATGCATTTTTGTCAGTACTTTTTTTCAGATTTTAAAATAATTTTTACATAAAAATGTATGAATATATTTTAGTCAGTACTTGATATTTTTAAAGGTTTGATAGTATGCATTGAAAACTTAATAGTTACAATGAGCATAAAGTACATGTGAAACAAAATGTAACATAGAAATAGTCAAAGTTTTCTTGTTGTATAAAGATTTTTGATTTGTTTTGTTTTCTTTATTTCTTGGACTTCATACAGTCTGTGAGTTGTTACTGGGGCTGTGCGAGCCTCTGGGGTTAGCATCACACTATCAGTGACTGCATATTATGTCTGTTCTTTTGTGACTAGGTTATCTCACTCAGAATGATATTCTCTAGATGCAGCCATTTTCTTAAGAATTTGGTCAAGTCATTGTTTCTGGTGGCTGAGTAGTATTCCATTGTGTATATGTACCACAATTTTTGTATCCATTCATCTTCTGGAGGACATCTGGGTTCTTTCCAGTTACTGGCTATTATAAATAGAGCTGCTATGAACATTGTGGTGCATATATCTTTGTTGTGTACTAAAGTGTCTCTGGGGGATAATTCTTTATAGCTCTGCTTTATGGGAGATATGTGAATATGTGAATATATCATATTCTTCTATCTTTCTTTAACTGAGAATGCTATGATTTATTTACTTGATATAAAGTATGAGTGGTCAGCTCCTTTTACTTAACATATAAAAATGTTGACTTCCTTTTCTCTGCTCTCAGTGAGGAATGCATTGTACCACGTTGACTTTTCTATAGTTTTTATGTCATATCAAATTTTGTTTTTGATATTAGAAGTTTGTGTGTCATCTGCCATGGTTTGGGCTTTGTGGGTACTTCCTGTTTGAGTTTTTCCTCAGTTTCTTGAATGTATATTTGCTTCAACAGCTGTATGTCATTTTCTGTGTAAAGCTTACTTATTATCATTATTGGTTGAGTGTGTGTGTGTTTGTGTGTGTGTGTGTGTAACTTTTATGTGTATCTCTTATTGCTTTTATTATTCTTTCTTTGTTTTGAGCATTTTTTGTTTTGAATATTATGTGTCAGGAAGAATTTCTTCTTTTGTCCAGTCTATTTGGGGTTCTGTAGGCCTCTTGTGTATTTGTGGTCATCTCTTTTTTTAGGTTAGGTAACTTTTCTTCTATTATCTTGATGAAGATATTTACTGTGCTTTTCAGTTGATATTTTTCACCCTCTTTTACACCTGTTATCCCTAGGTTTGGTCTTTTTATTGTGTACTGGATTACTTGGATGTTTTGGCTTAGAATCTTTATTTTTTGCATTTTCTCTGACTGTTGTGTCAGTGATTTCTATGGTATCTTATGCTCTTGAGATTCTCTCCTCCATCTCCTGAATTCTGTTGGTGATGCTAGCATCTATTACTCTTGACTTTCCTAGGTTTTCCAACTTTAGGGTTGTCTTCTTTAGTTTTTTTTTTCTTCATTGTTTCTATTTCTGTTTTTAGTTTCTTTACCTGTTTGGTTGTGTTTTCCTTTAGCTATTAAATATTTTTTCTGTTTCCTCTTTAAGGGCTTCAACTTGCTTTTGTGTATTCTGGTTTTCTTGTACTTCTTTAAGTGCATTATTTATGTGGTTCTTAAAGACCTCCACCATCATTGTGAAGTATGATTTTAAATCTAAATCTTGTTTTTCTGGTAAGCTGGATATCCATTATCTGTGGTGGTGAGAGAACTGGGTTCTGTTGTTGCCAGTCTGTCTTGGTTTCTCTTTCTTAGAGTCTGGGCTTTGCTTCTTGCCATCCTGTTCTAGGTGATGCTAGGTGATCTTATTGTCTCTTACTGGAGCTTGTCTCTCTTGTCGGCCAGTGGTCTCCAGAGGAAGATTGTTTCTGGGTATTCCTCTCTCAGGATAGGTTGTGAATTCTGATGGCAGAGTCCAGTGCTGACGTACCTGGACTGGGTCTGGCCTTGGACAGAAAGTGTGGACTACCAGGCAGTACCTCTACCTGTGCTGCGAGAATTTTGAGTGGCCTCTCCCAGGGTAGATTGTTCACAAAATTTAACTTACCCTTCTATTTAGGATGGAAAGTGCTTCTGAAGCTCATCTGAGCTCCCGGAGACCTGTGGGCTAGCAGGCCTCCGGTTCTGATGAAACTGGACTGGGTCTGGCCTTGGGCTGGAAGTGTGCACTCCTAAACAGTACTACTACTTGTAGCCTGAGAGTCGTAGGCAGCCTATTCTGGGGTAGAACGTGGGTAGAAGTTAACTCACCCTTGCACTTAGAAGCTCTTCCAAGCTCCCAGGTCAGGACTCCGGATCTGATGAAACTGAGCCGGGTCTATATGTTTGAATTTTTGATTTCCAGTAGGTTAAACTTTTTGGGAAGGCTTAGAATGCATGGCTTTGTTGGAGGATTTGTGTCACTGGGGGCAAACTTTAGTATTTCAAAGGACTCATTACATTTCTCTGCAGTCTCTGTATCATGGCTGTGGACCAAGATGTGAGCTGTTAACAAGATTTTTACTCTGACATCTTCTCCTACTGAATTTGAAACAAGGAGAGCCTAGCTATGCCTTATGTAGTATTTCTGTGCTCTGCATGACTATATTCACAAAGGAAAGTTCTATATACACCATTCTAGATAATATCTGTTAGAAATTAGAAACAAAAAACAGCATATTATAAAATGCTAACAGAAATGTGTCCATTACAAATGTGTGAATAAGCGTTCCTATGTAAAGAAGTCTCCTTTCGTGGACATCCTTGATCATGCCTAAGAAGGGAGATCATTAGAAATAAAGACTCATAGAACATAGTATATGTGTATCTGTGCATGTTGGAGGGTGGAGCAATTTGAAGGAAACAATTTCTTTCTCAATCCTGAGGTGGCCAGATACCTTGTGTACATGGAGTTATGAGGGAAAAATCCTTTCAACTACCTGAAGAAGGCTTCAGACTCACACAGGCTTTTATGTCAGTGTGTGTGTGTATGTGTGTGTGTGTGTGTGTGTGTGTGTGTGTGTGTGTGTGTGTTGTGCCTATGTTGCTTTTGACTAAGTCTAGTCCAATGTAGTGGCCCAGGAGCATGTCTTAATATAAGGAAGGATAGCACTGAGGGTATAATAGCCTTGGTCCTGGGCCATGTGAGGAAGGAAGCTGGACTTAGTTTTCTGTCAAAGACTACAAGTTGTCATAGCAGGCTTCCAACAATTCATGTCTTCATGGACAGATTGCTTGGGTAGGGTGGGGCCTGATTTTTTTTTTTTTTTTTTTTTTTTTGCAGTAGGCAGAGGCAGCTAGAAGATTGTGGCTTTTCCTATTTAATGAAGAGATGGGTTAAATTCAGTTGCTAAATAAACAGAATAACTGCAGGTAAAATTTGATAAAATGAAAAAAGACAAGCTAGGTAGGTAGGTTTCTTGGTGTTGGCAACTTCTATATTATTCCCTCTATGAATAAATCTTTAGTCAAAATTTTATCAAAGAAATGGCAAACTTTATGCTAACTGGTGTTTACCATTGACCAGATTGCCTGAAACCTTTCCTGTCCATTTCATTCCTCAGGGCTTAATTGGCAGCACAGTTATTATGAGGTACTGACTACCATCTAGTGCTAACACATACGTGAAGGAAGATTCTATCTAAGAATACCATTTTACTATGCAGATTGGAAAATCTAAGCCCTTGCCTTTATGATATAAAGAAACATTATTTTTTTCAAACTGCTTCCATCTCCTGTATTAAATGAGAATTCAGACAGTGACCCAATGCATGCACATATATGGATCCCTTGCCTATGTTTTTAGTATTCATTCTAAGATGTAGTGGTTCACACAAGTAAATACAAAAGACCAGATACTTTCGTTACTGTGATCAAGCTTAAAGTTTTCCGTAAAGACACCACATTTGCCTCAAAGGTAACTTCCAAGTTACACAAGTTCCTGTAGTGCTGTTAAAAATTGTAGAAGAAAGGGTGTCTGTTTATTGCTTATTTTTCAGATCTCCTTCAGTTGTGGAGCCTTTGGAAGTTCAGGGTTCATCACAAGATTTACAGAACTAAGAAAGAATTCAGAAAGGATTAGTCAGTGCTCATAAATTACTGTGACTCAAAGCTCAAGGAACTCTAGGCCTCCCACTGCCTCACAGAGCATAAGCCTTTCTTTTATGCTTCTTTCAGGCAGCATCCTCCTTGCAATCTATCATTCCTTTACTATGGGACTTGCCTACACCCTGAAGATTTAACACCTGTTCTGTGGGAATAATTCAATTTAGTCTTTATAGTTCGATTTGACTACAGAACAGTCTTCCACATTGCAGAATGCAGTAAAACTAACAGCTTAAAGAAGACATAAAAACTATTTAGCTATTCTTCCACAAATTCACAGCCCTGTGCTAATATAGCTATATGTAATACATAATCAGAAAGTAAATGGCCCATTGATATATGTGGAGTAGCTATAATATGGATTATTATATACATAATATAGAAAGCATATTGCTCCAAGAGCTTCCTGAGCATGACTAATTTAAAACCCTGTGCTCTCTAAGGGATGATGTCTTATAACATTTCTCTCATCGGTGTAAGATTTTTTTTCTTTGACACAAGGAGAGAAACATGATTATTTGGCCATTGGATGAAGTCCCAATCTCTTCACGTAGGGCTTTAAATTATTATTTTTTTAATGAACATTTCTGAAGACGTAGTTAAGCAAATGAATTATTTGCAACCACCGGGACCTGAGTAACATCTTCAGAACCCTCATACAAAAAGAAAACAAACAAGCAACCCCCAAATAAACACCTATGTGAGCCTGTAGTCATAGCGTTAGGAAAATGGAAACAAGCAGATCCTTAGGGCACACTGACCAACTAGAGTTTCATGAGATTTAGAGGACTCCGCCCAATCAAACCTAGACAATACCTGAAGAATGGCATTCATGTTTTCTGGTCTACACAGGTGTGTACACACATTATCATGCAGATGCAAATGCAACATGAAGAGATCATGTGACTCCAAGGAGCTGAAAGACAGATGGCTAAAAGCAATTTTTAAGTTGCCGAATTATTTGTGTAGCCCATTGACCAAGTCAAATTCCTTGTGTGTAGTTGTCTCCAAGTACTTGAAGCCAAGGCATTAGATCAACAGAGGACAATAGGAAGCACACATCAAGGCGATTTCATTTATATGACTGACATTGCAGAAGAATAAAACCCAATTGATTCTATTGCTTATTCTGTTTGAGTCTTTTTTTGTTTCCTCAACCAGAGTTCTCATTAACATTGACACTTTGCTGGGGGTTGAGTGTGAGCAGGGAGATTCCAACAATCTCTCAATAGTGCAGTCTTAGGGAAGGGACCACATACTGGTGTCTTCTAGTGAAAAGTGGGAGAATTACAGTATCTCCTTTCAAGTGTCAATGTGTAGGTTAAATTATTTAACATGGCTTGTATAATTCAGTTGATAGTCATTACCTTGATTACCCTGCTACCTAGGCTATTGAATAAAACATCTAGCAGCTATTCAGATGAAGTTGTCATGTAAGTCAGTACTAACCTTACATAATTAACAGTGCAGGAACAGGGGATATATAAGTTTCATGCCTTTGATTGCATCTGAATTGTAGTTTATCCCTGAAATATTTGATTTCCATAGTAGCTTTAAATAGCTGTGTTATTATAAGTTCACCAATATATTTCAACTAGAGAAATTCAATAATCACTCTAATTTTGACTTGATTGAATGACTGACTCCTTTAGAACGGACCTTTCTGGAATAGAAACCTAGAACATATTTTCTAGTAGACTTGAGTAAACTAGACTATTAAGCAGAGAGTGGACATTTGCGAAGTTTTTTATTATTTGTCTATACCTGTGCTGGCATGAAGTTTACTAAGGAGTAGTTATACTTTTGAGGACTCTTCAGGCTAGAAAAAGCTGTCACTAAGATGTAAATCTGCAAATGTTTGAGTTTGCAGGAATTTGTGCATGTGGTCATAGATACAAACATGCATGTGCACGTGCACATACATATCTACCTACCTACCTATGTACCTACATACATACACACACAGTGAGAGAAACACAAACGCACAAAGACAAATACACACATACAAAGGCACACTTGCAGAATGTACACATCTTCGGGAAACTAACCATTGTCTTACTGTCCTAAGACTCAGACACTCATCAATGTTGCTCATAGATAACTCCCTTCTGTCTACTGAAGCCTATAATCTCTTCAGCTTGTCCACAGGATTGTGTTTCACCTCTGCAAGTGTGCTCTGTGATAGTTTCTCATGGTGACGGCTTTCTTCCTCTACCATTTGACCAGTCTGACATTCATGTCACCTTCCTCTCAGCTATGTGCTTCTCAGACCCAGAGAAATGACATCTAAGTTGGGTGCTTTCTGAGCCTCACTTACTTCCTATTTTTGGGAAATTTAGAGGAAATGATTCAAGGTCAGATGAAGAATAATGCAGCTGAAAGTTAAATAATAATAAAAGAAATGAACAAGGGAATGGCCACTATATTATTTCATTTTGGCAGCTGGAATGAAATTCCATAAAGCAGGTGGCCTATAAAGAACTGCAATTTATGTCTGACAGTTCCGCAGACTAGAAGCTGGGATCTCAAAGTGCAGCATTTTGAATAGTAGGATGGTCAGCTTGTGGGAGGATAATATTCTACTTCTAAGTCAGTCTTCATAGGATAGACAGACTAATTAAAATCTAGAAAACCTCCTTCTTAAAAAATCATCACTTCAAATTTTTGTTGTTGTTAGTTTTAGTATTTTGAACAAAAATGTTTCTGTATAGCCTAAAGTTCCGGGAATTCTTCTTTGTTCACTTCCTAAGGCTAGTAGTAGAAGAGAAGGCATTATACATTTTACTAACTCAGTATAGTTTAAAGTCTGCATCAATTCCAAGCTCGGTCCACAGAGTATAGGAAAGTCAGTGCAACCTGCCATATGGACATGGTGATGTCTGCTCATTTGAGGATTTAGATTAAATTAAAGAAGTAGAGATAAAGCAGGAGTTACAGTGCCTGTACTTGAGAGGTGGAGGCAAGAAGATCAAGAGGACAAAGAGTCTTCAATACATAATAACAGATCAACCTAAATGTCATGTCTACCTTCTTAAAAGAAAGAGAAAAAGGAGATAGAATAAGGGAAAAAGACAGAGAAAGAGATCTAAAGGAAAGAAAGTTAGGAACATAGATAAATGTTGATTGGAATTAGCTCAGTTTCTGATATATATATATTCTACTAAAAATCTGAGAACATTTCTTCTTTATTCCTCCCCCTGAAGGAATAGCAGACATGATATTTTTTTTTGGAAAAAAGACCACAGAGACAGTACATAGAAAGACAGGAGACTGATGGACTTGGGGCCATATTGGTGTCACCTGACATATCTGTGAGAGACTGGCTGAGAGCCATTATTACTGTCCATACTTTTTATGAAAGGATAGAAAATAGTCAGGGTTCAAGAATGCCAATGATGTGCAGTAGTTAATGTTTCATTCACAGCTTCTTTCTTTCCTTATTGGAAGCATAATAGCATCAGCTTCTATTCATTTTCATTATATATACATTTCTCCCTGACATCATGAACAACTTTCACATCCAAGTTCAGGGATAAAGACACATTCACCAATACATGGACACAAGGCTGGACAGATCTACAAATATCAATGGTCAAGTGGATATGAATTAATAAGGCATTCCAGAAATGGCCCCTGTTGTTAGATAATTACTTACAAAATCTACCCTGCAAAGTTTTTGAGGAGAAAGAACATGGAGAAGAATCTTTGCCTCTGATAAGACTAAAGGAGGTGATAGCTAAATGTATGGTGGTTAACTGCCTTGACTTCACTCACACCTCCATCTTCTGACACATACTTGCCAGGCTCATTCCTCTAACTGAGTTGAGACTCCTGTCTGAGAACTATGTGATTCTCATAAAATATCCCTTACTCTTACCCATATTTCTTGTACTCTTCTTATGTAAGTTGAAGTTTCTGCTCTCAGCTCTGAAAAATGAATGTCTTCCAGACAGTTCTAGGCAAGAAGAAAGGCCTTCTAAGCATACATACAGCATTCCAAGACGAGAACAAAATCAAGATGTTTCAGGTTGCTGAGCTGTCTTCGTGAGTGGAAGGACTAGCAGGAAAGGCTAACATCTTTGAGATTTACAGTGGAATGAGAGAAATGACATCTGCATGTTGGCTTTGTCCTCCACATGTGTGCTTCCCATGGCAAATAAATTAACTGTCTAATGATGCTGAAAAGAGATGAAAGTTACTGGAAATAACCCAATAAGACTCTAAGGACATAGGATAGTATACAAGGAGTGAAACATGAGGACTGGTATAGCTGCTCACTTGACTCAAGTTCAGACATCACTAAGAGCAAATCATTATCAGGCACACATACAGTACACACGGGCAAACCATTTTGTTATAAAAGATTGTTCTTAGCTTTCTGGGGTGAGTTTTTTTGACTTTAATAGATAGAAAATAGCTTGGGCTAGGAAATAGTTTGGTTTATAAATTCTTGACTTGCAAGCCTGGGGACTGGAGTTTAATTGCCAGAGACACATAAAAACTGGACATTGTGAGGTAGATCTGTAACCTCCAAACACCTACAATGAGATGGGAGGCTGAGACAAGAAAATCAGCTAAAGCTTATGGGCAGCATACCTGGTGTACATAGCACACCAAAGTTAATGAGACAGATTCTACCTGGAACTAAGTAGAAAGGACAAAACTTCCAAACTTTCCCTCTGGCCTCCATGTCTGTGCTGTACCACATGTATGACAGCACTCACATACACACATGCATAACAGACATATACACATGTGCAGTGTATTCATAATAATAGATAGCAAAAGCAAAGCAGAGAGGTCTGGTCTGACAACCTAGCACTGAGATGTAAAACACAATCTGTGGCAGGCTGGCCATCAGTCTTCCCTAACTGGTAAAAGAAGTTGTCTCATAAAACCTGGTAAACAACAATTAAGAAACGTTATAATAGTTTGACCTTTCACCTTGTCCTGCATATGTGTATATACATAACAATGTCTATTTCTCTCCCTCCTCTTCTCTCGCTCTCCCTCCCCCTCTCCCCCTCCTCTCTCTCTCTGTCTCTCTTTCACACACACACACACACACACACACACAGAGAGAAAGAGAGAGAGAGAGAGAGAGAGAGAGAAACAGACACACACACACAATGTATAAAACAGAAATGATTGATTGATCTAACTCAGAAGTAAACCTTGGATCAATAATATGTCTGAATAGACTCAGGTTGTCTTCATAATCCACATATAATGATGCCTCCAAAAGTCTCATGTTCTAATATATTTTTAAAGTAGGGCATCCTGTGAACTCCACTATTTATTGTAAGTGACATGTGCCATACCATAGGTATTTATGAAAACAATGTTTCTGCACAGTACAAAAAAACCACTCTGTTTTTAACTCAGCTGTTTATTATTCTCAACAACCATTCTGGTAAGTGGAAGATCAGACAGTCCATGAAGATTCTTCTAGTTTTCTTGGCAGGCTTCAGAGAAGAGGGAATAGTTCAAATATTCTATATAAAAGAACATAATAACACTTCAATCCTCAGAAATTAAATAGTTTTTCTATAGGTCTTCAACAAAAGAGAAAGAAACTGTCAGATTTTAAACACAGTTTGTTGGTTGCCTACAAAGCAACACAGCAAGACTAAGAGGTACAAATTTAAAAATAAGGAAAAATCATGTTTGTATCCACTGTTTATACAGTGTTGGCTTGTGAGTTGTACTTTTACAGTCTTATAGTATGATGGGAGGGGATTCCTAAGCATGTTCCTATGCTGAGGCTTATGTTACTCAGTGAATTCTGAAAGATTATAAAGAATTTCCCTCCCACAATTCATTCAGCAATCAAAATGTTGGTTCAAAATATAAACTAATAAGTTTTCACAGAAAGATTAGTTTTTTAATATATGAATATGTGTATATACACACACACATATATATGTATCTATATGAGCATTTTTACTACATTTACATTTGTGTGCCATCCTATGGAAGATAAAAAAAGATGTGAGCAACCAATGCTCTTAATGACACAGTTATTACTGGAACAACTTAATAAACGTTAAAATATTAATATTTATTTTTTACAAAATATTATTTCTTAATCATTGTAGAGAAAATTATTTTCATCAAGTAGACAACCAACCACATATTGCTGACATTTATTTTCCAACCTCCTCTTCAAATATGGGTTGGTATGTGTGATGTGTATGCATATATGTCTTGGTACATATACATGAATGTGCATGTATATATTGTGACCAGAGGAAGAAGATTTCAGAAAGTGACAGCAGATGCTGGTGAGGATGGGGAGAAAGAGGAACACTCCTCCAGTCTTTGGGGTGTTGTAGGCTGTTACAACTTCTCTGGTAATCAATTTGGTGGTTCTACAAAATATTGGACAAGGTACTACCCAAGGACCCAGTTATAACAATCTTGGGCATATACACAAAAGAAGCTCAAACATCTAACAAGGATACAGGTTCCACATGTTCATAGCAGCCTGATTTATAATAGCCAGAATCTGGTAAGAACCCAGATGTCCTTCAACAGAGGAATGAACACAGAAATTGTGGTACATAGTCACAATGAAGTAATACTCAAATATTAAATACAACTTCATAAAATTCCTAGTCAAATGGATGGAACATGAAGCTATCATCCTGAGTGAGTTAACCTAGTCACAAAAGAACATTCTTGGTATCTACTCACTACTGAACAGATACTAGCCCCATAATCTCAGCATACCCAAGAAACAATTCATACAAATTATGAAGCTCAAAGAAAAGGAAGACCAGATGGTGGATGCCTCAGCCATTCTTAGGATAGAGAACAAATGCTCAAGGCAAGAAATAAAGGGACAAATAGAAGAGAAGGAATTGGAGAAAAGATCATCCAGCGACTGCCTTACTTGGGGATGCATCCTATATGCAAGCACTAATGCTGATGTTAAGATATGCTTACTGGCAGGAATATGATATGAATGCCTGCTCAGAGGTTCTGCTAGAGCCATAGTGATACAGAGCAGGGTGCTTGCAGCTAACCATCAGACTGAACACAGGGACCCCAATAAAGGAGCAAGAGAAAGGACTAAAGAAGCTGAAAGTGTTTTCAACCCATGGGAAGAACAACATGATCAACTAACCAAACCCACCACAGCTCCCAGGGACTAAAACACCAATCAATGAATTCTCATGGAGAGATGTTTCAGATGTTTTCTCCTTTCCACCAATTCTATCCCCCTCCTCCTCCCATTGCCTCCATGAAGGTGCTCCTCTCTCAATGTTCCTCTTTCACCTCAGCACCTTGTCATTCCCCTACACTGGGAAAATGAGCCTTCAATGGACATAAAAACCTCTCTTCCTACTGAAGTCAGACAATGCTCTCCTCTGCTGCATATGCACCTGGAGCCATGGGTCTCTCCATATGAGCTCATTGGTTGGTGTTTTATCCCTGGGAGTTGTGATGTGTTTGGTTCATTGATCATTTTGTTCTTCCCATGGGGGTTGCAGATCCTTTCAGTTCCTTTGGTCCTTTCTCTGGCTCCAACATTGGTGTCTGTGTGTACAGTCAGATGGTCAGCTGCAAGTTTTCTGCTCTGTGTCACTATGGCTCTAGCAGAGAGTCAGAGAAGCATCCATATCATATTTCTGACAGTAAGTACTACTTGGTAAAGCCAGTAGTGCTTGGGTTTGGTGGCTGCCTATGGAATGAATCACCAGGTGTGGAAGTCTTTGGATGATTTTTTCTCCAATCCCTGCTCCTCTATTGTCCGATTATTTCCTCCCATGATTGTCTTACAGTGAGGGATGAACTTACTTGAAAACAGTAAATGCTTTCCTGGTAACTTTGTTCTATGTGCCCACAAAAAAAAAAAAAAAAAAAAAAAAAACAACCATAAAATTTACTCTCCAGGGAAGGATGTCACGAGTTACGAAATCAAAATCCAGAATCACAGGATTGGGAGAAAATTTGAGATATCGAGAAAGTTGCAAAGACAAAAAGTGTCCTTGTGGACTATGGACCTGGCTCGGGCCGTGAACTCTTTGCCACACAAGCATGAAGGTCTGAGTGTAGAACACAACACACCTGTAAAATTTGCGCATGGTGCCACCAGCCTGTAATTCCAGAGTGCAGGAGGTAGAGACAAGAGGACACTGGGGCTGGTTGGCCAGTGAGTCTAGCTTAACTGCTAAGCTGAATGTTTCAGGCATAACAAGCTGGTTTCATTTATAAAGGAACTTGCCATCTAAATTCTCTTCGCATATATTGCTTAGAGGAACGTAACTCTTCCTAGGAGCAAGTTGTCCTCTGAAATAAATGTGTTATTTCTGGCATGCACATGCACATGGACATGGGTACACACACACACACACACAGACACATGTATTCTCACACACATATTCACACACACACACACAGACACACAGACACACACACACACAAACATACAGCAATCTAAAATGAAAGGCAGCATGTGGTTTCTTTGTACCTCTATTAGCTGTGTTTTTGGGTTACAGGCAAGACAGCACAAAAGTAGGTCCTGTCCCCTTATGTACTTTGCCCAGAGACACATATCACAGGATATGTCCCCCTTCTTCTCCCTTAACTGAACCTTCAAACAGCCTGACCTGTATGCTCAAATGACTCCTTTAAATGAAACAAAGCAGTGGTATGTGTTTTTTTCTTGATACCTAATATTCATTTATTTGTCAAATTATAATGGCACCCTTCTCATTTATCTTGGATTTTTGTTTTTTCATACAAGTCCTAGTCCCAGCGAAACTCCTCCCAAGTTTTCTTTAAAGCTCAAATAAAAGGAACCATTCTGAAGGCCTATTTTCTGCTACCACAGGAATGTGCATGCCACCCACATGGCTCTTGGTCCTAGTGGTGATGGAAGAATCTCTGAGCCTATTTTTATTGGCATGCAGATTTCAGGTGGATAACTTCCTCCAGACTTCTTTTCTCAACCAGAGCATCAAGCCTGACCTGGCCTGAGCTGATGGGGAGGCCATCTGTAAATAAACAGCTGAATCAGTACAGAAACCCATTATTTTTCCAAACATGAAAAGTAGCCCTAATTTGAATAGGTAGCTTCCTGGATTTTTAAATCAGGAAGCACCGGGGCTTTCTTTCACTTGCTGGTGGCATGCAAGTCTTACTAGCTTACAGATAGAACAAATTAGAAATTTTTATTGCTGTTTGGGTGGCTGAGGGTGGGGGCCAGGACCAAGAACTGACACTGAAATATTTCTCTACAGATTAGATTGAATCAAGATATTTTTTCCTCAGTTGACAAATACTTGATTGGCTTTGACTGATGTCTCCTGATTGGAACTCAGCTTTGCATATTTTTTCCCAAGCAATATTTTGTAGTGTTTGGATAATGGTTAGAAACCCCATAAACATACTGAGCATTCTTAACAGTTTAGTCAATAACAGTTTAGCACAGTGATAGAATTCTGAAAATAGTCCCTTTAACCTAATTTAAAACAGTTCACACGAGAGAAAGTTCACACTGAATCTGCTATATTTTTTGAGGGAGGGTACTAGAAATTACAGTCTAGGAATTAAAGATGGCTCAGGAGTTAAGAGTTTATACTACTTTTAAAGAGGACATGGGTTTGTTTCTCAGCATCCACAGCAGGCGGTTTACAGCAAAAGGTAACTCTAGATCCAGGTTATCCAGTGCCAAGTATCCATGGGCTCCTGCATTTGTGTACACACACACACACACACACACACACACACACACACACACACACACACGCACAATTTAAAAAAGAAATCTTAAGAAAAGTGTGTCAACTACTCTTTTTTCAGTTTTTTATTAGCTATTCTCTGTATTTATACTTCAAATATTATCCCTCTGCCCCCCCCACTTACTTCCATCAAAATGCTCTCTCTTCCAATCACTCTCTCCACCTCGTGCCTTGGCATTACCTTACGCTGGGAAAACACCTCCTTCACTGAACCAAAGGCCACCAACCATGTGTGCTCAATGGTTGGTGTTTTAGTCCATGGGAGTTGTGGAGGGTTTGGTTGGTTGATAATGTTGTTCTTGCCATGAAGCTGCAAACCCTTTCACCTCCTTCAGTCCTTTGGCTAGCTGTCATTGGTGACCCCATATTCAGTTCAATGGTTAGCTGCAAACATTTTCAACTGTATCTGTGTTAGGACACATCCATATCTGGTTCCTGCCAGTAAGCACTTCTTAGCATCAGCAATAGTCCTTGGGTTTAGTGACTGAATATGGGGTGGATCCCCTGGTGAAGCAGCCTCTGAATGATCTTTACTTCAATCCCTTCTCCTCTATTTGACCCTGTATTTACTCCCTTGAGGATTTTGTTCTCTCTTCTAAGAAGCACTGAGGCATCTGCATTCTGGTCTTCTTTCTTTTTGAGTTTCTTAAGGTTTGTGAATGGTCTCTTGGGTATTCAGAGCTTTTGGGAGGTGGTATCCACTTATCAGTGAGTGCCCACCATGTGTGCTCTTCTATGACTGGGTTACCTCTCTACTCTTCATTTATCACCTCCAATTAGGACCAAAAGTGAGCGTAGTGACATTGTAGCATTTCACTGTGACTAGATGTAGGATGTTCCAGGGTCAGGGATCTCTAAATCTTCCCTCTATGTGACTGGCCAGGCCATGAAGCTTCTACTTTAGTAACTAGTCAATTAAAATTAACTGAACTAATTCCTGTTCTGACCTTGAACCTTTTAAAAGTAGAGATAAGATTCGTTATCACTTTGGTATTGTTGCTAGGAGACTCAAGTCCAGCCCAAGGGTGTATTGCTAAGGAAATGATCAGTGTTTGAGTGGTGAAATTGTGATGGATATATTTCTGAGTTCCACTCTACCTCAGAAAATTTGCATGCTCTTATGTCCCATGCCAGAGTATTAGGCCAGTGACACATGATTAGAAATACAATTGAAAACACTTTATTAATAAGAAGGAATAGGCTGGTGAACTAAGAGGCCCTCTGGCCTGGAACCATAAGCCTACAAGACTGATGATACATTATAAAGTATCTGTGTAATTTCTCCTTTACCATGTTTACAAATGCTAGGTTTGTCCTGAGCATATTCTGTTTGTATATAATGGTTCCTATTTTGTCTGCCAATTTGCTTATTGTATTGATGTAAAAAAGCAAGGATTTTAGGGGCTCTGAGACTTTTCCAAACTGCCATATTCTTAGAATGTGAGAGCCTAAAGACACAGAAACAGTTAAAGTCAGACTCAGAGACTTTCCAGTCATCCCAAGGCTATGAGATCCTGCCTGTGTCTGACAAAATAAAAACAATGTCCCAGAATAATTCCCAGAAAAACCACAGAATATACTGACTGATAGCCACCTGTCCCTCTATAAAGCTCTATATAGGTCCTGACGCATGTCATAATAAACTCATGGTCTAATTTTGAGAAAAATAAAAGAAGGACAAAACCCCTTGAAATATATAAACATGTTTCTAAAAGTATAAAAACAAAATTTTAGTGAACATGTCAAGCTATACTGACCAAGCAGAGTCAAGACAAAACAAAAATGACTGCTTTAGGAACAGCTCCCCTACCCCTTCTTGAACTGAATTCCAAGGAGAATGCAAATTGTCAACAACCTTACTGTCAAAGCTTCTCCCCTGTTTCCTCCCCACTTTCTCTCCTCCTTCTAAAACTTATACTGCTGACTAATGGTAAAATAGTAGCTCACCCCTCTCACAAAGTTGTAAACAATGAGTTTTTTTTTTTGTTGTTGTTGTTTTGTTTCTTGATTTTTGAGTTCCGTTTTGACTCTCCCTGCGAGGATGAGAAACCCCATGTACATGGAGTAGAAACCTCTCACCATTGCAGTGGTCTATTGTCTAATTGTGTTCTGTGGGTCACGATCCTATACTAAGACAGCATATCCCATTTTTAATGTTTCTATCTCTAGTCTTTATACTTTTGTCATGATATGAAGCTCCCAAGACAGAAATTTGTACAAAAGGGTTCAGAGCAAATAGTCTCATTGAGAATGAGTAAAGATTATCGATGTGACTTTCATTAGCTTTTATGGATAGTTTATGTTCAGGATATATTTAATACAAGGAATATGATAAATTCCATTTTTATTTTAAAAATTTATTTATATATGATATATGTGCATAATTATATGTGTAAGTGTATATACACATATATGTGTGCAGATTTATATCTGTGTCCAAAGACCAAAAAAACTCATCTGGTATCTTCTTTCTTCCCCTCTTCTATTCTTTTGACTAAGTTTCTGTTTGAACCCAGAGTTGGTAATTTCTCAATTCATCTGGGAGTCAGAAAAGCCCAGTCTTGCTTCTTTCCATCATAGATGTGTGGTTACAAGCTTGGGCCAGATATCTGTCTTGCTACAAGGATTCTGGAATACACAAACTACTTCTCATGATATCTTAGTAAGCACTCTTAACCTCTAATACTTCTCTTAACATCAATATCATAGTTTTTGAGAGTCTTTTATGGGTTTTTTTTAAATAAGATTTGAGGAAGTAGTAAATTCATTTTAAAGAAGAACAATGTTCAAGAAAACTATATTTTCAAATCCAAAGAGGGGGCCAAAACTTGGCTAGTAAAAATCAGCTTTTTATACTTGGGAATTATAGATTAGCTCTGTTAAAGATGTCTCATTTCATCCATGTCCGATGCTATACAAAAGGAACACAAGATTGAAAAATAAGGAAGACTTTAAAAGATGGCAAATTTTTACCTTAAAGTTGAGCTAAAGAGCCATGCTAGTGGAAAGTTCAGTCAGCTACATTGGTAGTTTGAAAGTAGTATTATAG
This sequence comes from Micromys minutus, assembly GCF_963924665.1. NCBI lineage: Eukaryota > Metazoa > Chordata > Mammalia > Rodentia > Muridae > Micromys > Micromys minutus. The sequence goes on from NC_137975.1 coordinate 70,093, forward strand.
GTCACTAAACTCAAATTACTAGCAGGACCAGCAAGGTTTATTTTGTGCAACCTCCAGGAAATAAATTTGGGGATAGAGACTGAAGGAGACTCTACAACTGTAGAACTTATAGAAGAGTAGTCCCCATTCTCAAAGGAGCAATTCTCTTAGGATGCAGAAATAGATAAGTGGAAGTTTTCTGAGCCTGAAAAATGTTCTTTCTTTTAGCATAGACTCTTTGAAAGAGTCACAGAAAGGAGAATTGCTCTGTGTGTTTCATTGAAATTTTCCTTCAGGCTTGATCACCTACATTCCTGCTAACACACTATTTTAAATTAGCATAAAATATTGTAAATTTACATGCATAAAATATTGTAGTCCTTAAGATGCCTGTAGTTCATTTTATGAAATTAATTTGTACTTTGATGATGTTACATAGTTATATAATGCATTCTGATTAGTCTCTTCTCCACACTTTTTTTATCTCCCTTCCATTCCTGTCAAGCCTGATTTCTTCTCTATCTTCCTCTTGTCAAGATTCATGATTTGCAGTTGTTTTACTGAAACTCATTTGGTTTAGTCAAGTCTATCTCTGCGACCACTGGCTTGGAAATAATATTTGGAGCAAGGCAAAATAGTCAGTGGATACACAATTTGAGGAAGTGCCTCTTCCCTCCCTGAATCTACTGGTAGTAATTACTTCCAGAGTAAGAGGTAGGTTCTAGAACCCTTTGTCTGGCCATGTCTGGCTGCTCATGGGCCCATATTTTGCAAGCTACATCCCATAATTTGCAGATGCTGTGAGTTCATAATTCCAATGTCTATATTGTACACACACACTCACACACACACAAAACCTTTCACAGCCCTTCTGCCTATTTTCTGGCTCTTATATTTTTTTTTCCACTTTTCTCTTCTACACTTATTTTCTGAGCCATAGAGGGACAGTGTAAATATCTTGTCTATGGCTGAGCAATTATCCTTATTCTTAGAATTGTTTACACAGGTGGATCACTTTAGTCACTATTAGTCACTGTAAGAAGAGGGTTCCCTTATCAAGGATAAAAGTAGAATTTGTGATAAAAATGCACAGAATTTGGAAGGTAGTTTGGTGATATGTCAATTTACCTAAATATCAGTATTCTGTTCTTTTCAAGGGTGGTGACCTCCCTGATCATGTTTTTCTGATCAGGTTTACAGTACCAGGAATTAATTTCTTGCTTCTGAGTATACCTCAAATCTAATGAGATAGGGGTTACCACAGTAACAGCAATGCCACTGCTGAACAGGTGGCCACATATTACCTGGATGATTGATCTCATATTTCATGGAGTTCACAGCTGTGTAACACTGCCGATGACTTTTCTCTCCCAGCAGCATGCATAGCTCCTTCTGGGACTCACAGGTAGCTTGTAAGGGGGAAGCTTCTAGCTCACTTCTAGCTTAAATTTTGTACATCAAGAAAACAAGGTGTGGTGGGGTTATAAGCTGGTACAGTCACTCTGGAAATCAGTCTGGCACTTCCTCAGAAAATTGGACATAGTCCTACCTGAAGACTCAGTTATTCCACTTCTGGGCATAAAGCCCAGAGATTCTCCAACATACAATAAGGGCACATGCACCACAATGTTTATAGCAGCCATATTTATAATATCCAGAAGCTGGAAAGAACCCAGATGTCCTTCAGTAGATGAATGGATACAAAAATTGTGGCATATTTACACAATGGAGTACTTACTACTCAGCTATCAGAAACAATGACTTTATGAAATTCCTAGGAAAAGGGATGCATCTAGAGAATATCATCCTGAGTGAGGTAACCCAGTCACAAAGGTACAGATATAATATGCAGTCACTGATAATTGTATACTAACCCCAGAAAGCTCTGAATACCCCAGAAAAAACTCACAGGCCATATGAAGCTTAAGTAAAACAAAGGCTAAATGTGAAAGCTTCAGTCTTTCTGAGAAAAATAAATAAATGTATAGCACCCTCTCAGAGTGCTGTACTTCTGGACCTTAAATCATTAATTATCCAAGAGCTAAGAATAAAAGAAACAAAAACAAGGTGTGAACACAGTAATTTTGGTTGGTAAAAAATTATGATGGGCAAAAGGAGGAGAAAATATTGTGCAATATTTCTCCTTTTTCTTTATCATGGGGTGTGACAGAGAATTGGGCAAAGGGAGGAAGGTGGTTTTGGTAGAGTTTTGCTTGTCAGTCATGCACTCTAAAAGTTCAGTAAATCTTTATGTATTTACTCTTATTTTTCTCTCTGTACTTTCCAATCTATTCTGTTCCAAAATTGCACTATTGGGTTGTAAAGGTACAAAGTTGTTTCACAGTTATCTATTCTTTACAAATGTCTCAGAATTCTCACTTCTACTAGACCCTTACCTCAGCTTAGGAAATTAATCATATTTGGGGCATATACTGTAATCTGGCTAAAGTGCCTGTTAACCAGTGAACTTCTGCTGCATGCTGGGTGATAATGTTCTGGAAATGTCGGCAGCAGTGAGTGGTGAAGCCAGAACACTATGCCATCACTAAGAGAAGCACAAGTTCATTACATAGTCCTCCATTCTGACCAGGTTAAAGTTTATTTTATTTTTTTATTTTTCAATTTAGATGCTAAAAATTTTAATGAAAAATGTACAATTTTGTGGCATAATGATTTTAACACCTAGAGCAGTTATAAAGGAAATGTAAAACATTTTATTTATTTTTACATTTTTTAAATGACTTTATTTTACAAAACAAAGATAAATGTAGATTTTAAACATTTTTTGCTTAAAATTATACATTTTAGTCAGTACTGTTTTTTCAGACATTAAAATAATTTTTACATAAAACCATGTGAATATATTTTTTAGTCAGTACTTGATTTTTTTCAAGGGCTTGACAGTATGCATTGAAAACCTAATAGTTATAATAAGCCTAAAGTACATGCAAAACACAACGCAACATGGAAATAGTCAAAGTCTTCTTTTTTGTAAATATAATTATATTTTTTTGTTTTCTTTATTTTTTAGACTTCATACAGTCTGTGAGTTGTTTCTGGGGGAGTGCAAGCCTCTGGGGTTAGCATCCCACTATCAGTGACTGCATATTATGTCTGTTCTTTTGTGACTGGCAGGTTCAAGTTTATGACTTCATTGAAAACATAGTCTCAGGGTGAGCCAATATGAGTCATAGTTGGGAACATTAAAACTAGAAGCATGGCATTCTTGAAAACTCACTAGTACCATAGGCATGGGATTCACAAAGGCAAGTCATGTGTTGGTATCTGTACATGTCCACAGAGAGGGTTTGCATAGCTTTCAAGTTACATTTGTCACAGGGTACAATTTGCAGTAAAGTTTAAAGATAAAAATACTTGCTTTTATAAACAATTTTGTAAAATAGATTTATGAAGGCCATTGTTTAGATTTATGAAGGGGATGGAAGCAAACAATGCCCTTAAGGTCTTAGGTAATTTTAATAGCAAGAAAGTGGTTTCTTCATTGTCTCTTACATCTCCAGTTGAGAGATCTTTAGGAAAAAAAGCTTGCCTCAGTGGGCAATTCTGTCTTTATCAATAGTATTAGTTTACCGACTCTGTCTTTAGAAAAGATAAACCAGATTTTATTTTTAACCTGGGTTGTAAACACATAAGTCCATGTCAATTTTATAGTGTCTCAGAACAGCAACATCTTTAGACTGATGCTTGTGTGGGAAGAATAGAGCCCATGTATTTGATTTATTCTGAAGTGTCTTATCACATAGACTTAAATGGTACCCAGGCCTCCCTGTCAGAATTTCTTGAACATGTGCTGCTGTCATGCTATCCTACCCATCAATCATGAGGAAATGACTATAATTATGTTATTACTACAAGATCTCTGTTTTGATGAGCTCCTCTGTCATGGTTGAAAGCTTCTAGTTGGATGGATTTTATTGGATTTCAGTCAGCATCTGACATAGCCCAGATATAATGGTATAATGAGCTGAACATATTTGAAAGAAGAAGGCTGCTAAGAACCAATACACAGCCTCATCCATTTTCTCTACTTTTCATTGTGTAGGCTCTGGCCCAGCACCCTGCTAAGCAGCTGCATATAATTCTCTCACTATATCATCTTCAGTGAAGCTAGCCACCCTAATTTTCTATAACATTTAGTATTAACCAAGCATTCTTCCAAGAAAACATTTTAGTGTGGAGAGGAAAGGAAGAAGAAATAGCCAGGCAGTTGGGTATCACTCCCTGCTGAGGGCACTGAATATAGCATTTCTTAAATTTTATATGCTTCCCTCTATTAATCTGCACGTAGCATTGGGCTTTGAGATAGTTAGCTTCATAAAGTGTGCCTCGTATGCAATCATGGGAATCTGTATTGCATTCTACACTGGTCACTCGCATACAAAACTTGGTATGATACCATGAGTACTGTCAGTGCTAAGAAGTGACAACAGGAGGATGTCTGGGGATAATTGGCCAGCTAGTGTAGCTGAATTTGTAAGTCCTAACTCCCATTGAGTGACTCTGTCTCAAAAACAAGTGCTATCATACTCAAGATGATACTTCAAATGGACATTCACACACACACACACACACACACACACACACACACACACACGGGAGGGAGAGGGACAGAGACAGAGAGAAACAGAGACTGAGAAAAAAACAGAGTTAGAGAGACATATATGTATGTATGAATGTATGTATGTATGTATGTATGTATGTATGTATGTATGTATGTATGTATACATGCACTCATGCAGTCATGGACAGCCATGTTATTATTAGCCATGTTGATTGACGAATAGATTCTTACCTGTAGTGAGGCAGGCATTGGGGCTAGAAGCCTAGTGTTCCTTCTTTATGTGCAGTCTAACCAAGGAAACTTTCATTTAAGATGTAAATGCTTAATTTCTTATTTTAGCAATAGAAATATTTATATGTGACTTCATCTACAATAATGATGTGATAAATATATGTGTTTTCAGTCTCCAACAATGTGGAAACCTGTGAGAACCCTAGTACCATCTGCTCTAACAACCTAGGATACAAAAAAGAGAACTTATATAAGGCCTGAAATGAACTGAATTTCCAGACAGGACCAATATTGCATGTGTTTTTTTTTTTCCATATCTAAATTAAACCTTGTGTTACCACAGTAATGAAATACTAAAATTTATAAAAAATTGGTTTTCTACATTTAAATATTAATAACCAGTAACTATTCGTGAACAGAATCCAGTTATACCAAAATGCAACACTCTGGATTTCTTCTCAAAATTTAAATCAGGATTGCTCTTAATTCACTTTCTAATGACCCATTGTTATAGGATCAAGATTTCCTTGTCCTTATGTCCCAGAATAAATAATTTGACCAGTGACACAGAGAAAAAAAATATTTTACCAAAAAAGGAAAAGTCACTGCTCAGAATGGCTAGTGTGGTGGTTAAACTTTGCCAACTCAACAAAAAGCCACACTACCTGGGAAAAATGGTTCTCAGTTGAGCACCTACCTCCATCAGATTGGTCAGCATACAAGTCTGTGGGCATTTTCTCAATTCAGGATTTGCATGGGAAGACTCAGTTCCCTCTACGTGGTGCCAACATGAGCAGGGAGTCCTGGGTTGTTTAGAAAGACATGCTGAACATGCCACAGGGAACAAGTCTGAGCAGCTTTTCTCAAGGGTTTCTCCTTTATTTTTGGCTCCTGGCTCCTGCCTTGACTCACTTTCCTGACATGACTCAGTGACGAACTGTGATTTAGATGAACAAGTCAAATTTCTATGGCACAAGTATGTGCTAAAATGCTCTTGGGCCAGGAGGTTGATGAACCTTTGTATCGTGAACATTGGCACCCAGTATCCTGGCAACTCCAGTGCAATTATGTCATAAGTAGCCCAAGTAGGAAAGAATTTATATTTTTTCTATTGCTAGCTACTAACTTCTTTATATGTTCATCAAAACCTTTTTCTGTCTCTGTGTCTCTGTCTCTGTCTCCGTGTCTCTGCCTCTTTGTGTCTCTCTTTGTCTCTGTCGGTCTGTCTGTCTGTCTCTCCCTCTCTCTGTGTGTCTCCCTGTCTCCACACACTTACTCTTCTGTCATTCTATAATACTCTTAGTTACTTGTCATAAAGTAGCTGATTATTTTTATAACATATTGTTAGAAATATGCAGATAACTTCAGGTAAAAGAATGGACTCATGAAGATGTCTGAGATTTCAAAAAGCTCAGGTGTGGACAAAGAAAGAGGCTCTTGGGGAAATTGGCAGCAAATATGGATAATGGCTTTGGAATCTGGAGAGGTCACTAGTGGTAGAGAAATCAGGGTCTAGGTGTGCTTAAGTTGCCATGGAAACAGTCTAAAGTTAGAGAAGACTGAGTTGAAAGCCTCATTTGCTGTTAGGGTATCTTCACACTTTAGTAGTTATAGTGTAAAACACAAACAAGGCCAGTGATAGTCCTTTAACAGTTAGGGACTGTGCATTCTTTCTTGCTTGAAGTTAATCCAATATGTAAGTAAAGGTTGCTGGAGCCAGGCCTTTTCTTCTCACCCAGTGTACCTGTGAATGTCTTGAAAGTTAGCTTATTTTTATTTTCCCTTATTGCTATTTATACTAGTCAGCTTTCTCTATAGAAACAACTAACACACACACACACACACACACACACACACACACACATACACACACCCACACACATGTGTATGCTATGACAGCCCTGAGAAGGTTGGCTCAACTAATTTCCTCAGGAAGCCAAGTAAACACACAAGTAGTAGTCAGAAGAAGGAAAAGGAGATATATTCAACGTTAGCATGTTGTCAAGAGGAGTAAAGAAGTCCCATGTCAATCTCAAATTTATCTGTGGAATTATTTTTTTTTTCTCAAGGGCTGGGGTTGATGTTTGAGACAGAGTTTCTCTGTGTAGCCCTGACTGTCCTGGTGCTCTCTCTGGAGACCTTGTTGACTTGTAATGCACAGAGATCTGCCTACCTATGCTTCCTGAGTGCTGGAATTAATGTTCTATGATACCAAAGCACCTGTGAGAGCTTAGGAAGAGACTTATATTTAAAAACAAGACAATCATTACTCATAGCTAAGGACCCCTGCTTATCATCATTGTCTCTCTTTCAAGGTGATCAAAAGACTGTCATAAATATGCAAATTCTCTTTCAGAGAGTCAAGCTCCCAGTCTCAATGAAAAGGGGCTTCAGCCCTTTCCTAATCCCAGTTTGAGATTCCCTGAGTTTTTTTTTTTTTTTTTTTTTTTTAAATTTATTGTTCAAATAGTTCTCAGGCCAAAAGAAAGGAGTATGACTGTCTCCATTCCTACCTTCCCAACAAGACAACGCAGACTGAGAATGAGGTTTCTTATAATGAGTTGGTGCACCGTTTTATGAAGTCCGGAAAGTACTGGGAACTGCTCTTAACAAGATACCTCTAAAAAGCCCAAGATCTTATAAACAAATAAAGCAATAACATAACTTAATGTGACTTTTAAAGGTGGCGGAACCTTGCAAGCTGGACTATGGAGTACTTGCCAGCTGACGGCTAGGAAAGATCAGTAGAGTCACCCCAGATCAGGCAGAAAAATAGGTAAAATCCAGTTATTATTGTCTCTTGGTTATGCTTTGTGTCTTTGTGGAAGACTAAATGGATTATATGGGACTCAACAACCCTGGGACCAGACACCTTACTGACTCTGCTGTCTGGATATTAGCTGAACTTGACATGTGGAACCAGAAATAATATTTAATCTGAGCATCTTTGTAGGAACCATGTATCCTTGCCCAGTCTTCGACACTATAGTATGACACTTTCATCTACAGAATTCCTGCTTGAATAATAATCTATTAAGTTACAAAACAAAGGTTTCATGTTTTAAGTAAGTTTACATTATGGTGTTGGTCCTCAATTATTGCTATACTAGACAGTATATATGGTCTTATCTGAAGGGAGATACAATTGCTGTTAGTTGTAGAGCATCAAAAAGAGGAAAGTTTGAGAGAAAGGTAATGAGAGTGTTTCTCCTTCAGAGCAAGACACTTATTAACCCTGGGAATAGTATACTGATAGATTCAGAAAAATCCTTTTCTCACAAGACAAAGTAGGGTTCTTCTTAGAGGTGTCCTAGGGCAGAGACCCCATTTCTATAGTTAATGAGTAGCCCCTAGTACTCTATGTGTCCACAGTTAGGTTGCATATGGATTCCAAATAAAAAGTGAAACATGTAGATCTCTATCCTTTGCAACTCTTGGACACATCACAGAGTTACAGAGGGTACGCACGTCTGTATGGGTAGGCAGGCTACTCAGACAAGAGCATGCTGCATCTCCAGTAGATAACTCAAGTTCATTTTCTTACCTATATAGAATAGCTCAAAATCACCAGTTACTACAGACTGTTAAGTCATGTAAACACACACATACACATACACACTTGAATGCATGCACATACACACATAATTTTAAAAAGAAATTGTTAGAGACAGGTGGCCTCATATATTTGGTTCCTTATGTGTGCAGCCAGTTCTGCTTTTTTGCTATACTGTGACCAAGTCAGTCGGCTCTGAATAGATGCCAAACATTTTAGTGAAGCTGATATGGGCGTTTCAACATTGAAGCTTACAAGCTACATAAATTACTTTTGTTGTAAAATACTCAACCCCAGAGAGGTTGTTTTTATTCTTTTAGAATTATGTATTTTTTAGATTATAATATAATTACATTATTTCCCCTTCCTTTTCCTGCTTTCAAATCATGCCATACCTTTGTTCTTTTTCAAAATAATTTTAATTGTTCTCTCTCTTTCGCTCTCTCTCTCTTTCTCTCTCTCTTCTCTCTCTCTCTCTCTCTCTCTCTCTCTCTCTCTCTCTCTCTCTCTCTCTCTCTCTCTCTCTCTCTCTCTCTCTCTCTCACACACACACACACACACACAGGTAGTAAACCATGAGAGGAAGTCTGCTCAAGAAAAGCTGTCTTGCAGACCCTGGGATCCTGAAGGGATGGTAGGAGTTCTGCCTGCTCCTTGCACCAGACCCTTGTCATCCAGTCCCACACAGAGAGAATTTTGGCCATCAGTCACATAGGCCAGTGCCCCCAAGCTCTCCTCATGGAGAGTAGGCATCTCAGGCCAAATCAATAGGAAGAAATTACAGTTAGTCCCAACTCACCAAAATCTCTATACAAGATCCTATCCAGAAGGAATAAAGGTGTGTGAGAATTACTTTGTCCTCTGAGATTATCTGTCACAAGAGCTGTAACACTTCCTGGGAAGAGAATGCTCTCTTGAAGCTTTCACCACCAGAAACTCCCCTGCACTTTGCTTACCAGCCAGCTTAGTTCAGTGCAGTGGCTGCATCTTTCCAGAGTATCAGCAGAACCAGAGTGATGGCAGCAGTAACAGTGTAGGGTGCATAGGGTCTGTCCCCTCCCTGCTTGTGTCTTTTTCCTTTCTCCTTGACCAGGTAGGGCCAGAGATCTTTGCAGATAGTGTATGTACACAGAACAAAATACATGTGCATGTGCACATACACACACACACATACACACACATACACACACACACAGGGGGGGAGAGAAAAAGGGGAAGGGATGGGGAGTGGGGGAGGGGAGAGGGAGAGAGAGAGACTCACACACAAATCCATGGGTACAACCTGTTCTATCTCTACAATGTTACTTGTATGTATGTTTATAAGACTTCCTCCTTTGTGGAATTGGATAGCCAATTAATTAATATTCTTCTCCCTGACACTGTCTCCCATGTTCAGCATTGTTCAGTTGACCTACTTTCTTTGTATAGAGTTGATGCCTACTGAGCTGTCTCCTATCTACATTTCTATGTCTATCATTATTGTCCTGGCTCAGCTCAAGTCAGAGCAGTCATCCTGTTGACTTTATGGGTATAGCTTCTGCCATTTCTATGATACATAATCTCACAACAAACTTCCAGTTCTCCGGTTCTGATAACTATTCCCTCCCTCTTTCCAAAGCATTCACTGAGCCTTAAGTGTGGGAGTTTTATTGAAGATGTTTTCATTTGGGACAGGGTTCTACAACCCTGCATTTTTATTGGCTGCTGTTTTCTGTAAAGTCATCTGACTCTTACAAAGAACCGTTTTACTGATGTGCCTGGAGGACTACATTTATCTGTAGATATGAAAACAAATATTTAGACTATATTTAAGGGTTGTGCTATCTTAGAAAAGCAGTGGATATAGGTTCTTCTCCTTGAACCATGTATTCACTAGCCCTTGACATTTGGCTAGATTTCTAGTACCGCACATGATTCCTTCTTATTAGTCTGGTATCAAGTGTAATTAGAGACCTGTTGGTTATCACAAAAACATGGCTGATACTGCTGTGTCCTCAGGGTTATCATATTCTAGTTAATATGGTTCATAAGTATCATAGTTAAATAGGACTGTTGGTTGCTTCCCTTCTTTGGAAGATTATGACCACATGACCAGCAGCCTCAAGTTCCTGCCAAACTGTGTACCTCCTGTGATGCCACATATTTCCTGCATGATGTATCATGTCTCCTTAAACTGTTAGCTGGAACAAACTCTATCTTTTAATGTTGCTTATTGTTAGATGTTTGACCTCAACAACAAAAACAACAAAAAGTAACTATTACAAACAAACATGCCTAGCAATGAATGTTCAGGTCCCTTCATTCTGTAAGGCAAAAAATTTCCTTCTGAATGCATTAGATGTATAAGGTAATAGCACTCTTGTCATCAGAATGCCTAGGACTCATTTGAACCGAACTGCAACTTTAAAATTTGTGAGTGAAGGCACCTTTGTAGAACTTCAATTGCATTTTGTTTGCATTTTGTCTCCTTTTGATCCCCAATACTTCTTCTACAGAGCTTCAAATTTGGGGTGCAGTATAATGCTGAATAAAATCTGCTAATACATGAAATGATAATAACAGCAGTACGAGGAGAAATGGACAGTTACTACCTGCTCTTTGTCTCTGGAATATTTGTGACTTATTTCACAGTACGCACTGGATTGTTGGCATAGTCATTCATACACTGGAATGTATTATTCATAAATGTTTCAGATAATCGGAGGCAAGTTGATTCATGAGATAATGCACAGTTGTTTGTACATTAAAACATGGTGTGTTTTATAGTAATGGAAGGAGCAAAGGTGAGATCAAGGAATACCAGCTGCACAGGGGATTCTCTCGAATAGTCACAAAAAACATGCCATATAGACTTGTGTGTGTGTGTGTGTGTGTGTGTGTGTGTGTGTATGTGTGTGTGTGTGTTTGTGTGCCTTATAAATGGAAGCATAAAGGAACCTTGTGTAGAATCCAGGATATACACATAAGTATTTGGCCTTTTTTCTAAAATGTTACACATGGTTTCTTGATGAATATTCCTTTTAATCATCTATCTGCTGAGGATATTTTCTGAAGAGAGGAAACCATTTATCAGAGAAAAACAACCAGTGACTCATTGGAGGCCATGTTCCGGCAGCTTTCCTGCTGAGTGTATAGTGAACAATTACAAATGCACATGGGTTGTTGGAAATTCAGTTTGGTCTGGTTATTTGTTTTCATAAACATATAACTATCACACACAAACGTAGTTGAGACCTGGATATGTTTTGTGTATATGCTTTTTGGGTATGTGGAAGTATCTGTATGTGTATGCCTGTGCCTATGGGGGCCAGAAGTTACCATAAACTCTTTGCCTCTGTTCTTTCTCACCTTAAATTTTCAGACAAGGTTTCTCACTAAATCTGGAACTCATCAATTTAGTTAAATTGAATGGCTGGTCAGCAATCATCCAGAACATATCTGTATCCACCTGATTCTTCTGACATTACAAGCGTATATTGCCATATTTATTTTTATATTTAGGACCTCAAAAAGTGAATTCAAATGAGTGTTTATGCATAGCAGGTGCCTTATCTACTGATTTCAAGACTTGTAGATGTCTCTCCTGGACAGTGCTGCTGTGGATTTGATAGATTTCTGGTTTCCTGATCCACACTAAGTGTCTCCTTCTGTCACTTGGACCCTGGGTATAAACTGTGTTGGTTTGCAACAGTGATGTTGGCATGACAGGAGACTTAGAGAAACTGAGACTATCATCAAAAATGTTCGTAGTACAATAGCTTTGGAAGGAGACATCTGCTGGGGATATGGCCTGTGACATTGTTTCATGAAGTTGGCAGAGGTGCACTCACTGCCATAAAGACATTTATAGGAGTGAGATAGTGTGAGTGAAGTTATGACATTTTCACTTAATCAAGCAAGAGACTTTGTCAAAAGAAGCCCTCTGCTCTGTTCAAACACTTGTCCATGCTTTTTTCTATAATCCTCTACAGAAGAGGCCCATGGTGGGGCTGAGAGTATAAATATTTTCATTAATTAAGCAAAACTTACTGATATGTAACCTGTTTTGTTGGCCTTAAATATACAGGGGTTCATTTAGAGCCCAGTTGGGCAAATAGTGATTGGCTTACTCTATTCCTTGTTTAGTCAAACCTCGTGTTCTCCCCCCTCCATTCTTCAGGATACAGCAATGGTGTTTTCCTGTGTATATTTCTTTTATTAAAACTCCAGAGTTTGGAATAGAGCTGACTCACCATATGACTATCCTCAAGGAGTTAGTTACTGTAATTATTTTTATATCTTGGGTTTTCTAGAATATGTTGACTTTTTCTTGCCCTCTCCCTAGAATCTCAGACAGCCTTTGGAAAGAGTAATGGGTTCTTAAATCCTGAACATAAAGAGTTGATCTGAACAATGCTGACATATTAAGAATGTGAAGCTGAATGTAGAATAATTTTGAAATTAAGGTCACTGCTGGGAGGTTGTTTAAACAAACTATTGTATTGCACAACGGAAAATGGCTGTTATATATTTGCTTTTTAATTGTTTTTCAGGGCAATGTCACTTTTTCATGCTCAGAACCACAAATTGTTCCCATCACGTTTGTCAACTCCAGGAGCAGTTATTTGATACTGCCTGGCACTCCCCAAATTGATGGTCTGTCAGTGAGTTTCCAGTTTCGAACATGGAGTGAGGATGGTCTGCTTCTGTCCACAGAGATCTCTGAAGGCTCAGGGACCCTGCTGCTCATCCTGGAGGGCGGGACTCTGAGGCTCCTGATTCAAAAAGTGGCAGGACATGGAACTGCAATGCTCACAGGTACAAATTCTGCTGATTTCCTTGTAATCTCATCTCCCTTCTCTCCTCTCCTCTCCTCTCCTCTCTCTCCTCTCTTCTCCTCTCCTCTCCTCTCCTCTCCTCTCCTCCTCTCCTCTCCTCACATTTCCTCTGCTTTATTCTTTTTCTTTTCCCTGTCAGCCTTAATATCTTCTCCCCATCCTTTTCCTGCTCTGCTCCCAAGTCTTCCTCTTCCCCTTTCTTTTTTTTTTATAATGGTTTCTTAATGTATATCAACCAAGGATGAGGTTCTACTTATAACATACCAAATCATACAGAGGGATAAAGGGTAAATGAGTTGTTGAAAGTGTACTATAAATATAAAGGAGCTTGCTCTCCCTCACATGGAGTAATTAGACAACAAAAGCAGTAGAGTCTGAATCAACCATGTGCATTTCAACACATCTCTCATTGCTTCACTGTAGAATAATTAGAAAGGTGGGAGTTAGATTTCTCATCCAGGATTACTTAGCACATTCTATGCCATCTGTAGTGTAGCCCGATGACTCCTACAAAGAGACCTGTCACATAGTGTGTCATTTTTACCTTGGTTGCCCCCCCCAAATCTGTTTTACAAACTTTCCACATTAGTAAATGGTTACAAAATGTCTACACCATCACAAGCTCAGAAATAAGAGAGCTGGAAATTCACTTAGAATCTGTCTGCCTTCCATGTCATATTTGTACCGTATTATGGGTTATTTTATCGTCCACATGTTCTATTTCATTAATTGGTGAGCTTTAAGAATTGCAATTAGTAAGTTGTTGGAGATCATCTGAGAGTCTAGCACAGGAGTGACAGAGAACAGTATTATTTTCCAAGCGTTAGAGACAGGACAGTCAGAAAAGTGTTTCTATGTAAGGCACACAAATCCAAGTTTGATCCCAAGATATCATAAAGAAGCTGATTATGGTGACATATTCTTTTAAGCATGGAGAAGTTGGGGACAGGTAGATCCTTGGAGCATGCTGTCCCATTAGCCTAGGTTAATCAGTAAGTGCTAGGCCAGTGAGCGACCTTGTCTTAGAGGAAACAGGTTGTGTTACTTTAGGGTAACACCTCATGCTGTCTTCTGGTTTCCATGTGTGTGCTAACATGAGCATGTGCACCCTTCCCTCACACAAACACACACATAAACAATTATAAAATTTATTTCTAAAACCATGACAGCAATAAAAAAGAAAAAAAAAAAATACCTGAACTTAGCATGGTATCAAAAGCTGCTTGATAAATGCCCATTTCTTCCATACTAAGTCAGGATGTCTAGCTAGAAGGGCCTCAGTTCATAGAGTTGTAAATGCTGTGAACAGATCTGTGAAGTCAGAGGAGGTTCCTAATATTTATTAGATGACTGCTCATAGAAGAGAGTTAATCATGTTGAGTGATATTTCTCATTTTTTCAGTAATAAAATTTTAATCATGATCTTCTTTATTTGGAGACTATAAATGTGCATTGGTATTGAGCTGTGCCTCACTAATTGATAAGATGTTTGAGCACAAAAATTTGTAGGCTTGGGCCACAAATGCATTTTTACTATGATATGGGCCCTGGTAGTGTTCTCCTCTAAAGCACCCAGGAACTCCTATTATTAAAAGCATGCTAGTCGATTAATGCACACTTTCCATTAGGAGATGCTGGTGAGAAGTGCCAGGTTACCAGCTACAATGAACAAACGTTTGTATGATTTCACACATGTCTCTCAAATTCTATACCAAGTGAAGTGATTGGCTGAACTGGCGATGCTCGTGACAAAAAGCAAGCTTTTTCCAAGAGGAAAAAAAAATTCTTACACTTCTGAAAACTTGAACCAATAATGCGTATCTCAAATGGACTACATATTTCTTTGTTCTTACATTTTCTACCCAGAAAGGGTGAGAGGGATAAAAAAGCCAAAACACCCACTAGAAGTTTTTTTTTTTTTTGCTTAAAATATGTAAACAAACTTATTTTGAAGATAATAGTGGCATTATTAATTTGATATAAATAATTATATATAAATTAGTATTTGTATACAAATAAATGGCAATTGTCCAAGTAATACTTCCGTCTTTCTCTCTCTCTCTCTCTCTCTCTCTCTCTCTCTCTCTCTCTCTCTCTCTCTCTCTCTCTGTGTGTGTGTGTGTGTGTGTGTGTATGTATGCACATGTAGGATGTATATGTGCATGCCCCTATATTCCATGTTTAAATGTGCTTCTACAGATGCACCAAGGTCAAAGAGGGACATAGGGTACCTGATTTATAATTTTCTGCTTTCTTTCTTTAAGAGAAGATCTCTCACTAAACCTGGAACTAATCTGGCAACCACAAAAACTTAGGATCCTCCTGTCTACACCTTTCATGTAGTTGTGATTGCAGCTTCCCATGTTGCCACCTAAAGCCTTTGATGTACTCCATGTATCATACCAGATTCTCATGCTTGCTCAACCTCTTATCTAGTAAGCCATCTCTTCAGAAAGCTGTAACAGACAGCAAGTCTCCTCATGACACATGATTTGTCTTGTCGAGCAGAGGGTAACACTCTTTATTGATTGCTTAGAATATCCAGATTTTAGAGAGCTACCAATGCTTTTTCTTCCCAAATGTCTTTCTCAGTGAGCTCAATCTTGAATTAGGTGGACCTTACATAAGATGGCAGAAGAGTGTACTATTTTTTTAAACACATGTAATCTTCATTCACTTAGTTTGGTTAAGTAATATAATATATACATATTAACATATCAATATATATTCAGTGAGAATTTTGTATATGATGTGTTATGTTATTATCATATTGTGGTGGACACATGTGGAATGCGTGCGTGGGTGGACATTACATGTCTTTTGTTGCTATTCACCTATCTTTGTTTGTCTGTTTGTTTTTTGAGGCAGGACATCTATTTCAACCTGGTGCTCATTGGGTTGGCTACAGTGGCCAATAAACTCCAGGACCCACCTATTCCAGTGCTGGGCTGCCAAGCTTAAATTTTACATGCCTTTTGATCTCTGAATTCCAATCTTGAGGTGTCCACAGCAGGTACTTTTCCTAGCTCCACACCTCTGTATTCCAACCTTATTCCTCCTCATTCTTTCTTTTTCTCTTCACCTCTTTCTTTCCCATTCATCTTATTTCTCCCCTCCGTACATCAATACCTCACCCCTCTGTTTTCTCTATATTTCATTTACCTTTCTTTCTTTCTTTTTTCTTTCTTTCTTTCTTTTTTCTTTCTTTCTTTCTTCCTTTCTTCCTTCCTTCCTTCCTTCCTTCCTTCCTTCCTCCCTCCTTCCTTCCTTCCTTCCTTCCTTCCTTCCTTCCTTTCTTTCTTTCTTTCTTTCTTTCTTTCTTTCTTTCTTTCTTTCTTTCTTTCTTTCTTTCTTTCTTTCTGCTTTTCAAGATTGGATCTTGCTATGAAGCCTAGCTATACTTAAATTACAAGATTTCTAGCATCATTTTTCTGGATACTGGAGTTATTTTTTTTTTTATGCTAGCATCACATTTTGTCATTTTAATCCTTGTGTATATATGACTCCATTATTATGGCCCTTGTGTGTTCAGGTGTGTTACTTTAGGCATGTGTGCACCATAGTACTTGTGTGTAGGTCTGGGATCTATTGGGTTTCAGTCCTGGCCTCTTCCATGTTTGGACAGGATTTTCTTATTGTCAGTTGTACAAGCAAGTTTAGTTTGTCCACGAGCTTCCAAGAATCTTTTCATTTCCTCAACCAATTTTGTTATTCGAGTGCTACTACTGACAGTGTTGCCATATCTGGATTTGTAAATTCTTTGGGAATCTAAAATTAGGACCTTGTACAAGCATGACACTTTCTCCAGTGGGCCATCTCTATATTCTATTTCTTAAGAATATTTTAAGAACACTCCAAGAGATGCTTAGGATATAATCTAGTATTGCCCAAGTTCTTACAAGTACAAATGAAATAGAATATTTTATAATAGTAAGAGAAAATTCTTGATTTATTTATAAGCAAGATTTTAAATGTCATATAAGACATTAAGTAATAGAAAAAATAGCTCAGCTGAGCTTCCCTTTAAAATCATGGGTAATTCATGTTAACTTTATTTTTCTTATATGAAAACTCAAGGCAATAAGAAAAGAAAGTATGAAAAAGGAGGTTCAAAAAGAAAACTATAAAATTCTAGTATTCAAAACAATCTTTTACTGCAGTGTGTTTCGCTCTCGACTGAAGAAACTGTTAAGAGGTAGAGATCCAGTATTTTTCAGAAGGGGACTGTTGCACAGAGCTCTACTTCTGTGTAAGGCCAGCGAATTTCAGTTCTGGAGACACATCTCTGCTTTGTTACCAAAAAAAGGGGGTAAAATAAGTGTGTCCCAGATTTACATGCACTTTGGCTAATCCTATCTACAAGATCTCAAAAAGAGCTTATAGTTCACCACTGGCCCTTGATATTTTTTGAAGGTTAGCAAGGCAAACAATGTTGTTTGAAGACGGGGTTTGATTTGTTAAGGGCTAAGCAGTGCCAAATCTCTTAAAATGAAAGCACTCATTTACAAGTAGGGTTGTATCATCTTCAAAGGTTCTGATTATTTTCTGTCTATATGGGATAGAATCATCTCCTTTAAGTCTTTATTATCACATTTCAAATATTCTACATATTCTAGATGTTTGCTATTAATATAGGCATGCTCAAACATTCAAGCACAAAAATATTCTGGTGTAATTTAATGTACATACAAAAATTTGGATTTTGGTTATATTTTGAAGTGCTTTATTGAAGATCTGGTGACCACTGAGACTGTTATCAAGAGGTAATAAAACCTGAAAAAGCTAAGATTGTACAATTCTCAAATCCAATACCTTACTACAATGAGTAGAATAAGGAAATGGAACCTGGAATATTAGATAACATGGTTTCATATCAGAGATGATTGTATGTATTAAAGAAGGCACACTTAAACCTTTTGGTTATTTATAAAGAAGTAGAAGACAAACATTTAAATATGAGCATTTTTCTGACAATCTGTTAGTCTTATGCTGTCATAAGAAAATCCCTGAGATAAAAAAATTAAGGAATTGAAATTTTCTTTGCCTCATGCCACCTGAGATTTTAGTTTATAGTCACCGTACAATAAAGACAATCACATTTGAATTTTGAAATGGAAAAGAAGCCAGTAGTGATTAAATAAACATTTATATTGCAGCAATTATATGTTGTACAATTTCAAACCTAAGAAGATATATTTAATGCAAGTATTAATTACATTGTAGCAACTAGAAGTAAGAGGTGGGGAGATGTCTGTGCTACAAGGATGGAAGTGTTCACCCTGATTAATAGCCAGATGGTCATTGTCTATAGCTTTGTGATTAACAGTGGCTTCCCCAATATTGTCCCTTTTATATAAGCTAATGCAACTTGACTTCATCTGTACATCAAGAAGGCAGGATTAGTCTAGAAACCCAATCCCACACTTCAAATTAATTATAATTAGTGGCTTGGTGTTTTAGCAAAAATAATGTTGATGAGAAAATCCTATAAGTGAGGGCAAATAAACACAGAGCCAAGCACGCTGACTGTCACAGTAAGCTCTCTGATTAACTATAAAGGTCAAGATTCAATAGACAATTATATAGAGAAATTCACAATTATGAGAAATTGAGAAATGCAGTTCTCAGACTTTGAAGGTGTTTAGGCTCAAACCCGTGGATGTAATAAAATACTCTGATCAAATCAGTGTGTTGGGAGTATGAGATTTATTCTATTCTATAAGTCATAGTCCATTTATGAGGAAAATAAAGGCAAGAACTCAACTTAAAGGGGAAACAATGGAAGGATGCTGCTGACATGCTCAATCTTATGGTCATATTAAGTACCACCTGGTCAGGGAACAGGACACACCCCTCCCCCAGTGAACTGGACCAACCTGTCTCATTCAACAATCAAGATATTTCCCCTCAGACCCACAAGTAAAGTTGATCACAACAATTCCTCAACTTAAACTCCATTCTAGTTGAGTCTAGATCATACTAATTTAACAGTCAAAGCCACCTTGGATACAATGAATCAAGCCCAAGTTGGAAATATTTACCAGCATAGTGGCCTCTCATATATTTGTATCTTTTTTGAGCTTCACAAATGGAAATGATGAAATGGAAATTCTTAATTCACTTCTGTTTCTCTATGTTAACTCCAGTGTGGATCTGAAAAAGTTAGATCACTATAATGATTATTAAAGCAGTATAGTCTAGTGGCCACATATGCTATCACTTCCTTTCCAGTTTCTGAGCTTCCACTTTGCTAGTTGCTTAGTATAATTCAGTTTGATTCTTCCCAGCTTAAGCTTTAGTAGCCTGTGTTGTGCACAGGTTTCTAGATCAAGGCTGAATGAACATTAGATTCTCCAGTAGATCCAAACTATTATTTTCAGGTGAGTTATAGAGGCACAAGTTATGTGGAAGGCACAGGAATGATAGATGGTGTGAGAAAGAAATGCTTCATGCTTCCTTTCCAGAATAATATAATTTGACTAAGCAATGAATAAGAAGGGTATTCCCATCAGAAAAATTGCCTGAAGATGAAAAAACGTCATGTAAAATTCCACGAGAGTTTGTGATACAAGGAGAGTAAATGGCAGAATTGTCAGGCATGAGCACACTGTGGGGGATGGAAATGTACATAAAATTATATTATGAATATAATTTTAGCCTGTAGCAGTCAGTACTGTACACTTAGGTGTGCACTAGAAAACCATCCCTGTCACAGGGATTTTTTTTTTTTTTTTTTTTTTTTTTTTTGTCAGATACTAATGATGGCAACACCAGAGAATCACTCTCTCATTCACTGACCAAAGTTCTCCATCCCCATGGTTCCTTGAATCGTGAACCAGTTTGCAGAAAATCAAAAGCTTGACCCTGTCATTTATTGGCAATACAGTGAGAGGGTTTGTTGCTGACATTAGGTAGTGGAGTTTCAACTGCTTGGATGCTCCATCAATCAAGGAGCATTTGGAGAGGTCAGAATGTGTCCCCACAGATGCCAAAGGAGACACAGAAACATGATTCTCACTCTGACCTGCAGCCACTTTTCATTCAACTGGGAACAGGAGGTTTACACAGACAAATTGTTAATTAAGACCACAAGGCCATAAATAACATTACTTAATGAATGGATCAGACTTTTTTTTTTTTTTTTTTTTTTTAAGAAAGAAAACTTTTTTTTCTTGTTTTGTAAATATATGTATATTTTTTTTTGTTTTCTTTATTTCTTGGACTTCATACAGTGTCTGAGTTGTTTCTGGGGGAGTGCAAGCCTCTGGGGTTAGCATCCCACTATCAGTGACTGCATATTATGTCTGTTCTTTTGTGACTGGGTTATCTCACTCAGGATGATATTCTCTAGATGCAGCCATTTTCTTAAGAATTTGGTTAAGTCATTGTTTCTGGTGGCTGAGTAGTATTCCATTGTGTATATGTACCACAATTTTTGTATCCATTCTGGATCAGACATTGTTACTACAGACATTTAAATGAAATTGCTGAGGAGATGTGTATTTAAGAGGAAACACTGTATTTCCCTAGCTTGTTTGCTTCTAGTACTGTTCTTTAGTTATTTATTGGTCTGCAATGACATGCCACATTATAACATTTGACACATTTATGTAGATATATTTTATTATGTGTACCCCATTGTCTTGTTTTGTGAATTCCAGTTCTGCTGCTCTTGTATTTCTTCTCAAATGGTCCTATCATCATTTCTTCCTTTTAAGAAGACCAATAAGTTTAATGAGAATTGCTTATAGAAAAATGACTGAGGGTTGTTAACAGGATCATGAGCAACTTACCAATGGCTTCACCACTGAGAAAAAAAAAGATCTCTTCCCCTCCCCTACCACTATTAACTGCCTAGACGCTCCTTGTAGCTCCAAGATGCAATATTGGTGGACTCAGTCTTGCAATGTTCTTGTTTAGTTTCACATGGTTGTTTTACTATTAATCTCTTAGCATCTTTGACTATTTACAAAATTTTATTAAAGGTAATAAATTATTCACTCATCAACTTTAATCTACTTTGTGTTTTTTACATAACTACAGTCCACAATTTAGAGGTCCTTGGCCCTGTTGATAAAGTTTATAAGACGATTCATGCAGAGAAAATGGACTTGAAAATTTGAGGATAGATGTGGACGGTTGAGGATCCAGAAAAGTAGAGTATAAAAGAGGCAGACAAAAGCTGTTTCTTCTTGATAAGTTCAATAGTCTGCATGGAATTCTGAATGTACTAATGTAAATCTACAGGTATCTCATTCAGAAATAAATACTGAGGAATAAGAGACAGATTGCAATTGCCTCAAAAATAAATGGACTTGCAAGACAAGCAAGAGGTTTCATTCTCTGGCTCCATAACATGTTGGGATAACAGTTGGGGTTTCCTGTGTCTGCTCTGCCACAGGGCCTGGGCCACTAGGGGAGACAGAACACAGGACATTTGACTGTGCATACCCCATACCATCGCCAGGCGGGTGTCAGATTGTAGGGAAGTCATAGGTCACCACGTCGGAGGTTGTGAAG
This sequence comes from Micromys minutus, assembly GCF_963924665.1. Lineage (NCBI taxonomy): Eukaryota > Metazoa > Chordata > Mammalia > Rodentia > Muridae > Micromys > Micromys minutus. The sequence continues at coordinate 91,775 of NC_137975.1, forward strand.
CATCGTGCGAAGTGTAAGATGAACAGTTGGAGTTCTCCTAGGGGTCCCCAGGCCTGACCAAGACCGGGATCATCTGGTTCCCAGGTTCTTGGACAGCCAGGCACTGCTGGATGCCATGAAAGAGTTGAATATATTGTATATTTGTGAAAGGTCAAAAAATAGAGGAAGGTGACAGGCAAAAGAATAAGATCAGTGTTATATGTCTACAGATTGGAAAAATATTTTTAAATTGATTTCTTAATTGGTTTCAGACATCTGAATGGGCTAAAAACCTGTTGAGTTGTTAATTCTAAGCATATGAAATACAGGATGTATGATTTATATTTCAATGAAACAGTTACAAAATGAGGACAAATGTTGGCCGGGAATATTGGTATTTGCCTGTGGTTGAGGCACTGGCACTTGGGAGGCTGAGGCAGGAGGATTGTGAGACTACTCCACCAAGTAAAAAGGAAAAGAAGGACAAATAGAGTTCAGTGAGTAGAGACTCTGGCTGCCTGTGTCAGGGTTTATGACAGAACAATGAATGCCTACTGTGAGCATTAACCAGTTTTTGTGTGGTGTGTCCATTCTCAAGCAGGAAACAGTACATGCAATGTTCACTCTCAGGGTTTGAAACAGTCTTTTTCCTTCCCTGTCTCCATCTCCATCTCTGTCTTTCTGTCTTTGTTTCTGTCTCTGTCTCTCTGTCTCTGTATCTCTGTCTCTCTCTCTTTCTCGTGTGTGTGTGTGTGTGTGTGTGTGTGTGTGTGTGTGTGCCTCCCTCCCTACAATCTCTTTTTTACTCCTCTTTCTTCAATAGAATATTTCTTAAAAAACAGAGGCAGCCTCATGCTTTCTGTCTGTCTTTCGGTCCCCCCCCCACCCCCTTTATATTTTTGCCAAGCTGAATTCTAGGCACACAGAGAAAACAGTGATGGTGAAAGTTGAGAAAGTATCTTTTGCTTCAACTGAATTTGTTACTTCTTTAATTGTCAGAGATCATTTAAAAAAGAAATTATTCTATTTTATATTTAGAAACCGCAAGTTTCAATTCTTTGTAGGAGAAGACAGAAAAAATGATGTATAATTTTATCATTCCACATGTTTCACTTTTGATATTATCATATATTTATTTTATTTTTATTCATTGGGGGAGCACTGTTTGAGCATGTGAACAAGGATGTTCTCACATGGGCCAGAAGAAGACATCAGGTCCCTTGGAATTGCATTTGCATGCATTCATGTATTTTCTTATATGATGTTGGAAACTGAACTCAGGTGGTCTGGAAGAGTAGGAAGTCCTCATACCTGTGGAGCCAAGTCCCCAGCCTACACTTCAGTAGGAATCTTGGGAAAATTTGGTGCTTTACTCTCTAAGATGCTGGCACTGTTTTTTTTTTTTTTTCTGATTTTTTTTACCTAAAGGATATTATAATTGCTAACATGAATCTACCAAATACAATTCAATCAATTCAGTGTTTTTGGAAGTAGTAGATATTTTGTACTTTTACTATTTACCATTTATAATGGCCTCATGAAGTATTAATACCTTAGACCTTAGCTGCAGGCTTCATTTAAAATTAGTTCTTTAGACTGTATTCATGGAAAATAAATTACTAAATGTTTAATGTTATTAATGTGAGTATATCACCTTCCAGAAAATTTTTCATATCAAGACGTAATCATCTCTTTTCTTCTAGATCAGATTCTCAATTCTGTGACCTTTGAATAAAGTCTTCATGTTCTGCTGAACCCAAACCACAAAAGTTCTATTGCTGCTTTATTACTGTAGTTTTCTATTATTATGAATTCTAATACAAATATCTGATATGCAGGACACTTGATATAGGAGCTCTGTGAAGACTCACTGAACTGTAGGGGTCTCAGCCTACAGATTCAGAAGCACTGCTGTACTGACTGTGTACTTTTTCCTACAGAAGATTTGTAGTTTCATGAGGTCTCATTATTAATTGTTGAACTTAGTGCCTAGGGTATTTGTGCTCTTTTCAGGAAATTGTTTCCTGTACTAATGAGTTCAAAGGTATTCCCCAATTTCTTTTCTATTAAATTTTATGTATCTGGGTTTACACTCAGGTTTTGATCCACTGGACTTGAGTTTTGTTGAGGGTGATAGATATAGATCTATTTCTATCCTACATGGAGTCATCCAGTTAGACCAGCATGATTTTCTGGAGTCTTTCTTTCTTTCTTTCTTTCTTTCTTTCTTTCTTTCTTTCTTTCTTTCTTTCTTTCTTTCTTTTTTCATTGTATGGTTTTGTTTTGTTTTTTTTTTGTCAAAAATCAAGTCTCTATAGGTCTGAGGGTTTATTTTTGGTACTTCAATTCAATTCAATTGATCAACTTATTTATTTCTATAATAATATCATGCCATTTTTATTAATATTTCTCTGTAATATAGTTTAAAATCTGGGATGGTGACTCCTCCAAAAATTCTTTTACTGTATTGGATTGTTTTATCTATCCTGGGATTTTGTTCATATGTTAACTTCCATATGAAGTTAAGAATTGCTCATTCAAGGTCTGTAAATAATTCTGTTAAAATTTTGATGGGAATTGTATTGGATTTATAGATTGTTGTAGTAATATGATCATTTCTACTATGTTAATCCTACTGATTCATGAGCATGGAAGAATTTTTCATCTTGTGATAGCTTCAATTTCTTTCTCCAGGTATTTAATGTTCTTGCCATACAGAATTTTCTCTTACTTGCTTAGAGTTACAGTAAGATATCTTATATTATTCGTGGCTATTTTGAAGGGTTGTGTTGACCTGATTTGTTTCTCATCCTGTTTATCGTATGTATAACATAAAGATAGTGATTTTTTAAGTTAATTTTGTATCCAGATGTGCAAGCATGGAAGGCACCTTGGTTCCCATTTGAGCTAAGGCTTGAAACTTCAGTGGCCCTAAGGGTCCATAGATTTGTGGTTATCAGTCACTTAAGAACAATGCCATAAGCCCTACCACAGATAGAGGACAGCTTAACACAGATCTCCATTATAATGAGGCACCTAAAGACTTGGAGGCCTAGCCCATATGTTTATTTCGCAGACACTATTCCCTGCAAAAGGTATTTAATCTCATGCACACCTTGAGACGTTGGGTATGGTTTTACTCATCCACCATAACAATAAATGCCCTAAGACCATAGACTATCATGCAGAAGGACTTTTTGGCATCCAATTGAATGTTGTAATGGAAAATCAATAACTGGCCAACTTTCCGAGCCATCCTATGGCAGGCACTAATCCCCAACACTATCAATGATCCTCTTATATACCTACAGACAAGAGTGTAGCAAAACTGTCCTCTGAAAGGCTCTACCCACCATCTGACTTGAACAGATGCAGAGACACACAGACAGACTTTAATTAGGACTCAGGTTGTCTTGTGGAAGAGTTGCAAGACGGTTTGAGAGACCCAGAAATGTCAAGGACTTCACAATTGGACCAACAGTAAATTGACCTGGACCTAGCGGCTAAACTACCAACTAAAGAGCATATATGGGCTGGACCATGACCCCTGCAAATATGTAGCAGACATGTACCCTATTTTTCATGTGTGTCACCAAACAACTAGAGTTGGGGCTGTCCCTGTCTCTGTTGCAGAACTGTATATCCTATTCCCCTAACTGGTCTATCTGTTTTGCCTCAGTGGGGGATGATATGCCTAGTTCTGCATTAACTTGATATTGCAAGGTAGATTTTTTTTTACCCAGTGGGGGCCTCTTCTTTCTCAGAAGAAAAGGGGTGGGAGGGAATGGCCCTGCACAGGAGGCCTTCGGTGCCTGGTTTCTCTTTTTGTCTACTTTGATCATAATTTTTGATCCATTTCTTTATCTAATATCTTTATCTTTTTTCTACAAGCTATTTCTCTATTATCTGGGCGGATGTCAGTCTTCTTCAATTTTTACTTAATGGACTATGAACTCTGCTCTTATTCTGTAACGTTTCTAGACTGACCTTAGTAACAACTCTTTCTTCCCTGCCTGTAGTCACTCTCACACCTAGACCTGTAAATTTGCAACTGTTTACTCCTGTGTTTGTTTTGTTTTTGATTTTGTATTAGCATGTATTAATTATGTGCAGTTGGTTCATTATAACATTTTCACCCATGTGTATATTTTAATCATTTTCATTCCTGTTATACACTTCCTTCTTTCTTTGTACTGCAATTGATCCTTCCTCTTCCAAACTGCTTCTCTTTCTACGTTCATTGTATTTGCCTTTAATAACCTAATGGGTCTCATTAGTGTTGCTTACAGGAGCATGAATCGGGAGTTACAGGTTATGAAGCACCTTACTGTTAACTATACTACTGAACGACATGCCCTCTTAGCCAGCAGTCATTATCTGGGTAGATATCATGGTGGTTTGAGGCAAGTCAAACTCTTCACACTTTATGATAAAGTGGTTTGAAAACATTGTGAAAGTTTAAAGTGAGCAATCATAGTTCTTGAGAATTTAGAAGTGAAATCAGTCATACTATTCCCAGACTTATCCTAGGTATCTATTGTCTTGGTTGTTGGTTTGTCTTCCTCATTGGCTTAAAATCAAAAGATAGCGTTTGCATATTTTCTTTAATTGTCCTTGCCTTTTAACTGTAGTTCATTTAAAAATACAAAGGCATGTAATGTCAATGTCTGCACTTTCCCAACTTCAAGGTTGTTTGGGACTTGCTGTTCTGTTTATCAGTGTTAGTTCATATAAGTGCTCATAGAACTATAGTAGTGGTTATAATCACTAGAGTCATCATAATTATGGTCACTGATTTCCCTTTATCAGGTGAGGAAACTGAGGCAAAGAGAAAGAAGAAGCTCACCACATAGTCAGGCACATTGAAGGTCATCTGAATGATAAACATTTGTCAGTTCTGTTAATCTGGGACCTGAGCAGTCAATACGACTGCTATGTTTTCTGATGCTCAGTGGGCCAGACACAACCCAGAGCCTCCATAGATAACATTTATTTTGGAAGGAAGTTACTGGCCCTCCAAGGGCAACATTAATGCAGCTACATCAGTAATATTGGTCAGTGTTATCATGCAGCTGAAAGGGATCTGGATCAAAGGAACAGGACAGGTTGCTTTCATTGAGTGCCATCTTTGCACTTCAAATACCTGGGAACTGTCTTCTGATGAGGTTTGATTGCTTTAATAATGATACCAAACAGGCACAGTCCTCTTTACCAGTAATGTGTCAATGGTCAGAGAAGGCAAGTGCTTCAGGCCATGTTTTATGATTAACTTAAAAATAATATTGGTTCCTTAGAAAATTGCACATAGTACGACCTGAAAACCCAGATACTCCACTCATGGGCATATACCCCAAAAATGCTCCAACATATAACAAGGACACATGCTCCACCATGTTTATAGCAGCCTTATGTATAATAACCAGAAGCTGGAAAAATCCCAGATGTTCGTCAACAGAGGAATGGATATGGAAATTGTGGTATATTTACACAACCGAGTACCATTCAGCTATTAGAATCAATGACTTTATGAAATTCTTAGGCAAATGCATGGAACTAGAAACTATCATCCTGAGTGAGGTAACACAGTCACAAAAGAACACACACGTTGTACACTAACTGATAAGTGGATATTAGTCCCCAAAAGCTCTTAATAGAGGAGAAACAATTCACAGACATTGTGAAGCTCAAAGAGAAGGAAGGCCGAAATGTGGATGCCTTAGTCCTTTTTAGAAGGGAGAACAAAACGCTCAAGGGAGGAAATACAAGGACAAATAGAGAAGCAGGGATTTGAGAAAAGATCATCCAAAAGCTTCCCTCAACTTGGGGTCAACCCCATATGCAGCCATCAAACCCAAGAACTATTGTTGATACCAAGAATTACTTATTGGCAGGAACCAGATTTGGATGCCTCCTCAGGGGCTTGGCCAGAGTCATACAGATACAGCTGAGAATGCTTACAGCCAACCATTGGACTGAACATCAGAATCCCAATGAAGGTTCTAAAGAAAGAACTGAAGGAGCTCAAAGGTGTTCCAACCTTATGGGAAGAACAATTTTATCAAACAACTAAACCCTCCACAACTTCCATGGACTAGAACACCAAACACTGAGCACACACTGAGAGACTCATGGATCCAGGTGCATATGTACCAGAAAATAGCAGTGTCTGGCATCAATGTGAGAAGTACATTTTCCCAATGTAGGGGAATGCCAAGGCACTGAAGTGGAGAGGGTGATTAGGAACAGGGTGCACCTTCATGGAGACAAGTGGAAGGGAAAGAAGGATGGTATCAGAGTGGGGAGAGGGGATAACATTTCCAATGTAAATTCAGAGGGTATGTAATTAAAATAAAACAGTTGAAATTCAGGATGACATTTGAGCCAGTAAAGGTGCTTGCTACCAAGCCTGACCACTTAAGCTCAATTCCTAGGACTCAGGTAGTATATGAATAAATTTAACTTGCACAAATTGTCCTCTGACCTTCATGTGTGTACCCCACCCCCACCCCCTGACAGACGCAGACAGTTACTATTCACTTGGCCTTTATCTTGACTGCGATAGGAAACCTTCTATGCCTTGCAGTGGGGCTGAATTTGTCCACTTCAGTAAACTGATATGAAAGTAGAAGAAATCCTGTCTGGAGAATGAGCCAGTGAAAGGGTAGTGGAATATGGAGGAGGGTATGGTCAAAGCATTTTATATTCTTAACTGTCTTTGAATATGTGTGATGATTAATGCTAATTAATCACATTGATGGGATCTAGATTTACCCAGGAGAGAACCTCTAGGAACCCCAAGAGAGATTACATAAATTAAAGTTATACTGAGAATATCTGTGAGGGACTTCCTTGAGTATGAGAGTTGATGTGAGTAGATGTATCCTTGGAACTGTAAGCAGGACCACTTCCTGTGCTGGAGATCTGATCCTGGACTGTATACAGTAGAAAAAGTAGGCTGAGCATCAGCATGTATTCATTCTCTCTGTTTTCTGATCGCCAATGGGACATATCCAGCTGCTTCAAGCTCTTGTTGCCCCGACTTCCCTGCCACAATGTCACCATTGTATCCTTGATATGTGAGATAAAACAGAGCTTTTATCCTTTAATTTTTTTAGGGCATTTTATCACAGCAACATGGAAAGAAACTAAGAAAGTCAACTTGTATAAATAAATAAAAATTTTCACAGAGATATTGAAGCCTGGTGATAGATAGCTTCATAGGGTATACAAATCCTGGTTTTGATTCTTTGAGCCATTTGTTTAAACAAAAACTTGCAAAAGATATCACTATCAGCAGGATACAAACAAAAAAATCAGAGGAAAAAAATGTCCTATATAGCCTCTATCTAAGGATAAATTTTCTTTTATCATATTGAGAGTTTTTACAGGATTTCTTGAAGCTTTTTCCTTGGTAGCCACTGATCAGCATACTAATTAATAAATGGTATTTCTGTATTTTGCACAAATGTTTTACATATTTGATTTGTTCCCTTCATTTCAAAGAGGAAACTATCAGAAACGGTTTAGAAAAGGAGACTAACCTTTTAGGCAGAAAAAAAAGATGACTCTCATGAAACAGCCCATCCTGTTTCTCTTGCAGGCAGTGGCTTGAATGATGGCCACTGGCATTCTGTCAGCATCAATGCCAGGAGGAATCGTGTCACTCTTACACTGGATAATGATGCTGCTTCCCCAGCCTCAGACATCTCCCAGATACACATTTATTCAGGAAAGAGTTACTACTTCGGAGGTAAGTTCCATAGACTTTGAGACATAAAATATAGAGGCAGGAAAATTATTCCATCCTGTATTTTGCAAGTTAGACAACTCACGCTATTGGTGTGCATGCACACATGCAGGTATATTCCAGCACCAAATAATGAGAAATCAAAACCTCATACAACTGTGCAAATGTAAGCCATCTATGTCAGGGATAAGGGCCGAAGGACCTAGGATATTAGATGTGGGTTACTTAACTTACCCAAAGTCATTCTTGTAGCCACGCCAACCTCTGGGTCTCATACTGGAAAGGAGAAATTCATCTAACAATTTAAAGAAGATAAAAGTCATCAAGTAACCAAAGAGAGAAAATTCAATTTTGAGACACCATCAGTCAGCATGGACATCTTGGCCCTCCACTGCAATTTTACATTGTGAGCCTTATCTCTCCTTTACTATGTTTATAAGACTTTCCACACCCATCTATGAAGGTTGTCAGAGCAAAGTGGAGATGAGTTAGGGCCTCCAAGAGACAGGAAGGAGCAATTGAAATTTCTAAGTTATTACTATTTCTACTCTTTGCAGAACCCTGGCAATACTTCTAGGAACGTAATAAATAAAAGTGGGTGGATAAATCTTATATGACATTTTCCCAGCTTTTACAAATTCATCCATGCTAAGTATTTTAAAGGTAGCTCTTATTAAAATAGATGTCTCATTCTACAGCCAGTGATCTATCTTACAGAAGCCACATCTAAAGGATACTTAGTTCCTATGGCTCTCTGACCTCAAGCTCTTAAGATACAGTCCCTGAAGTCCTTTTGTAGAAAGAACGTAGAAAACAAGCTCACTTTCAGAATGACTGGGAGGTATAAATGAGGGTAGAATGAAGACTTGGCGAAGCCTAGTGGAGGACTTCCTCAGCGTGTAAAAGACACTTGTGTCTATGAACTCACCCAGTGCACACTCACCTCTCCCAACTTTTTCCCTTATATAATATAGAAAGTGATACAATCTGGTTCAGATCTTGTAGATGTGAATATGAGCAACCTTATTCTAAAGTTGCCAGTTCCTTCCCATGAGGCAACTGAATACAAGCATTGCACAATAGTATCCACTGGAGAGATAACAAGATGAATCCATGGGCACAGAGACTTGTTGCTCAAACCTGAAGACTTGAGTTCTGTCCTTGGAATCTGTAGTGGAAAAATGGAATGGGCTCAACAATCTATCTCCTATCGTTCATACACTCGAGATGGTGCATGCATGCACACAGTCTGTCTTCCTCAAACAAAATGACAGAAATAATAACGGAAATGGCACATATAGTGTAGTTACCTAGAACTTGCCATATACTTACCATAACTCTACACTGAGCTCTTCCCAAAACCCCATAGTCTCCATGCTCTAAAATCTACAAATCACCCCTTTCTTCCTAAGGATGTGGATCTTAAAAATACAAAGATATTAGCCTAGGCACAGAATACATATCTAGGGTCTTTTTTGAAAGAAGCTGTATGGGACAAAATGTGGAAGGACCATAGTCCTTAACCCACATGGCCATTACAGGTCCAGGCATAGCATTTACCTTTGGATGATCTTGTATCTATATGATAGATAATAAAGCTGATGTTTAGTGAATAAAAGGATCTGTGTGGCCCAGTCATAAAGCTCTTGCTCTGTTAGCATAAGAACCTGGATTTGGACTCCTGGAGTCCTCAAAAAGCCAGACGTTGTAGCACAAGACTGTAACTTTCAAGCCACTCATGCCATTGAACCTGGTGTATTTACTGGGTAATCAAAGACACATCCCCAGAAAAGGTTGAAAACACCATTTTCTGCAGTTGCAATCTAGTGGAGTAGTTCTAATCTCTGCATTAGCTGTGGCACTTGTGCACCCATGATCATATACATTGTCACTCTAAGAGTAATAAAACCATAATAATCTGCAGGAGGCTTTATAGACATTGAGGGTTTGGAGTAGTTCCATAGTAAAATGAAATAAATGGGAACAAATGCTGAGCAATGGTCTTAACTCTAAACTGTATATTTAGATTACATGGGGTTTTTCAGCAATGGAGGAAGAATGGGGGTCAGGAATTTATTCCCAAGAAAAATGGCTTTGAATAATTATGGTACAATAATATCCTAAAATGTCACTGAGGTATAATGGCTCTCCTCCCCTCAGCTAGTATATTGCTGAATTCTAAGTGTGTTTTTTCAGTGCTAGACTTAGAACATGAAGATTTATGTATGATTTGAACAGTGTTTAAACAAACTCTCCACGTACAGATTGTAAACTTAAGGAACGTAAAAAATGAGCTTCCACAATAATAGTCAACTTCCATAAATTTTCTCTACAGTTTCAATTAGAAGTTGTAGCATCTCTTCATTTTATAGTGTGCATGTGAGCTGTTAACCAGCTGCCAGGCTTCAGCCCTGCAGTGATTATCTATTAGAGATGAGTGAAGTAATGCCTCTTTTTATGGCATATTGCCATATTTTCAAGCATACATTGCAATGTGCTCTGAACCTATGAAATTCACTGAGATAGAATTTGCATTTTTATTTTTTTTAAGAACACTTTTTAAGAAGTGTGGTATTAACCTTTCTCGTGTGCTATTACAGCCTGTAATCATGTGCACTTAGCCCGCCATTCTCTTAATGTCTGGATTTGCTTTATACAGCATGTCAAAATCCTGCTTGGTTCCTTAGTGCACCTTTCTCAGGAGCTTATCTTGTTAATGCTCCACCAGAAAAATTACACAGCTGTGAGCCTTACCAGAGTAACATTTCCTAGAAAGTGTCATTCAGAACTTAGTTGGGAATTTAGATGTATGTTTTGAGAGAAAACAAACATTCCCAAGAACTTACAATATATGAAGAACATGTGAAGGATGCCATTAAAAGAAAAGACAGATATGTTTCCAGCAAGAAAGAAGTGTGTGTGTGTGTGTGTGTGTGTGTGTGTGTGTGTGTGTGTGTGTGAGTGTGTGTGTGTGTGTGTGTATGTATGTGTGTGTGTGTGTGTGTGTGTGTATGTGTGTGTGACTCAGTTGGTAAAATTCTTGCCTTGCTACCATTAGAAGCTAAGTGTGGATTCTGAGCATCCATATAAAACACTAGGCATGGTATGCATCCCCTTGAGCTTCAGTGCTGGATAGGCTGAATTAAGCTGGCTCCTGAGGTTCGATGACAACCCAACCTACATGAGTCACCAAGTTTCCATGTGGGTGAGGAGGTTGTGTCACACAAAGTAAAGTGACAAATCATGGATGAAGCTCATGACCTGTTTCCCAAAGGATACCTTATTTCAAAGAATAAATTGTAAGTAGCAGAGAAAGACATTTTGATGACAGCCTTCAGCTTCTACATATAACCACATAAAACACTGAATTTTTAGGTATGCACCAGATACACACACACACACACACACACACACACACACACACACACACACACAGACACACACAGACTGGGGTTTAAGGTATATGTTATACCAATGATGTTCCCTTTGGCACTTTTTTCCTTTATAGTGACTTAGCATCTCCATTTTGCATCATTTTTGTACCTCTTCCTGAGCTCCAATTTACAACTAAAGTATGCCCTACTATGAATAGACATGTACCCGAATAATTAGATCCAAGGTCTTCCATCAGTAGGTTGCCAAAGCAATGACAGATCATTCCAGTGCTCCTCATCTTTTCTCTCTGTCCCACAGGGTGCCCTGACAATCTCACCGATTCCCAATGCTTAAACCCCATTAAGGCTTTCCAAGGCTGCATGAGGCTCATCTTTATTGATAACCAGCCCAAGGACCTCATTTCAGTTCAGCAAGGTTCCCTGGGGAATTTTAGTGATTTACACATTGATCTGTGTAGCATCAAAGACAGGTAATTATTGTCTTGTCTCCTCTGTTCTCCCTCCCTTTCCCATTCTCACTGTTCTGATGATGAGTTTCTTTAAGCAAAATTGTAATCTGCAGACAGTAGCCACATTAGATATCATTTAGTTGCCTAATAGAAAATATTCCTGAAAGGATTTCAAGCCCAGAGAAAACAGCTTGAATTGGTTGAATCTCTCTTCATGTTGACTTGCAGTAAATGGGATATGCAAATTAAATCAAAATACAAATTCGTGAAAGGATTAACATTTTGTGCATAAACAACATTTGATTATGTTGAAGTAAAGGGCAAAGCATAAAAGAGAGCTAAATTGCTCTCCCTAAACCATTTCATTCCTTGCCTGCTGTGGGTATCCTTTCTATAATGTTAAAAGCTTCAGCAAATCAACAGCTAAGGGTTTGGCTGTGCTCACTGTGGATGTACCCAATTGGGGATGGCTGGTCCATGATACCATGGACCCCATTCACTATTTTTCTTGTTACAAAATAGTACAGACAGTAATCTACTGAGAACCAGTATGACACTTAGTTTCTTTTTGCTTCTCTCTTGTGATTTGACTCATTTTATGGTAGAGGGTTCTAGATTTAAAGTAAAAAGTAGAAGGGATGGTGAGTTTCAGTAGCATTTTGTCATGTTTCTTCTCTAGCATCTACCTCCTTTTTTCTTCTAATTCTGCTTACCCCTTTAAGATACTGATGAGCAGGTAGGTAAGTAGGATTTGTTAAGTGGATAACTATGTGTTGGTATTAGTGGTCTTTGGCTACATTAATTACCCATTGCTATAAATTGTTATGTACCCTGATTTGTGAAAGTGATACCAGTAAGTTCATACCACTGTGAGAATGAGGAATTAAATCGGGGGAGTTTGGCTTGGTAATTGAATTCCATGTTAAAGTATGAGGCAATATCATGCTTGACCAAGTTGAGTGTTGACAGAAGCTGATAGAGGGTATTGCCCCAGAATGGCCAGAAAACAGAACATGGCTTCTAAGTGTTACGGAATCAAAATAATTTGACTTTGCATTCAAAATATCCTGTACTGGAATGCATTTTATTACTAGTAGCATATGATAGCTTTTTTGAGGGGGTCAGTATGTATTCCTTGAGAAGAAAGTAATGATGACTCTTTCAATTCATGTCTTAGGTTTAGTTCACAAACTTCAGCTTTTAGGTCAAGATAGGAAGGCTTAACTTCCACATAATTGGGGATGTGGACCTGGACTTATCACAATGAAAGCTTTTGTGCTAGAAGATTTTGGTTTCTTGTTCTATGTGAGAACTGAGAAGGAACATCAGCAGATTTGGCTAGAAACAGGTGTTCAGAAAAATATTGCCAGAGCTAGGGGAGTTAGGGAGATTATGCTTTCTCCCAATCCAGAGAGAAATGAACAAGGTCATCAGGTGCCTTTATTGTCGAACATGGGAAATCAGCCTTGCAGAACATGGTCTCAGCTAGTGAAGGAAATGGCCACCATCATTAGATGGAAATATTAACACAAATTTCTGATACCATTGCACATGGGATTCCCAACATATCATTGACTTTTTTTTCCCAGTTGACCAACTGGGAAAGTGGTTAATAAAATGTGTGCTTCATTAAAATGTGCTATTTTAGAGGTCTCCAAATCAAAGCTATTACAGAAAATGTTTTCCATCCCAAGTCTGTATTTTGGACAGTGGAGAAACTTCCAAACCCATCATCTGGTGCAGGATCTTATGTATTACCGGTCAATACAGGACATTTGTCACCTGTGGTATCTTTGATACATTCACATACACTCAAGGAAGTTCTCATTATTTTTGAATACATGAAAGTAATTGCAATCAGCTCTGCACTTTACTTTTGTGTATTTGTAGTTTTGAGTAATTATATTACATACAACTGTGTTTAGTTTAATTGTATAATAAGCAATGTGGATGGTATATATCATGTGAATTGCAATCACTTTCTTATTAATCCGGGAGGCAGGGTGAAGGGTTACAAAGACAGGTGTTTCCTGAGTACTGCGTTTTAATTTAATTTTTGAAATAAAAATAATCATCATAATGGAAGTTCATATACATGTAAACTAGTAACAGTAGTAGAAGCAAGGAGAACAATATGTGGTATAGATGCATAAAATAAAGAGGCAATCAGTCAGAGATCAAGCATGGGAAGAAAAGCCTTGGTGCTGTGGAAATAGACACAGGGGTTCTCTGAAGCTCCCTATCTATCTCAAATAGGAATGTTCATTCAATTTGTCATGTATGAATTTGTTAGCCAGCTGGTATGAATCTGCCTGCTAGATAGAGTAGGGGATGACCCTGGCCATGGTTTCACTAACTGTGGCCCTGGCTAAAAAGACCATGAGAAACTCCTCTTAGATATCTGATTCTAAGACCTCTTCCCTTGTATTCTATGTTCTTTTCTCCTTCACAGTGAAGTGGGGTCCACTTACACACTCCTGCTTTTCTTCTTTTGTTTCTACCTATGTCTCTTATTTAAATATCTTAGTGCTAGTCACTTGGGAAATATATCAAATATGGAAAGTTTGTAGCAATCTTCAAGGAAAATGGGACAGAGTTGCAAATCTTAAGGTGCTTCTCAGTGAGCTATTCTAGGCCCTTTGAAATGATACCCACAAATTTGCAGGCTGTTTCTTTTGAGCTTTTTAAAGTCTGCCCTTGAAATATCACTTATGGCTGGAGAAATGTCTCACTGGGTAAGAGTGCTTTCTTTACAAGCATGAGGATCTGAGATCAGATCCCAGTACACATGTAAAAAACTAAGCACACATGGCTACCTGTAACACAATCACCATGGGAACTAAAGATGGAAGCTTGCTGGAGCTTCCCAATTGCCCACCTACTTAGAACAACAGCAGCAAAATCAAAACCATAATCACCTAACTCAAGAAATAGAGCATGTATCAAAAGGATAAGATGAAGAATGATAGAGGAAGATGCTGACACTCTCCTCCTACCCTATACATGTTCACAGGAATGTGCATACATGTACATACATGTATGTATACTCACTCATACACAGAAATGTTGATAAATGTTACTAATAATGACAGACTAATTTTGGTGCAGCTTTCTAAGATGCCAGAGAAAATTTGGATACAAGTCTTAGTCACTGTGCACTACCCTCATATAGCAATATCATTGAGGGAGTTTCTTAGATATTATCCAGTCCCAGTCTCAGTCCCAGAAAATGGCATAATGTGAAGGCTGCAATATTAATTATAGAACCAGGATGTATTGCTTGTGGGCTCTGCTATTCTATCCTAAGTACATTTTCTTCTAACCCTTTAAAATATCTAAACCATTTGTTTTTAGATTCCTACATATTCGTACAGCCAAATATGTCATAAGCACAATTTCTTCCTTATATTTCTGGTTCTTTTTCTCTTAACACATTTCCTTCTAAGAAAAACATGTGTCTTACTCTCTGGTCAGGATTCTTAGCTTTTCAGCCTGAGCATGGAAAGCTACAAACACAAAAGTTGGGAAAACATTATGTTCGATAATGTGCACAAATCCTGATACAGCCCACTCCATGTGTGGGAGTATGTTAAAAATGGTGGGTAATATAAAAAGAATACATGTCTGGAAATACATAAGTCTGAGCTCTTTTCTAAAACAGAACAGCTTCATATTAGGTGCTAGGAAAGCCATGATAAGGGTAATGCCCACTCCATCTGAGCACTTCTCTCTAAGTGTGAAATGCTACAATATGGTATTCTCTATTTGTGCTTGAAATGAGCTGAAATAAAACCAGGATTTTTCTCCTGCTTTTTTATTCTTAATTTATTATATTTTGACTTGTTACATCAAGGAAAAGGAAAGACTGCATTTTACGTGTAGTTACTGAATAAACATTCTTTAAATAATTCGCCCTTGAACTATGTCCACAATCTTATAAAGCTCAAGTGGCTCTTCAGCTGTGGATGATGCACTGTATCACGATGCACAGTGGAAACTGGTAGAAATGAAATTTCGGGGGCTGTGAGATGGTCCAGCAGTTAAGAGCCCTTGCTGCATTGGGAGAGGACCAGGGTTTCATTCCCAGCACCCACATTGGGGCTCATAGTATTAGACACTATAGATTCAGTAGATCTGACTTTCTCTTCTGGTCTCTATGCATACCTAAACTCAGATACATATATAATTAAAAAATAAAGTAAATTTCAAAGGAATTAGTTATATCTAGGTGTCAACCTGGGAGTGGGGAAAGATTTTAGGATGTTCTACTTGAAATGCTAAAGAACACTCATTTAAGATCTTTGGGTTTGTGACCAATGCTAGGAATGTTTGCCAAGTGCTTATTTAAGGTCACATATTAAGGGCCACAGGAGTCAGATTCAAATTTATTTATTTATTTATTTATTTATTTATTTATTTATTATTTATTTATTTGTAAATACCTGAGTCTATGGAAGTGTGGAGCATCTGTTGCTAAAAATTAAAAGAGGAGTAAGGGCTTGGATGGCCAGAGATAGTACAAGAAAGTAAACAAGGATGGCATCAAGAAGCTCACTTGAGGAGTGGGATAAGCTTAGGGAAATCAAGAAGCATAGACCAAGCACTTGTTGTGGATGGCATAAGGTAGGACCTAGAGGATAGAAATCACTGAATATCTGTTTGCATGACCAAACAACTCCACCCCACTGGCTAATGGGGGTGCCTCACAATGAATGGAAGACAAGACCAGAGGAGCTACCCAGCACAACAATATGTCTGCAGTATAAGTCAAATTAGTAGCTTATCTATAAATAATTCTATAAGCCATGGAAACTGTGTATGTGTATACTTGTGTCTGCTGTGTGTGTTTGTGAGTGTGTGTACATGTATGTATATGATTATAGCTACAATAAGGTTCATAATTAACTACATTTTTTCTCATATTTTATTAGATACTCTGTATTTACATTTGAGATGTTATCCCTTTCCCTGACCCACTCCCATCCCCTATCCCTCTCCATTTGCCTTCATAAAGGTGCACTCCCTCCTAATCGCCCTCTCTATCCCAGTGCCCTGACATTCCCCTACACTGGGAAAATGTGCCCTCCCTGGAACAAAAGCCTCTTCTCATACTGATGCCAGACACTGGTATCTTCAGCTACATATGCAACTGAATAAACAGGTCTCTATATGTGTGCTCCAAGGCTGGTGTTTTAGTCCATGGGGATTTTGGAGGATTTGGTTGGTTGATGATGTTGTTCTTACCATAAAGTTGTGACCCCTTAAAGCTCCTTTAGTTTTTTCTTTAGCACTGTCATTGGAGTCCCTGAGTTTAGTTAGATGGTTGGCTGCAAGCATGCTCAGCTGTATCTATATGACTCTGAAATAGTCCCTGAGGAGGCATATCTATCTGGTTCCTGGCAGGAAGTACTTCTTGGAATCAGCTATAACTCTTGGATTTGGTGGCTGCATATGTGTTGGATCCCAAGGTGAGGCAGCTTCTACAAGATCTTTCCTTCAATTCCTGTTCCTCTATTTGACCTTTCATTTCCTCCTGTGAATGTTTTGTTCTCCCTTCTAAGAAGAACAGGCATTCCCATTTTCGCCTTTCTTCTTTTTGAGCTTCATAATATCTGTTAATTATTTGTTGGGTATTTAAAGCTTTCTGGGGCTAGTATGTGCTTATCAGTGAGTGCATACCATATGTATTCTTTTTTGACTATGTTACCTCACTCAGGATGATATTCTCTAGTTCTATCCATTTGCCTTCATTTCCTGAAGTCATTGTTTCTAATAGCTGAGTAGTACTCCATTGTGTAAATATACCACACTTTCTGTATCCATTTCTCTGTTGAAGGACATCTGGGTACTTTCCAGCTTTTGGCTATTATAAATAAGACTGTTATAAACATGGAGGACATGTGTCCTCATTATATGTTGGAATATGTTTTGGGTATAAGACCAGGAGTGGAATAACTGGGTCTTCAGGTAGTACTATGTCCAATTATCTGAGGAATTGCCAGACTGATTTCCAGAGTGGTTGTACCAGTTTACAACCTCACCAACAGTGGAGAAGTGTTCCTCTTTCTCCACAACCTTGCCACCATCTGTTGTCATCTGAGTTTTGGATCTTGGCCATTCTGACTGGTATGAGTTGGAATCTAAGGATTGTTTTGATTTGCATTTCCCTGATGACTAAGGGTGTTGAACACTTCCTTAGATGCATCTCAACCATTCATTATTCCTCAATTGAGAACATTTTGTTTAGTTCTGTACCCCAGTTTTTAATAGAATTATTTGATTCACTGGTGTCTAACTTCTTGAGTTCTTTGTATACCTTGAATATTAGGCCTCTATAAGATGTGGGGTTGGTAAAGATCTTTTCCCAATAAGTTGGATGGAATTTTGTTTTTCTTGACAGTGTTCTTAGCCTTACAGAAGCTTTGCAATCTCATTAAGTCCCATTTGTCAATATTCGACCTTAGAGGATGAGCCCTGGTGTTCTGTTCAGGAAATTTTCTCCTATGCCTATGTGCTCTAAGGTTTTCCCTTTTTTCTCTTCTAATAGTTTCAGTGTACCTGGTTTAATGTGGAGATCTTTGATTCACTTGCAGTTGAGCTTTGTAAAAGGAGATAAGAAAGGGTCTATTTGCATTCTTCTGCATGCTGAGTGCCAGTTGGATCAACACCATTTTTTGAAGATGCTGTCCTTTTCCATTGGATGTTTACAGCTCCTTTGTCAAAAATCAAGTGACCATATATGTAAGGGTTCATTTTTGGACCTTCTATTCTATTCAAATGATCCATGTGCCTATTTCTGTACCAGTACCATGCAGTTTTTAACACAACTGCCTTGTAATATAGCTTGAGGTCAGGGATGGTGATTCCCGCAGATGTTTTCTTGTTGGTGAGGATAGATTTCACAATTCTAGGCCTTTTGTTTTTCCAGATGAAACTGCACATTGCTCTTTCCAACTCTATGAAGAATTGAGTTGAAATTTTCATGGGGATTGCACTGAATCTGTAGATTGCTTTTGGTAATATGGCCATTTTTACAATGTTGATTTTTCCAATCCATGAGGATGGGATATCTTTCCATTTTCTGATTTCTTCCTTGATTTCCTTCTTCAGAGATTTGAAGTTCTTGTCATACAGTTCCTTCACTTGCTTAGTTAGAGTCACACCAAGGTAATTATATTATTTGTGACTATTGTGAAGGTTATTTTTTCCCTAATTTCTTTCTCCACATGTTTGTCCTTTGAGTAGAGGAAGGCTACTGATTTCTTTGAGTTAATTTTATATCCAGTCACTTTGCTGAAATTGTTTATCAGCTGTAAAAGTTTTCTGATGGAATTTTTGCAGTAACTTCTGTACACTGTCATGTCATCTGCAAATAGTGATGTTTCTACTTCTTTCTTTCCAATTTATATTCCTTTCATTTTCTTTTGTTGTCTAATTGTTCTGACCAGGACTTCCAGTAGTATGTAGAATAGGTAGGAGACCCACTTTTTTTTTTACAACTTTATTTGAAAAAACAAAGATAAATGTACAGATTTTAAGCATTTTTTGCATAAAAGTATACAATACATTTTTGTCAGTACTTGGGTTTTTTTTAAAGGTTTGATAGCATGATTAAGATCTTACTAGTCACAATGAGCATAAAGTACATGTAAAACAAGATGTAACGTGGAAATAGTCAAAGTTTTTTTGGTGTGTAAATATATATATATATATATTTTTTTTTACAATGAGCAAACAGTACATGTAATACAGGGAACAACCCAGAATTCGTCAATGTGTTCTTGGTGGGTAAGGACTGAGCAAAACTTTTTGTTTTGTTTTGTTTTGTTTTTTTTTCTTTTTTTCTTGGACTTCACACAGTCTGTGAGTTGTTTCTGGGGCAGTCTGAGCCTCTGGGGTTAGCATCCCACTATCAGTGACTGCATATTATGTCTGTTCTTTTGTGACTGGGTTATCTCACTCAGGATGATATTCTCTAGATGCAGCCATTTTCTTAAGAATTTGGTTAAGTCATTGTTTCTGGTGGCTGAGTAGTATTCCATTGTGTAAATGTACCACAATTTTTGTATCCATTCATCTTCTGAAGGACATCTGGGTTCTTTCCAGCTTCTGGCTATTATAAATAGAGCTGCTATGAACATTGTGGTGCATGTATCTTTGTTGTGTATTAAAGTGTCTCTGGGATATATGCCCAGAAGTGAAATAGCTGGGTCTTCAGGTAGTACTATGTCCAATTTTCTTAGGTATCACCAGACTTATTTCCAGAGTGGTTGTATCAGTTTACAACCCCACCAACAGTGGAGAAGTGTTCCTCTTTCTCCACAACCTTGCCAGCATCTACTGTCATCTGTGTTTTGGATCTTGGCCAATCTGACTGGTGTGAGGTGGAATCTCAGGGTTGTTTTGATTTGCATTTCCCTGATGGCTAAGGATGTCGAGCACTTCCTCAGATATTTCTCAGTCATTTGATATTCCTCAACTGAGAACGTTTTGTTTAGCTCTGTACCCCATTTTTTAATAGGGTTATTTGATTCTCTGGTGTCTAGCTTTTTGAGTTCTTTGTATACCTTGGATATTAGGCCTCTATCTGATGTGGAATTGGTAAAGATCTTTTCCCATTCTGTTGGCTGCCATTTTGTTTTCTTGACAATGTCCTTAGCCTTACAGTAATTTGCAATCTCATTAAGTCCCATTTGTTACTCTTTTACCTTAGAGCTTGAGCCATTGGTGTGAGACCCACTTTTTTAAATGTGTATTTGTTACTGTGTTTCAGATGGAACTGGCTGGATTTAACTATGTGTGTCAATATGTACCTGTGTCCGTATGTGAGTGGATATACAAGCATATATGTCCTGAAAGCCATGGGCTCTTATCTGCTATCCTTCTCAACCACTTTCCACCTTCTTTTAGAAGACAGATTCTCTCACTGAACCTGAGCTTACTTGGCTACTACCGAATACTTCCCTCACATATATGAGAGTCTCAGAGAAATCCCCTGTACTATCTGAAAGAACAAAAACTGTATCCAAATCCTACTGTCTCACAAACTTCTCTTACAATTTACACAGCTCTTTCCTTGTTTAACTAATTGCCCTTCAGAGTCCAGCTGTAATTATTACTCATGATCTTTGTTAGAGACTTCTTGATTTTGAATATTGTATTCTGCATAGGCATGTGCTTTAGCATAAGCCATAATTTGAACACTTCTAACTTTAAAAATATCTACTTTTGGTGGTTGGGTATGAACTACTCACAAATATTATACAAGTAAACAGCATTCTTTGCTGTTGGGTGTAATATTTACTCAAGATGGAGAATAAACTTAGAAAATATTTGTATCCACTTAAGACTCTTCATACTGGAAGAGGGTGGACAACCAGTTGCCACAGATTTGAACACACAGGAAGAAAAGTAACACACATAACTGAAGTTCATTGCTGGTAAATAATTTCCACACATCTATAGCATGTTAGGACTAAAGTCGAGGTAATGTAGAGTAGCACATCCTCACAGCTAGAGCCAGAGATCGGCACTTTCCCGTGATACATGCTCTACAGAGTTAAATAATGACATGTTTTCTATGGAGTGAGGAATTTTTTTTGAACAACTTTATTTCAAAAAACAAAGATAAAAGAACAAATTTTAAGCATTTTTTCATAAATGTATACGGATACATTTTTGTCAGTGCTTGGCTTTTTTTTTTCAAACGTTTGATAGTGTACATTAAGGTCTTACTCATTACAATGAACAAAAACTACATGCAACCCTTTTCTTAAGAATTTGGTTAAGTCATTGTTTCTGATAGCTGAGTAGTACTCCATTGTGTAAATGCACCACAATTTTTGTATCCATTCATCTACTGAAGGACATCTGGGTTCTTTCCAGCTTCTGGCTATTATAAATAGAGCTGCTATGAACATTGTGGTGCATGTATCTTTGTTATATGTTGGAGCATCTCTGGGGTATATGCCCAGAAGTGGAATAACTGGGTCTTCAGGTAGGACTATGTCCAATTTTCTGAGGAATTGCCAGACTGATTTCCAGAGTGCTTGTATCAGTTTACAACCCCACCAACAGTGTTCTTTCACCTTTTTTGCATCTTGAAAACTTCCCCCATGGATAGAGTTAGACTTTGCTCTGCTTGAAAACCAAGAATACCTAATAAAAGTGCTACCAGTGCCAGCTGTCACTTCTCTGTATCCAGGAGCTAGTGAGAATATGTTTGTTTCGCAAAGTGATCATAAATTAGACAAGCAAGCTGCAACAATGTGTTTGAGCAACATAATCTACAAACAATACAGGGAAAGCACACTAGCACAATATCCATATAACAGTTGTATGCTTTAAGAAAAAAAAATGGGGCATGTCTGGAGTGTGAAGAGAAGACAGCTGATGCGAAACAAGAAACGGACCATGACTGCAGTGAATGTTAATGATGTGACTGTTCTTCCCATAGTGAGACATGGGGAGGGTACATTGGGAATCCAGGCAGCTCCTGGATACCAGACTAGCAGCTGTGAAGTTGGCTCTGTCTGCATGGAGGAATGGAATGGCATTAATAGTGGCCCTGAGGGTGCTAACAGGTTTGTGTCCCTGTCTGCTTTTATCTGAAAGCAGAATTATAAAAGAGTATCAAAATCACTTCAGCCCAGGAAGCAAGAGAGGAAGTGTATACTGTTTTCCTCATCTTTATTAAAATTATCTGGTAGGGACTCCCTGTTCTTCACTTATTTATTGGCTATGGTAGACCCCACCATTTTCTGGTCTGATAAAATGCTTCTAACTTCATCCAAATGTGGTTTAGCATGTGGGGTGTATGTGTGTGTGTGTGTGTGTGTGTGTGTGTGTGTGTGTGTGAGTGTGTGTGTGTGTGAGTGTGTGTGTGTGTGTGTGTGTGTGTGTGTGTGTGTGTGTTTGTGTGTGTGTGCTTCTGTCTGTCTGTCTGTCTGTCTAGGGATGTGTGCACATCTATGTGCATTTATATGTAGCCCCAAGGTCAATTCAAAATTTTTTTCTCAGTTGCTTTTTTTTTCCTTAAACTTGGAGACAGGATCTCTCATTAAGCTTAATTTTTATACCTCACTGCTTTGGCTATACTGAAAGCCCAGGAAGCTCCAGGGATCCTACTTCCTGTTTTTCAGGGATACATTTACAGATGCATGCCACCCTGTTCAACTTTTACATACTTTCTAAGGCTCCAAACCCAGCTCCTCATGGTTTCATAACAAGTTACTTAACTGATTAATCCATATTCCCAGTTCATATAATGCCACTAAAAATAGTGATAAAATAATATTAAAGAAGGTTGCTTTTTATCCTCTTCGAATATTTTTTTTTCTGTATTTGAGCCTAAGTAGGAACACTTAAATATGGTAAAAGAAAATGACAACATAGGTTTCATGACACAGCCTATTATATACTAATTATGTGCCTCAGAACTAAGAAGCATATATTGAAACATAAACTCTTCTCATTTTACAATGGAGGGAGCTAACACTGACAGGTGCTAAATTAATTTATCAAGTTACATAGACTACAAGGATTTTTATTAGAAGTTTTACAGGCTCCTGAGGGCTTTTGAAACTTCTAAAATGATTCTCCTTGAAAGTTAAGCTACACACAGGACAGATCTTTGTGTGTAATCTGGAATATTCAGGAATATACAGCATCTATGGAAAGCTGTGCTGTGTCTGTAACAAGGCTGATGTTAGAGGAGCAACATGTCACATTAAAAGGATGAGAAGCTAGACATGCAAAAAAAAAAAAAAAAAAAAAAAAAAAGCTCATGTCTGGAGATAACTGGGTTGAGGTTCTAAACAAAATTCTTGCTCTTAATGGATGTTTGAAATAATGACAGCCCATTCTCAGGTAAAAGCTTCAAACGGGAGACAGTAGGAAAGAATCAGTTACATCCATCTGCATTCCTATACTCCTGGGGAAAGTATTAGAATCTCTCCTCTTATGATTTGAATGAAAACTGTCCTGTACAGACTCATCTGTTTGAACATTGGGTCTTCACTTGTTTAGAAAGCTTTAGTGATTTGTCATGAGGCAAAGGTTGGATAGACAAAGTGAATCACTGTGGATGGCCTGTGATATCTGATAGCCAAGCCCAGTATTGGTTCAGTTTCCCACCCGTGTTGTTGCAATGGGTCCATCGGGTCTCCAGGTTCTACTATTAGGCACTCTCTGTGCTGCCTTATCTTCCCTGCCAAGGTGTAATCTATTCCTTTCAACTGTAAACCAGATAAACCTTTTCTTCCTTCTGTAGCTAATATAAGGTGTTTTATTACAGCAACTGGGACGGTAACTAATAAAAGGCAAGGTAACTTGTAAAACTTCAATATTTGCTTTATAAAATCAAGTACTAGGTATAGAGATTATCACATTATTTGGAATATTTTATAACAAAGGAAGTGTTCACTTTTATGCTGAAGTGAATGCAATCATTATTAATGGTTATGAAATTGAAATGTGGTTAAGGAAACAAAAAGCTAATTTTTAAAAAAATATTTTATTTTAATAAATATAAATTGTGATTGACATCCAACTTAGAAACTCTGAAACTATCCTAAATCTAAACATATGTCTGACTGACAGTCTCTTTAATGTTTTGCAATTTCATAAAGAGAAAAAAGTTTGTCATGCCTGATTGTAGGTAGTAACCCACCACATACTTTAATCCTATACATAAAGTAATCCTAAAATTTGGTACCAATAATTTTTGCTATAACTCTATATTCTGGAATGTTTAAAAATAATTTAAAAATATTTCTAAAACATATAATTTGTTAACTCCAAATCCTAAACATTCAGATTGAAACCTTCTGGAGTGGAAACTGTGTTTGTGGTGTGCCAAACACTCTTGAAGATCTGTGGGTCATTCAGAAACATTGAGTCCACAGGTAAAACACATTTGTCTACTAGGCATATAATAATATTGTTTCATCTAAAAATGTCTTCCAATATACCAAAGAACCAAGAAACCCTCCAAACTTTGCCTGATGGTAGCCCCGATCCATAGAAAATATTTTTCTGTTCAATTAATTTCGAGAAACATCAATTTAACTTTGTTAAATAATTATTATTTTCTGGAGGATCTCTCTCTCTCTTTCTGAGTGTGTGTGTGTGTGTGTGTGTGTGTGTGTGTGTGTGTGCATGTGTGTATTGTAGAAGTGTACATTTCACATGCTTATGAACTGTATGATGGGAAGTCTTTGAAAGCAGCCTTCAAATTTCAAACACATCTGATCACTATAATGCTGATTATTGATTTTAAATAAGGTAGCACCAAAATTCATGTAGGATACAAACATATGAATATGTCTGTGAGCAGCTTTCTATTTAATTGGGGAATACGTGTCTTAGATATGATCAGCACTAGTACACAGAGTGGTTCCTGGACTGATAAGTAGAAAGGAGCTGCTCAGGAGCATGTATCTGTCTGTTTCCTGACCACAGATACTGTTATGACCTGATGCTTCAATGTGTTGCCGTACTTCCCCTGCTATAATGGCATGATGTGTCAAGGGGTTTATAATGGACACTTGTGGGGGAATTGACTAATACACTTCTCTAGATGAAACTGCTAGTGCATGTTTCTCAAAACTCTGCTCTGGATTTCATAGGCACCCTTGCCTTCTCCTGTTGTCATAAAGACTGTAGTGAAGGGAACTGGAAACTGTAGGTAGATACTGACTTCCCCGTCCCCTTCTCTGAAAAAAAGGATGCATCTGTTTTTCTTTCCTCTTTAATCACATGTTTCTTCTTTCCAGTGTTGTAGATCTTGAGATTTTGGTGTTTTCATGTGAATGATACCATTTTTATGCTTAGTTTATACTATGTTAAATCCCCAAGTGACTCTTGAGTTCTGAGACTCACTCTTCTGCACATAGTGATACTGTCTTACAAGTTTCTTCTATTGATCTGTTAGAATAATTCCTGTTACAGACTTTACTGAGTTCATTATGCTGAGTGTGCAGCTAAACACATGGCAGAGAGAGGGGCTTTGTTTTACATATGAGAGTATTACATATGAATAGAAGACAACTAAATTTATCTTCCCAAGTATGCCGAGGTAAACAGTACCAACAGGTTATGTATGAATCTCAGTCAGTGGTCCTAAAAATAGTGTTGGTTATTGGATACAAATTTCATCCAGTGATTGAGATGCAGACAAAAAGTATGGCAAATGAGATAGGTAGCAGTGGAATGAACAGCAGGAGGAGTAGACAAAAAAGGAAAGTTTCAAATGAAAATAAAAGGAGACTTCTGCCAGCTAATGATTGTCACATGATATTCCACTGCAAACGGGAGCAAATGCAACTAATAAACAGGGACTGAATTCCTGCTGTGGGGTATGAATGTCAAAGCTAAAATGACAACGATGTTTTCTTTGAAAATGAGAGACAATGATGATGGGAAATTATATCTTCTTGTTTTGTAATTGGTGACTCTGGGCAGACTTGCAGAAACATCTATAATTCAGTGTGTGTGTGTGTGTGTGTGTGTGTGTGTGTGTGTGTGTGTGTGTGTTACACATTCATATGTGTAGATTCATATGCCCCTGCACACTTATTCATATATTAGAGGAGGATGTCATATGTCCTTTTCTGTCACTCTCCACCCCATTCCCTTGCAAGATGATCTATCCTTGACTCTGGAACTAAACTGCCAGTTTAGTAAAGAAAAGATACTCTCAGCCCGAGAATCTTTAATTTTATTTTTTCTGTTGTTGACTGGGGCTTGCTTCACCAATACTAGATTTGTGTCACCCTGATGTAAGATGGGGTCATTTGCAAAAAGAAAAGTTCAATTAAGAAATTCCCTTAACCGACCATTCTATAGGGTATTGTCTTGATATATGTCTGACTTGTGATAGAGGTACTTCATTGTGCACAGTGCCACACCTGGGTTTGTGGTCCATCCACGGTGCTCTAAGAAAGCACACTGAAGAAGCCATGAATAACAAACCTGTATGTATGGTTTCTGCATCAGCTTTTTTCTGCATGTTTCTCTCCTATGTGATTTCTTACCCTGACATCCCTCTGTTATGGGATAAGAAATGTGAACTGAAATAAATTCCTTCCTTCCCAGGTTGCCTTTTGTTATGTTTCATCAGGATAATAGAAACCATAAGACAGACACTGATCCAGGGGGATCCGGAGTTTCCTTTGGTATAGATAACAGTAGCAGTCTGATTCTTGTGTTCCCAAAATAGAATAAATATAATAATACACAGTAAAAAGCAAAATCCTGAAAATTTGGAAGAAAATAGAACCCCATAAGAGGATACAGATGAAGCAGGGAATATCCTGATTATGGCAGACATGGGGGTGGCATTCTCCACTCTGGGATGTCCCCTCCTATGTGCTCTATCCTTACTGTGTACTGTCAGGGAAGAGGTACATTTTTGGAAGCCCATTTTATTCATAGCTAAAATTGTATGAAGTAGATGTATACTCTGTGTAGGAGTTTTAGGACCATTAAAGTGGAAAAGTTCACTAGATGCACATGCTCCCCTGGAGAGGGAGGCAGGTTTGAGCGGCCCAGTTAGACTCTATTACAAACTTTTTCTCCATATATATATATATATATATATATATATATATATATATATATATATGTTGGAATGACCTTCACCCCAGACCTTGCTGAGGGGACTTGAGCTGGCTAAGCTGAGGCTGCGACCACTGATGGTTATTCTTTTCCTCCTCTTTAAGCATAGAGGGCTGTGATAAGTCAGTCCCTCCTAAAGGTAACTCCTAACACTCATTACCACCAGTTCTGGAAATTTTATGATCATTAGTGCTGTAAGTTTGCCACCAAGGCCATGCCTCCCTTTAGGCCAAAGATCGACATTCTCAAAATTTTAATGAGTAGAAATGGCTATTTTTATAGTCGATGCCCCAGGCTGTACAATTCAAACGTGACATATTGACTAGTGCAGTCATTTGAATGAAAACATGCTCCGTAGGCTTATATGTTTAAATAATTGATAATTGTTGATAATTGTTTGATAATTAAAATTTGGGAAAATATTAGGAGATGTGATATTATTAGATGTGATATTATCACTGGGGGTGGGTTATGAAATTTCAAAACTCAACCCATCCAAGTTATTTCTCTCTGTCTCTCTCTCTCTCTATTTCTCTATCTGTGTCTGTCTCTGTCTCTGTCTCTTATTCTCTCTCTGCTTTGTGGTATTATTTTAACATGTACAATCTCAGCTACTGGTGCAACCTGCCTACTGCCCTGCTTCTTACCCCGAGGGTCATGGACTCACCTTATGAACCTGTAAGCTCCAAAGAAAGTCTTTCTTGGTCATGGAATCTCATTACTATGACTTTAAAAAAGTGACCAAGACACCCAGTCACTCAGGACCCTGAAGAGCAGCAAAGTCCAAAGGGGGAAAAAACCCAAAGCTCTCAAATATATGAGCCTGGTCAAAAGCAAAGTCAATGTATTTTATGTGTATGTAGTATATGTGTTTGTATGTGTGGTTTGTGGTCTGCTTGTGATATATGTGTGTGTGGTGTGTGGTGTTTATCTTTCTGTGTGTTTTGTGTATATGTGTCTCTGTTTCTATTTGTATATTATGTTCTCCGGCTGTTGAGTATTGTTATCTCATGTTTGAGTTCTGTGTACAGATCTCTTTCCTTTCTTAGAATGGTTTAAATTAGGCATTTAAGATTTTACAACTAAACTTATTAATTTGAGAATCATTAGGCCAAAATATTCACTTTCAAACACAGAAGTTTCTAAGCAAGTCTAAAGACAAAAATTAGAGTCATGTTAAGGAAGAGTTGACAGTGTCATCACCCCCCTCTAGTCCTCTCTCTACCTCTGTCCCTTCCTCCCTTCCTCCTCATCCTCCTCCTTCTTCTTTTTGTTCTCTCTCTCTCTCTCTCTCTCTCTCTCTCTCTCTCTCTCTCTCTCTCTCTCTCTCTCTCTCTCTCTTCTCTCTCTCTCTCTCTCTCTCTCTCTCTCTCTCTCTCTCTCTCTCTGTGTGTGTGTGTGTGTGTGTGTGTGTGACTCTTGTATAATGGCTGCTGCTTATCATGCACAAAACAATGGGTAGAATCTTTAGTATGTCAAACGTAAAACATCTACCTTTCTTTTTGCCAAAACCTTATAGTTAAGGGACACATTTTATTTTATTTAATAGTCAGAGTCTCTTCTAATAGGATAAAATCATGATCCCAAAGTGCTGTTAGCTCTCTGCGGCTTGAACAAATACACATAAATATTTACTGCAGTTACTAAATTCCAAGGCAGAGCCCTAATGGCAAGCCAGGTTTAACCACCCAACCTCAATGAGCTAGTTAGACCAATAAGTCATAATTAAAGCAGAAAAGGGAAATATACTTAACAGAGAATAAAAATATGTCAATGCGTTAACGAGTTTATTCATATGTAAAGTAGACCTCTCTTTATATATGGGTTATAAACAGAAATAAGTTTTACAGGAATAAAGATGATTTGAGTTCATGCCTAGGTGAGAACATATCTGACATACAGTAACAATGAAAACACTCATGTTCACATTCTACAAAACACTATAAAATTCTCACAAAGGTGTGAATGTCATTTTTATCTGAATTTTACAAATGATGAAACTGTTCTTCAGAACATCATAAATAACTTCAACTATTCAATGCATTGGGATTGAGTTGAGTTGCTTTTCTGAGGTGTGGGTTACAGGAAAATAGTGTCCTCTCTGGGAATGACTAAAATGTCCCTTACTAGAAATTCTCTGGCCAACATCAGCTCCATCACAACCTAGAAGATGCTCTCCTCATTGATGTGAGAAAATGCATTAAAAAAGCAGAATAGAGAGGAAGGTTATGATTTGGCTGACAATTGTAGGCATACACTCCATTTTTTACTTCCTTTTCCCCTCTTCTATCTTATTTATTGTCCTTATGAAAATCTCATTTTATAAAATTTATACAATATGCTCATTTTTTGTTTGGAGTAAAATTTGGAAGCGTTAACAGGAAGCATCTCTTATCTTCACTATGGATTTTGGTACCTTCTGGCACATGTATTTTGGATGTGTAACTATATCATATTCACAATTCATTTGTCACGGTTCGTCTTAAGCTCCCTCGGGTAGATTATACAAAAGTCATGATTAATCTCCAATCTCATCACAGTAAACCTAGTCATGGAGCATTCTCTTGCTACATGATCTTTGCATAGCATAATAATGAAGCAAGAACAAGGGAAGAGTGAAAGTAAAATCAGAGCAAAGCCATTTTATTGAGAAAGGGAACATTGACTCTAACCTATGTCACACATCTACAAGGAACACACTCCATCCTCAGTCTAAATTAAGGATGGAACCAGATCTACTTCAAAATCCTTTAACTCAGTCTTATTGAAAAATCTTTGCTGAAAAGTAAGGTGGTTTGAACTCTCAGCAGAAGAAAGTAACTTATTGTTACAAGTCAGTATTAGTATTCAGCAATAGAAACAGGAGAGCCAAATGCAATGAAAGAGAACAGTGTGTCTCTCCCAAAACACATAGGTCTTGAGTTTATAAACTGAGTTTAGAAATGTTTAATTTAATCTTTAAGAATTATTCTTATCTGCTCTCCTAGAATATTATTTCACAGAATAAAATAATTTTGTTGAATGAAAGAAAAATCAAATAAGCACATTTGTGTGAAACTGGGGCCATCAGCACCTGCTGTTTTTCCAGATGTTCTGAATTCCATTCCCAACATCCACTAAAAGGAATTCAAACTTCATTGTAACTTTACCATCAGTCAACTCCAAGACATCTCCCCTTCACACAGTGCACATATAGAGGAATGAAAGATAAATTTTTAGAAGCTTTTATAATTTTGTTCTTCAATATCTTTCTAAGGGACACTTCCTTCAGTCCTCTGTTCCCATTTTAAATCACTGGCATTACAGAATGTCTCTGTACATGGGAACTCAATCCAAGAATGTTGAGCCACTAGAGGAGCTGATTAGTTCCTCTTTTACTGTAAGTAGAGGTTGGTCTATGCTGAATTTCCTAGTCAATTGCAGCCTGAAGCTAGGGGAGAAGAAATGCTTCAACCAAAGGATGATAATCATAATAAAACTTTTGATCATCATCTGGGAGATGCCACATCCTGCCACATCCAGATAAATATGCCCATCTTTCTATCCTAGCTCTATATATATATATATATATATATATATATATATATATATATATATATATATATATATATATATATATTATCTATCTATCTATCTATCTATCTATCTATCTATCTATCTATCTATCTATCTATAAAATCTCCTACTCCTTTTCTTGTTAATAGTTGTGAAATACTGGAGTTAATCATTCTGATAGCTCTAATCCTGAATGCTCTCTGCTTTAAAGAAGTGCACTCAAAAAGTCCTGGGTAGTACACAGATTATCAAATTTAAGTGTTCCCTGGAGGGGAGTGCTGTCAATTGGTTAACAGCTTCCGAAGAAGGAACTGTGTTTTGTCAGAGGCTCCTCCTGAGGCCCAGCACTGTTATCTCCCATGCTGTCTTAGCATCACTGATGACTTTACTAGCTCATTTGACCACCAGCACATGCGGATAATCTGAGGATTTCCCCAGCAATAATTCACAGTGTATTCTCTGCTAGTAACCAGACCCTGGAGTATGTAGGAAACTGACTTCTGACATGTTTTTTTATCCACTTAATTGTTTAATGTCTGTATCTGCTGTAATTACAACAGTTTCAATTATCATGAAGACAAAACTGCAGGGGATAAGTGGGATTAGGATAATTGGTAGACTAGAGAAGTACAGAAATGGGCTAAAAAATGCCTTTGTGAAAAAGTTACCTGACCAATATCAAGATAAATGCAGTTGGCTGCAAATTAAAGGTATAAGACTAAAAAGAGCAACCTGATTTCTAAAATGTGGACATCATTAAACAGCTTACATTAATCAGCTTGCCGTTTTGAAGACATTTGAAGAATGTTTTGTTCTTTGGTCTCTTGTATACGGGTCCATACAGTAGGTGTGGGATTGAGGAAGCAGCTATTTGCTATGTTTCTGTAGCAGCAGAGTGAGTGTTTTTGTTGTGATTTATTGGGTTATAAATGGCTTAATTTAGGTAAGTTAAAAATGAGGATTTTGGGGCAGGTGGCTACCTATTAGCAGCATATGAAAGACTGGTCTATAGGGCAGACACATGGGCAAACACTTAACCACTGTGCTTATTTTTTTAGACAGAACAGCCTGTTATGTTAATGCTTACAAGTGTCTTTTAAATTTTTCATCAATCAGTAGAGGACCCTAGTAAATGATCATCACTAAGAATGCATTACTAGACGGGCTTCATTCCAGATGAGCACCAGCCTTACCTGTTTAACTTTACTTCTGGATGTCACAGAAGTAAGCAGAATAGATAAGAATGACTGCTTTATTGTAGGTGAAAATGAGGGGATCCACTAGGCCTTGAGGTTTTTATATAAAGGGAACCTCCACTATACTGTCTGTGGTTGCTATGGAAACTGAGCCCTGGCAATAACCCTGTATTTTATTTGGCAGGTTCACTGAAATGCTGTCATGAATTTTCAGTGCTCTCTAGTGCAGGCATGATGCCACCTCCCCTTATCTTAGTTTGTTCCAGTTGGTTCCATCTCCAAGCTCAGACTATTTCCTACTTAGATGTGTTTTATCTTTTAATATCCTATAATAGCAAAATAAGTGTGTGTATAGACCTGGAAAGATTGCTTACTGCATAAAGTTCCTGATGTACAAAATGATGATCCTCTGCACCCATGTAGTTGTGTGAGGATGGCAGATCAGATGTGATACCAGCATGTGAGAAGTAGGAGCCCGCTAGATTATCAGCATCTGCAGGTTCTGAGTCCAACTGAAAGAACCTGACTCAGTAAAGCTGTACACCCTGGGAAAAAAAAAAAAAACAGAGGTCAGCTTCTGGCCTTTGCATGCATGTTCAATATATACTCATGCCCTCAATTATATGTACCATATGTAACCATATACAAGGAAAAACTCTTATACATAAATTCACATACCACATGCATATAAAAATACATATACAAGCAAAATACAGTTGCTGTGTGGAGATGCTTCAGCCAGTGACTTCTCCATCCCCTAGCCTGGCCTCTCAGTGTTTTGTCACTGGTCACTCTGTACATGTCTTAATTTGTTTAAATACATTCTATAGCTATTCACACCATGCTCCGAAGATATATTCATATCAGAGTTTCTGTCGTGATGAAATGCATGCCTTCCAGACCAACTGTAGTATGCAATGAATGGTACAGACCTTTATAAATGTTAAGCTAGTCTTTCTAAAGTTGAAAAAAATAGCACAGAGCTTTTCTAGCATTTAGGAGGTTCTAAAGATTAATTCTCAGTAGCACAATAAAACATCTAAACTCTGCTTTTGTTTTCTCACTTAACCACTATTAATATATTAGAATTTTGTTCTTCTAGGTCCTATTTCCTATAAATAACAATAACAATCATAACAGCAATACACCACATTTACTTTACATAGTACATGTGTGACACAGACATGTGAGTGTACAGCGGCCTGTGCCTATGTGATTGCATGTGGGAGCCACAGCAAGGCATGACTAACTATATCTCTCTCTGCATTAATATTTGAGACAGTGTCTCTCACTGAACCAGAAGCTTGGTGTTAGGCTGACTTGGTCAGATAAGGTGATAGATCTGCTTGTATGTACCCCATAGTTCTGGGAATACAGGCAACGTCAAGAATGCTTGAGTTTTTACCTGATGCTAGAGAATTAAACTCAAGCCTTTTCAAGTGATCTTGCCTCCCAAGCCATAGTCCTGTAGCTCGTTTCACTTACTAGCATGCTGTCCACTGGGAGGCTTTCTCTAACCCTCACATTCAGATGCACCTTTTCATTTTAGTCGGCTCTGTACTCCTCTGTTATGTGTGCACCACTTTTTGTACATCCCCATTGGTAGACTGCATTTCCATGTCAGCTTTTAGTTATATTTTTACATTTTGAGATAGTTATCCTTGCCAGGAATTTTATAGAAGATTTTGTAATCTTCTTCTTCTTCTTTTTTTTTTTTTTTTTTTTTTTTGAGAAACCAAGTAAAAAGAATCTTTATCTTCATGTTTAAAAGCTTTTCTATGGTAATGCATTAACAATACAAAAATATTTTGGATACAATAGTTTTTTAAGAAAAGGTCTTCTATACAGCCCTGGTTGTCCTGGAATTCACGGAGGTCCACCTGCCTCTGTCTTCCAAGTGCTGGGATTATAGGTGCACACTACCACACTTGGACAGACTTTTTCAAGACGTAGAACATTACACTAGAAACATGATCTTTGGATTGAGAAATGAGTGACTAAAGTAGGAACTAAAAGGTTGGTTTTGTTTGTGTGTGTGTAATACTTGGATAACCCCTTTTCTTTGGAATCAGGCTATATTCAGTGAGAATGCAAAAACAAAGTTAAGTTAAAACAAAAAAAATCTTGTTTTTCAAGGCTCAGGGTTAAGTTTGGCTCAAAAGGAGTTTCTAGAATGTGGCAAGGAGCCATGTCCACACAAAGAGGTTTTCCGGGCTCCTTGCTTTGGTTGTAACAGGTCTCTTCCTGCAGCCCCACAGAGAAACTGGAGCTGGTGGTTCTAAACTCTGAAAGACGGGCTCTAGCTGTTGGGGGATCTGCCCTCTCACCTGCCCAGGAGCCGACTCCCCGACACAGCCGAGCTGGAAATGGAACCGAGAGGAGCCTGATTAGGCCAACTGTAATTTATTGGCTAGTTTTTAAATGCTGGTGAGCGTGTCAGGAAAGACTGAAATGAAAGCTGACTACTGCCCACCAGTAGGTAGTTGGTGTTATGTTGCCAAGGTTGAAAGACCTAAGCATATCCTATTCCCTTCCCTTGCAAGCTCCTTAGAACCCAGTAAGACACTTCCTCTGGCCCAGCTTATGAACAGCAGCTGTTTTCTGTAAACAGAGCTTCTCGGTTTCCTTAAGAGAGAAGCATTATTGTTTAGACTTGTGGCTGGTCAAGCACAGAGTTATTTTGTGTGACAAACCAGGTATTCTTGGTCCAAGAAGTAATGGCATGGGGAAGGTGTGGCAGAGGGCAAGAGAAGCATTTGTGGAGTAGGCAGCTGAAGAGTCAGTCCAGCCCATCTGACCTACAGCAAAACCAAAACCTCCTAGGACAATAGGGATGCCCAGCCAGCAATAAGCAGCAGGGTCCCCTTAAGATGACACAGCTACATAGATCTGATTCCCCCACCTCTTGAATCGATGGCCCCTGGTTCAGGGAGTTGTGCAGCCTTTGAAATCTTCACCACCTTAAGAGGAGCCCTAGCTGGTCCCATGTGAGCTGATCTTGTTGTTTCCTCCTGAGTTAGGGGTGGGCACCTGGAGCAAGCCAGGTGTTCTCTGCCTAGCAACCAAGGCTGTCAGGCTGCCTGTCTCTGAGATTCTAGTTGCTGTATTTGTGTATTCTGGAGGGTGCTGTGGGAAGTCTTTGGAGACTTAGGGGTTGGAAGAGTGAGAGTTGCAGAGCGACCTGAGACTGTTGGTGCTGGCTCCACTGGGCTAGCAAGCAGGTCTGTGGGGAAGGAGGGCAGCAGAAGATACGAAGGTGAGTCCTGGGGATCTGGGGACCGGGGACAGCCTAGAGCACTGTCATCGGAAGGAACGGGGCTGGGGCAGCGGCCTTCTCCGTGTAAGTACCGAATGCATTTCTTTTTCCTGCACAGACCACACCAATCTGTCTGCTGCTTGAGGCCAAAGCGAGCACTACATTTCTTAGGCGAGCCAGGGTCTGTGGTGGATTCCTAATGCTTTTCCCTTGACCGCCTCTTCTTCTTTCCGTAGTTATCCCGTGCTGACCAGCCTGGGTATAACTGCATGTGCAGCTGCCTTTCCTTGCGGGCCAGTTCATAGTACTTGGCCTGCTCTTCTCAAGACAGTGCGTGTCACCTGTGACCCAGGATCTGGTCTCTGCAATGACCTTGGCTCTCATCTCCTTCATGTAAAGCATGAAAGCATTGAGGGGTTTTTTGATGATTGGCTTCTTAGCCTCCTTCTCTGCCTTGGGTTCTGCCCGTGTTTTCAGGTTTCAGTCATATGTGCACTGATTCCCTGAGGAGGGCACTATGGCCGGGTGAGGGATGGCTGCTGGGTGTCCAGGTACACCAGATCCCAGCATCAGTGATGGGTGGGTGAACCAGTTCACAGTATGGGGGAGCTGTCCCATGCTGCCTGAGGTCAAAGAATAAAATCCAGAAAGATTTGGGGTCTGCAGCGGCCTGTGAACTTGCTTCTGGCTGATGTCAGCTGGTGCAGGGGTAGGATGTGGACTGCTGAAATGTTCATAGAGTGGAGAAAGTTGGGGGACACCATGTGAGGGCTGGCCAGGCTTGTTATGCAGCGGGGGTTGAGGCTGGGGTTGCTGCCCTGTTCCCGAGGCTGGTGGGTAATGCATGAGCAGATTGAAGGCAGAGTAGACAGTCTCTTTGTACATGCCACTGGTACACTCTGGGGCCTTCAGGCTGTCCTCTAGGGACTTTGGAAGTTTGTCGGAGAAAAGTCTCTGCGAAGTGTGTTCTCGTCCCAGGGCCTCGGGCGCTCCTTGGCTTCTCCATGAACTCTGACACTGGGACCCGGGACCGGTCGCGCCTTCAGACTCATTCACCAATGAGGACTTGAGCTCCGCCAGGTCCCACTCAGGACCCGCCGCACTGTCGTGATTCTTTTCGTCCTGTTCCTCCCCTTCGTCCTGGAAGGCCTGTACATCTTCTTATACATGCTTTCTGGACCATTTTTCCCAATTAGATTTATAGTTCTCGTCTGTGCTTTGAAAATACAGCCACACTGCCTGCTCATCACTAATGTATTAAAGGAACAGAGGCAGAAGAAGTGGAAAAAGACCTCAAAGCTTCTGGCAGTAGCAAGGACATATCTTCTCTGATATTTTACAACTTAGATGAGGGATAGGTCCTAAATGGCTAGTGCACTGAATGGTTAGTCTCCAATGGACTAAGATAATAGAACACAGGAGGTGGAGCCTTTGGGGTTGTAGCTTGTCTCTACTCTCCCTTTGATTTTTGGATTTACCATGATGGACAGAAAGAGGAACTGATCTATATTTTTCTCTTTTAAGTGTTTATCTAAAGTGTTTTGTTACAGTGACAAAAAGCTAAACATTTGGTGCCTGGTTTAAGACTGTGCAGAAACAAGAAGGGGAGAGGTGCTTTTTGTGAATAACATGAGTGAGATCAGGATTCAAGGTCAGAAACAGGGGCCAGGATGAGGGTTGCTGTAGATGTTCTGGAGACAGATGGGGTGACTTTTATATGTAGAACACATGATTAGTAAGGTTTTTTGATCATTTGAAGTGACATTGAGTCTACTGCTGTGGTACATGCCTGTGGTCCCAGCACAAGGGAGACAGAGGCAAACAGATTGTTGTGAGCCTACATCCATCCTTGTTTATATAGCAAGTTCCAGGTTAGTTCACAAACCATAGTGAGATGCTGTTCAATTTGATGTAGCCTGTGTTTTCTGTGCACCAGAGTTACATGGGTCGAACCAGTAGCTAGTAATAGCAGAACTAGAGAGGAAAATATGGTGAGCTAATATGAAACATAAGAAGAAATTCTTATCATTCCCCAACAAAAGAAAATTCAATAAATCTTTGTGATTAACATTTAAACTCCAAAATGAGAAAATAAACCTTATAAATTATAGATCAATAGAAGGGTGCACACCACAGATCACAAAATACCAGATAATTCTATAGAGAGACGGAGACAGAGAAAGAGACTGACATATATAGAGATATACAGAGAGACAAACACAGAGAAAGATACGTATATATATATGTATATATATATGAATGATATAGATATAGATGTAGAGGCAAAAGATATCTAATTCTATGGAAAACAGAATTATTTCCCTTGGCTACATTTGGCTGAAAGATTGGCTTATATCTCTAGTGACCAGGATTTAACAGAGGTGTTTATAATCTTACTTGTCATCTGAAAGTAGAAACTGTCTTGTTTTGGAAAAATTGCTAACATTAAGAGATGTTTCATTTTGTAATATGCTTGCCTTGAAAGTACTGCACCCTGCATTTAATACCCAGGGTCCATGTGCAAAGTTTGCCAGGCTCAGTACCTTGTAGTAAACCCGACTCTGGGACACTGGCACTTACTGGCTGACCCTCCTAACTATTTGGTAACCTCAAGGCCGTGTAGAGAGTAAAATAAAGGAAAGTAAATAACTACAAACAAGTAACAAATAAAACAAAAACAAGCATGATGGATGTTACCAGAAGAACACACATGTTCACATACATCTCCTCCAATTCTCATACATACACATAAAACATGTACATGTATGTGCACATGTCTCCACCAAAATATATATGTGAAAACATATTACATGTGCACATATACCTTTCCCATTCTCCTAGTAATGCATATACAACCATGTACACATATATGGACATAAACTTTTTTCATGTTCATATGCAGGCAAACACATCACATGTGAATACAGTTCTCTCATATTTACACTTATGCACACACACAAAAAGAGGCTGAAATATGTACACATAGATCGATTCCACACTCACATGCTTGCATAATCACCCAGCAACATACAAAATGATGCTAAATTCTTTAAAAGCAAGAAATACAAAGTCACCTTTCAAAACATAAAAATTGCATACACACAGGGATAAATATGTTCTTAAATCTAGAGTAACGACACATGGACTTAATGTCTTCAAGTACCATAGTTTTCTTCTTCACCCCAAATATTAATACTGTGCTCTGATAATTTGAATTTTGTTACTACATTCAGATAGTTTT
The DNA here is from genome assembly GCF_963924665.1 of Micromys minutus. Taxonomy (NCBI): domain Eukaryota; kingdom Metazoa; phylum Chordata; class Mammalia; order Rodentia; family Muridae; genus Micromys; species Micromys minutus. Next base: position 130,211 of record NC_137975.1, read on the forward strand.
TTGAGGAAAAGAGTTGCATGCATAAAGAACATGTTTGGCTTGTTAAGTGATGAATATTTTGGCATGATGTCATGTCCACCTGAAGTACTTGCCTCATATTGTCCACAAAGGGCAACCAGGAAAAAGATGCAGAGATCAGAAAGACATGCTGAATGAACCTTGATCTATTTGAATAATACTGAAAACGAGTGGTCCAGGACTGAGTAGAGCTCCAGAAGTTTTCTTTATTGCTAAATGTAAAGAACTCTTAAGTGCCTCTTAAATGAACCAAAATAATATTGTGTATAGTTTTACCACTGATAACATCAGGTTTAACCGCTTCTTTATTTGATCTGCAATTACTTGTATGCAGAAAAGGGATAGCCTGGTGGTGTTGTTTTTCATGTTGTGTTAAGGACAGGAAGAAGCTACATTAACTTAGATAAAACACTTCTGCCACCTAGAAAAGGAACACTTATGAACATGGTAGGAGTTGTCTTTTGGTCGTTGCACTGTAAGGATTTCACATTGTGAATGAAGCACATGTGTAAATAAAACTAAAATCTGCCTTTCCACTTTTATGGAATTCATAGAATTAATCATGTCCTATTATTTATATACATATGTTACTATATTTTATTATTTATATAACTTATTTCTTTCCTAATAAGCCATTTTCATATTGTTAAACACACCTTTGCACATCCAACACATCAGTAGCAACTCAATTGCACAGGGATTCTGACACATCCAAAAATCACTGTATTACAGGCTCACAGGAGGAGCATGCTCCAGTCAGAGACACAGAGGTTGCTTAACACCAGAGATAACCAAATGGTGAGAGAAAAGCATAAGAACATATTCACCAGAAACCAATACTACTTAGCAACATCAGAACCCATTTCTCCCACCACAGAATGCCCTGGATACCCCATCACACCTACAAATCAAGATTCAGAACTAAATTCTTACCTCATGAAGATGATTGAGCACTCTAAGAAGGGCTTAAACACAGGTAAAGGAATAGAATCCCTTAAAGAGGAAACATATAAATCCTGTAAAGAAATACAGAAAAAATATAATCAACCAGGTGAACAAATTGAACAAAATCACCCTGGATCTAAAAATGAAAATAAAAACATTAAAAAAACACAAAGTGAGACAATCCTGGAAAGAGAGCAGGAGTACAGATGCAAACATCCCCAGCAGAATAAAAAAGATAAAAGAACATTTCAGGTATAGAAGAAACCATAAAACCATTTGCTTGGAACAAAAGTTTTCCAGTCTTTTTTTTTTTTTTTTTTTTTTTTTTTTTTTTTTTTTTTTTGAGTTTTTGAGTTTTTGTCATTGAGGTGTGTTTTCTTTTTTCCTTTTTCTTTTTCTTTTCTTTTTCTTTTTTTCTTTTGAGAGGCCATGAGAGATTATCATCATGGTTTTATTTATTATACTTTTTGCTTTGAAGAACTTTTATTACTAGACATTGCTTTCTATGAAATTTAGCAGAGTTAAAAAAAAACTAAAGTCCTTGAAAGAACTCAAATATATATTTACAAGTAACAATCAAAATAAGTAAATCTCCAAACAGCACTAAATCTCAAAACGAAGAAAATCCCCCAAACAACCCTTAGCTTAGCCTCTGATGAGCTATAAATCACTATTCATATTTCAGGAAAATCATTTGTATTGCAAATTTTTTTATAGAGGGGTCTATTTAATTAGCTTTTGTAATACTTGAAATCTATGATTGAAGATTTGATTGAGAATACTCATTGAATACAAAGGCATACATAAGCACAGCAGTAAATGCAGAGTGCTTTCAGTGTCTTTGTTACTAGCTACAGTCTTTTGTCATTCCTGCCGAGGATGAATAAAGATGGAGAAGAGAATGTTTCTTGAGAAATATTTATTTTAAGAGTTTTAGAGGGGTTAGGGAGGTATGTTTTCTGTATGTAGCAAAATTCTAGGTTCTATTTAGGTATCCAGTTTGTAAGCCTATGACTTTTGATTGGGGAACTGAGTGATTTATCTTAAGAACTGCTAGAGACCAGTGATTTTGCTTCCTGTTATTTTTGTTGTTAGAGGTGGAATTGTGTTTGTTCCAAGAAACAAGCTAAACTAGCCATCATAATATCGAATAAAATAGACTTTAAACCAAAAGTTATCAAGAAACATGGAGAAGGACACTCCACCAAGTTGAATTCTCAGTGCTGAGCATTTATGAACAAAATTCAAGAGCACCCATAATTGTTAAAAAAATAAAAAATGTTACTGAAGGTCGAAGCATACATTGGAACTCACCTAATAATAGTGGGAAATTTCAACACCCAACTGTCACCAATGGACAAATCATAAAATCAGAAACTATACAGAGACACAGTGAAACTAAAAGAAGTTATGAACCAAATAGATTTGACAGATAGTTAACATATATTTATAGAAAATATGATCCTAAAACAAAAGAACACATTTTCTTTTCAGCACCTAGTGGTATTTTCTCAAATTTTGGCAATATAAAAAAATGCCCATTGAAGACACTTTGGACATATTGTTCTACAAATCAGTAAAGCATTTTTTTTTCCTATTTATGAGTTGTATATGGGCAAAGAAGTGAAGGGTGTAACTTAACTGACAACCATAGCTATTCATGTGAGAGATGCTGGTTATTCACACCAGCATAGCATGAGAGAAATGGGAGAAAGTGGTCTGCTCCATGCAGGTTCTAAAGGTACATAGAGCAGGATTTTTTCATGCCATTCACAATGGCTTTGGACATAATGATGCTGCAGCTTTCAGAAAGTATTTTAACTTGCTTTCCCTTGCTGTCATAAAACCAAAAGCAACATGGTGAGGAAAAATTTATTTGATTTATAGGTTTCATCCCATCACTTAGGAGAGCCGAGACAGGAACTCAGTCAGGGTAGGAACTGAGAGGTAGGAGTCAAAGCAGGGTGCATGGACAATGCCACTTACTGGTTGCTTCCCATGGATTTCTCAGACTATTTTTCTATAACTCAGGACAAATTGTTCCAAGCTGAAACAGTTCACAGTGTTTTGGGTGCTTCCACGAAAATCATTTAATGAGAAAATGCACCAATGAGTTGCTCATAAGGCATTCAGATAGAGATGAAATTCATGCTTCCCAAATAACTGGCTTCCATTAAGTTGATAATTGGTATAATGGGATACAGAAAACATTCTGACAGGACTCTCGAAGCAGACACCATCAACAGTGAGTAAATTCACTGTAGATGCAAAGAGACTAAATGATCAACCTTGATGCTGACTAGCAGGAAGCTGGGAGATAAGCCTGCTATTCAGAGTAACACCACAATCAAGGTAAAGGCTTGGACTTTGCTGGTATACAGTCATCCCTAGTTTTGGTGTTTTAACTTGGTCACATAATTTTTAAGAGAAGACAAAATTTTTTGTTCATTTCATGTCCCTTTCCAAATTATGAATAAATTGGCAGGCTGCAGTTTTCTAAAGTATCATAATTCCTCTTGTTTTTGTTATACTTTCCCGAGAACTCATTCAGACTAACCTCTTGCCTAGCCCTGTCAAAGACAAGATACGTAGAGAAAGCTTCTCTGATCTTTATAAATGATTATAAGGGTCATTTTCTTCTTAAGTTTGGTTAGTAGTAATCATGCCCTCCGTGGGTTTGTTTGACTGGATGCTTAAGGTTGGACTCAGGTTTCATTTGTCACAAACTTTCTGTCACTAGTCTTCTAAATGGCTCATGGAGAACAGTCTCTGCCCCTCTTATGGCAGGTTCTTGGCTATTGATTTCACTTCTTTCTCTGTTGCTGTGGGTAAATCTTCAACACAAGCTATTTAAAAAAAATAGGTTCATTCAAGGAATGATTTTGGTGACATAGTCTATGTTAGTGGGGAAATAACATTTGGTAGTAGCCCTGGGGAGCTGGTCACTACTCGTGCATTTAAGGAGAGGGACAAAGGTAGGATTCAGATCATTTCCTCTATTTGAGGGTATGGAATCCTGTGAAGAGAATCATGTTGCCCACACTGAGTGAGTCTTCCCATCTCAATTAACACAGAGCATGTTCCCCACAGGCATGCACAGAATCCAGTCGTCGGGTGTTTCTATTTTTGATCAAGTTGATAGCATGCATTATCATTACTATATCATGCTATTCATTACCCTATTAAGTAAGCCATTATATTTTGTTCTTGTGTGAAATATGAAAAACAGCTCAAGAAGCTAGAACAATGATATGAAATCTCAGGAAGTTTGACTATGACCTCTACTTCATTTGTTTCCCATATTGTCCATACTCACTCTACAAATTATCTTTGTCCTGTGGAAGATCATGTGTCTGTGTGGTGTACAATGTACACTTGATTTGGACTCATAAAAATTCACATAGGTCTTACTCTCAGATGCATGGATTACTCCCATGTCTGCCCTATTTTTTTGAAGAAGATTCTCTTCTGAACTAGGAGCTTTCCCATAATATTAGACTACAGTTGGCAAAGGACTTGATTAAATCATTACCAGCAAGTCTATAAGTTTTGGTATGGTTTCATTTGGTAAACTCTTTAACACCCCAGTGCCAGCAGCAAAAGATGCCTATGTAGCTGGTAGCCCAGTGAGTACCAGAAGAATGTGTTTTTCTACCTTCCTAGAGCTATGATTATTGACACAATCACCACGTCATACCTTTGCATCTTCAATCTGAGATGCAAGCTCAAGTTTCCATGCTTAGACAGTGAGTGACAGAACCATCTCCCTGGCTCCAGTTTTCAAGTGGGAGCATACGTTTTTTGGAGTTACCATATTTTATTTTCTTTTAAGTGTTATTGATTTTTCCTACCCTTCCACATCTAGTGCTTTCTTTAAAGTTTTTCTGTCATCTCCTTAACTTTTATGCATGGTGGTTTTATAGACTCAAGATATCTGGCAGTGTATCTGCAATGTCTTTTTTTTTTAGCAACTTTATTTTAAAAAACAAAGATAAATGTACAGATTGTAAGCATTTTTGCATAAAAGTATATGAATACATTTTTGTCTGTACTTGTTGTTTTTAAAGGTTTGATAGTGTGCATTAAGAGCTTACTCGTTACAATGAGCATAAAGTACATGTAAAACAAGATGTAACCTGGAATTAGTCAAAGTTTTCTTGGTGTGTAAATATTAAGAATAATGGTTTTTTCTTTTCTTTTTTTTATTCTTGAACTTCATATTCATATGTGAGTTGATTCTGGGGTGTTCTGAGCTTTCTGGGGTTAGTATCCAAAGTCAGACACTCACTGTGGTAGCTTCTCTGGGATTTTAGATAGTCAAGAAAGTTGATATATTTATATGGAAAAACTGCACTGAGCAGTCACATCTGTATAGAAATTTTACAATTGGCAGAGGTATTAGTCCCACATAATGTTTGTTTGTTCACCTATTTTCAAGTGTACATATGGAGGACAGAGTTTGACATAGAAGATCTTCCTTGCTTGATTTACACACTGTGTCCAGAGTCTGGGTTTCATACCATACACTAAAGTGAGTGGATTTTGTTTTCAAGGTAGTTAATTTTCCCTGGGGATTTTTTACTTCTGTGTCCTGGGTGAAAAGTCACACGAAAGCTGTCTTGCTTATGTAGAATATTACATGTGTACCAGAGATCCAAATTATATTCTTTATTACTTGTTTACCCAGTGCTTTACTCACCGAGCTATCTCTCCAAACGATTATCCTGACTATTTGATTTTTATAGATTTATGCCTAAAACTACCATGACCCATAGCCAGCATTTGTCCCCTTCTATAGCTACATGAATTATCTTTAGGTTTTTTGGTCCTAAAATGATTAGTTTGTGCCAAGCATAGGAAAGAAAAGAAACAAAACAGCAGTTTAAATAAACTGATTGAAAAAAACTTGAAATCATGCCCATGAAACAGCCTTTTTAAATGAACAAAGTAGACTTCTAAAGCTCGAGTCAATTGTTTGTTTTGAGATGACCTTTCCTAATCTCTGTGCACTGGTCCCAAATGCACCTTGCTGTAAGGCTGTTCTACATGTTCTCACTTATTTTGTACCTTGTTCTACAGAGTTTTGATTCTTTTCATTGACCAAATATGCTTTCTCTTTCTCAGAACTACATCCTTGATTCTTCCAATGACCATAGACACATAACTTTGTAGAAAGGTGACTCAGCCACATGATAGCCTGACACCATATATAAATCACTTTCAGGGGATCCAATACCCATTTTTAGGTCTCCTATAGCATCAGAGCCATATGTATGAGATGGATCTACAAATATGTAGGCAAACACTCATACACATAATATGAGAAAAATAGATAAAAAAGAGATGCTTAGAAGAAAGCCCAGATCCAAAAAGTCAGAGGGGTGCAGGCAGAGAATGTTCAAAGCTAGGTTAGTCCACTGTGTATGTGAATTATGACTAGTGGTGAGTGGAAGTTGAGGAGGTAAAGTCTCTTACTCAAAATTAAGTGAAAAGACACCACATGTGTTTGTAATAACTAGGGAAAGATTTTCGGGTGGCTTTCCCTAAAGTCATTTCAAAAGGTACAATTGCCTTGCCATGTTAAATAAGGGGACATTAATCTTTAAACCATGTTCTGTTTCTGTGCATTAAGATAGTTTCCTAGTCACATCCAAAAGAAATGCAGACATTAATTTCCAGGATTGCTAGGTTTTTTATTTCCTTTAAAAAGCTACATTACTTTCCAATGTAAATTGATAACCCTTCTGCACTTTTTGCCATGATAAGTATACCTTTCTATACAATATTCCCACTTCCATTTAGATCTCTCTGTGAAAGCATTGAAACTTTAACTCAGAGATTGAATTCAGCTCTGAGATCCCCACTATTCAGTAGAAGCATATCTCCATGGTTCTCATATTGTATAACTCTGATAGCTGTAGAACAAAAGCAGATTCTATTAACAGTATCACTGGCAAAGGTTTTGCTTGGCACTTTATTTCAACTGTCTTGGCTTATTAGATTTTTTTATTACCTCCCACTAGGTGTTTGCCAAACTACTGTGAACATGGAGCGCATTGTGCCCAAACCTGGACCACCTTCTACTGCAATTGTAGTGACACTGGCTACACAGGAGCCACCTGCCATGACTGTGAGTACGTACAGTGTGCCCGTAGTGTATTCGCACACCTCCAGGAATGACTATTCATCATGGGGTGGGCATCTTTTATTCCTTTAGCATGAATTAACAAGTAAGACACAATATCTCAAGAACTGAAGCAGGCAGGGAAAACGCATGGAGACAAGACATAACTTTAAGAGTTAATGAGAACAGGGCAGAGTAAAGTTGGATATGTGCTAAAGTGAAAGAAACAATGGTGCTTCGTGTACACAGGGAGCTGTGCAACAAATGGCCTTATCTTGATGGCTTGATTTGTACTGTTGAAACAAATACCTAATGTGGATCATTGGTCCAAGTGATAAGTGGGGTGTTGTGTTTTAGCTATTTTCCTGCTGCTACGACAAAACTCTCTGACCAAAGCAATCTATAAGAGAACAGGTTTATTTCAGATTACGGTCCTTGAAGGGTATTGTTTATCACAAAAGAGCAAGACATGGTAGCAGGAGGGAAAGCATGGGAGAAAGAAGAGACATCCTGACAGATCACTTTGTACCCATACTCAGGAAGCAGAGAATAAACAGGAAATTGCATAAAGCTATTTTATAAGGGCAGGTTTAAGTTCTGCCCTCAGCAACCCATTGTCTCCAGTGACCTTTAACTGCTAAAAATTCTGCTAACTTACCAAATGGTACCAGAATCCAGAGACCAAATGTAATAACAAAATTATGGGGATGCTTCACACTCAGACCACCACAGGGCTGTGCTACCAACTCATTCACATTCCATTGTCTAGATACTCATGTCACTCAGTAGAAGGCAAAGTGTGTGCAAATCATAAGGAGTGAAACTACTTTGTAAGGATATTGGCCATAAATACTGATGACTACCATTCAAGGCTGGGCATTAGGGAAGCTTAATATTGAAGCCCTAGAATGATCTTGTCCAAGTTACAAAAGGGAAACAGAAAGAAGAAATTTTAGGTGATAGAGGAAGTAGATTTATGAGTGTTCTGTGAAGAAATGGTCAAGGACCAATATATATATCTTGTAGTTAGCTTCATTTCATTCTTGTTTTGTACAGAAAATAATTTTGTCATGTCTATGAACTGCATATGAACTGCATATTTTTAGCCATTCCTCTGCTGGCAAAGAGCCTTAGGAAAGTTCTACGATTTAGTTACTATGAAAGGTGCTGCAAACAATACTGAAGTGAAAGTGTCTATGGAATTCTGACTTGAGGTTCTTTGGTAAATTACCCAGGGATGTTGTGGCTGAGTTATCTGGTACATCTATTATTCAGTTTTCAAGACATCGTCTCTCATTATTGGGTCCTAGACTCTATTAGAGGCATGGAGATGAATAAGATTTGAAGGAGAATGATCAAAGATACAAGGCATGGTCCAAAGGAACATGTTTCTTTTGTGATGTGTGTGTGTGTGTGTGTGTGTGTGTGTGTGTGTGTGTGCTTATTGTATGTTTTATTTATTTACATTTCAAATGTTATCACCTTTCCGGATTACCTCTCAGGAAATCCCCTATCCCAATCTTCCTCCCCTGTTTTTATGAGGGTGCTCCTTACACTGGGGTATCCAGCCTTTCTAGGACCAAGGGTCTAGCCTGCCACTGATGTCAAAAAACACCATCCTCTGCTACATATCAGGCTGGAGCCACACATCCCTCCATGTGTACTCCAGTTGGTGGTATAGTCCCTGGGGTCTGTGGAGAATCTGTGTGTATGTTTGTGTGTGTGTATGCACATGTATGCATATATGTTCATTTGTACTGGTGGGTGTGGAGGCCAGATGTTGATTTCAGTTGTCAATTTTCTCTGTCTTTTACTTTTTTTGAGATGAGGTATAACTTGGACCTCACTGTTTTTGATGCACTGTGTGTTTAGCAAGACCTGCAGATAAGCACAATCTACCACCTACTTCTTGAATCACAGGCACACAGAACTCTTGCTTAGCTTTTATATGAGCTCTCAGGACCAGATTCAGGGTCTCATGATTGTACACTGCAAACATTTTCAACTAAGCCATGTTCCTACTACCATAAGTTGTATTGTTTACATGATTACTCCTCAGAGAAGGCACTGAGTTAAAGGGCACAATGATTTGAAAGGTCTTATTCCATGACTTCCCTTCCCTAACAGCCTTCACAGTTCTTTTCTGTGACTTTATTTTCCCGTTTCTGCCAGAATCACCTAATAGATAAAATTATCTGTCATAGCTTGCTACTAAACACGTGAGTATCATCATGAAGGTTATTATTAATGCTCTTTGGAAGTCTCTGATATAATGTGGCTTTGTTTGGCTTGGGTTTTTCTTTTCTTTTTCTTTTTCTTTTTTTTCAGAAGATTAATAGGGCAGAAAAACAATTGTTCCTACAAAGTTAGTTTTTATTTTGCAGCAAATATTAAGAATAGTTCTATTGTTACCAGCCCCTGTGGTCTCACTCCAGGAGAGTCATTCCAGGAGCCTCTCTATTGTGAAGTTGGGGCACAATCCCCTCAGTGGTTAATACCCAAGCCTGGCACCCACACATCATGTTTCACGGGCCAGTAAAAATATTACTCCACAATCATTAACTTATGAAATAGGTTTATATGTTAAATTCTCAATCCACAACAAGTTACACAATAAGCTCACAACCAGTGGACAAGATATAAACTGCCAATCTAGATAAAACTAATTGACCCATAAAATCATTATAAATAATCATAACGACCTTTTCTATCTAGAGATGCACTGAGAAAAACATCCACATCTGCTTCCATGTTGCCTCCTCCCGAATCTCCTTGTTCCTCTTTCTGCCTCTCCCTCCAAGACCTTTCCCCTTCTACCTTTCATTCTCATCCAATGATGGGCTGGGCCTGACTTATCATATTATGATATCATCCTACACTTTATAATTTGACTTCTGCTCTTTAGAACACATTTGATTTCAGTAGTTATGGCTTTTATTATTGCTGCTGGCTTGCTAAGTGAAAGGACAGTTAGTTACATAACAGCTTCTGTCTGCCTCCTAAGGAGTGCCTGTTCTTGATCTTCTTAGCATCTGGTTGGTAACATTTACAGGTTCAGGATCTCTCCACTAACTTTCAAGCTCCTCTAATCTTTTGAGAGTATAGCTTGCTGACATCCTAACAAAGCATTTCAGGTCATTTTTTATCTTTACAAAGCAGTGTCAGCTTTCCTTCTCCAATGTCTGATGGACTGCTGCGTCCTTTGGGCAGTCAATAAGCAGTTAGTGAATAGCAAGCTGGCTGGTTCTCAGACTTAACAGTCATCACAGGGTAGAGAGGCTTTGCTAGTCCCTCTTTAGAAAAACAAGTCTTTTATCACAGTTGGATGATGGAACCTAGTGAGGAAATTTCAACAACAACAACAAAGCAAAGATTTATTTCAAAGTATCTTTTATATCTTTATCTAAGATTTAACTTATATAATGACATTAGTATAGGAATTTTTATTGAGATTTTATTGTTATTCTTTACTCTCCGTGCTAATAGTAGATGTTTCTCAACTTCAAGTAGGCAAAATAAGGATAAAGAAAATGCAGAAACAAAATGATAAGAAGAGTGGTAAGAGACAATGGGGAAAAAGAAAGAAAGAGGAAAGTGAGGGGGAAAGAAAGAAGGCAAGAAGGAGACAGAAGGATGAAGTACATAAGATGAATGGAAAAAAGACAAGTAGAAGAAGAAATAAGATGAGGAGAAAGCAGTGTTTGTTGTGTATATATGTATGTGTGTATATGTGTGTACATATGTATGTATGTGTGAGTGTTTATGTGAGTGTAGGTATGTATCAGTGTATATGCATGTACATGTAGAAACTCAACATCATTCTCTTCTACATCATTTCCAACCATACTTTAAGAGTCCCTCATTGAACCTATGCTTACCTATTTGTCTAGACTAGCAAGCCAGCAAGATCCAAAGATCCTCCTGTTTCTTCTGCTCTAATGTTACTGTCCTAGAGTCACATGCCACACCTGGTTTTTACAAAGTGCTGCACATTGAACTTAGGTCCTCAGTCCTATACAGCAAAACATTTATTAACGAAATATCCCAGGACTGTTATGTTCCACAATACCTATCTATCTTTGATAGATGATGAAAAATGGGAGTCAGCTTAGGAAACAACACGAACCGTGTTGCTCAGTTAGTAGGCAGGAAGCAATGTACCTGGAAAAGGGGAGACTATATTAGAACAAAGGAGGCTTCAGAAGAGACTTGAAGAATGAGGGCAAAAATAATAAGAGGGAATCAGCAGGATCCTTTCATTCAGTTGTAAAGACTTCTGCATAATCAAGCATGATGACCTGAAATTGATGCCCAAGACTCATTAATTAATTAATAGATCTTGAAGACTGCTTTCTCTGTGTAGCCTTGGCTCTCTTGGAAGTCATTCTGTAGACCAGGCTAGGCTGAAATTCAGAGTTCACAGTTTCTGTCTCTGGCAGATAAGCAATCATTCAAAGGCTGAATAACTTGGAGCTTAGTTTTCTTACAACACAAAGAGGATCCAAGGTATCAATCCTAACAGGAAAAATAAGTCACCAATTAGGAAGTGCTGAAAGTGTGGGCCCAGTGAGCAGTGTCCTAACTGAGAACACCCTGCTGTGCAGGCCCACTAGGGTGCAACTATAGGTTGGGTTTACTCTAATGCTGGGAAAAGACTGGCTAGTATTGGTTTCATAGTTCCTTGTTCTCTATCAGTTACTTTTGGAAAGTACATCTCTGGTGCTATTGTTGAGATTGTCTTAAAGTTGGAGACTGTGTAACTTTGAGATACTGTATGTTACTTGGAACACTGCAAGCCAAGCAGCAAATGGAAGAAATCAGATCATGAAAACTAGTAGAGACCCCATTGGAAAGATGCCTTTAAAACTGGATTTCAGGAAGTTGGAGACAAATTGCAAAGAACACATGGGAGGATGGTGGTTGTTTTGTTGTTTGCTCAACTAGGAAGGGTTCTCAGATAAAGAAGGTGATGACTGCATCTTCAGGTTTGGTTTGTCATGGAAGCTTTATATCAAAATCGGGTTCCCCAACTCACATTTGTCTGAGACCAGCTCAGTCAAACAACATGCTCCCCAGGGCAGGAGTGAGCATTGAAAGAAAAAAGAGACAGTCAAAATTGTAACATGACTTCAGTCAGTCTTAAGAGACTGAAGAGAAGCCTTCTTTATTCAGTCTTCTTTTAAACCACTTTAATTACATGCAGAAAGATAACATCATTTCTCAGTTAGGGAACAAGCCAGTTAATAATCTAAAATACTTTAAAAATCTTTCTGGAGGCCTCATGTGGATATCAGGGACAAGAGGGGATCCCAAGAGACAAAGAGACTGCCACACCTACATCCAATGAGCCTGCCCTGAGCTACTGGTGTGAATGACCAGTTCTGAGCTATGACTCTAAAAGTGTTCTGCCCTGAGCTTCAAATGCAAATGCTCTGCTCTGAACTTCAAATGCAAATGTTCTTAATCTGGGCTTGTTTCCTGATTACAAGACCAGATTCCTGCCTTGACCAGCCTCTGATTGTCCTGGGGAAGTAAAAATTCCCACCACCAACTGTCCAGAGACACCAAAACCCTCCTCACATTTACTGACTACATTTTAAGAGTCACCTGTTTTGCTTTGGTTTGTTTTATCTATTTTTTCATTGTTGTTGTTTTGTGTTGCATAGGCAGAACAAAGACAAATAAGGAAGAGGCCTTTTCCTCTATTCTGAACCTGTTTTTAGAGCTGTTAGAGTCCAGTTTAGAGGTGAGAGCCCCTGGACAAGCCAGTGTTACCCACCCATTTCCAACAGACCAGTTCAATAGACAAGTAATAAAAGCAAAGAGAGGAGGTTTACTCAGTGGGGCCACATTGGAAATAGGAATATGGAGGTCCATTGATTTCCAAAGTCCATTTTGGGGTCCTGACATGAGGTGCAAGTTTAAGTAGAGAAGATGTATGAATAAGCTGTCCTAGCCAAGATGAAGCCCTGACTTAAATCCATTAAACAATGGCTTCACATAAGTCAGCTTTCTCTCTATCACAATCACACAATCATCTACACAGTTTCCTTTTGGAGTAGAAACACACACACAAACAACTAACACAATAACTAGGACTTAGGAATTCCATGTTAAATCCCACTGATTGCATATGAAGACTCATGTTCATCAAAAATCATGAATATTTTTTCATAAAATAGACAACTAATAATCGACATATGTTCACATCCCATGACTATTGGAGCAGCTTTGTTACATAAATTTCCTAGTATAGTTGAGAATTTAGCATAATTTCATCAGTGAGATAATTCCAGACTCTCAGACACAACTCAGGTCATCTCTGACTCCCACGTCAAACAATTTTCTGATTTTTAAATGCCCTATCATTCATCATGAACACACTTTTATTTGTGAATTGATTTTAGTAAGAAAGACAGTGTTAAATCACTAAAAAAAAAAATGGCTCTGTATGACTATAGTGATTCACTGTTCAGGCTCAGTCACAATGTGAGTTGTGTTAAAAGGCAGCTCATATCTGGACAAATCACTCCAGCAAACATAGCTCTGCAAGAATAGGTGTGTTGGGGGGACATGGGGGAAAAGATGAGGAAGAAGGCAGCATGGAAGAGGAAAGTGGTTTTTGGTGTCTGCCTTTTATTTGGGCCATGACATAATCTTTATCACATGCAACACCACACACAGGTTAGGCAGCAGGCAGGTGAAATGAACAGTGGTAATGTGTGATAGTTCCCATGAGAACACACGCATGAGGGTCCTTGATGCCCATGGGTGATGTAATCACTAGATTCAGAGGCTATAGGCAGTTTCTGATGCCAACCTACCTCGGTTTTTCTTATCATTAAGAGAAGAAAAAAAGGAGGGGCGGGGAGGAAGCTGATGGCTAAAAGGGAAGTCAGGTGTCACATCTTTTAAACTGATTAGTGTTGCCTGGAGGTGTCATCATTTTCCAGGTGTAGCTTACTTTCACCATCAGGGTTCATTGTCTGTGATTAAGAAAACAATAAGGATTCTTATATACTGTTTGCTCTGTTAACCCATGAAAGCAAATGCCCCCCCCCCAAAAAAAAAAGGTTTGTTCTTCTATTAGGCTGGAAGTTCTTATTCACAGATGTGAAGCATGAGGATTTTCAACTAGAGGAAAGAAAACCCAAGAATACTAAGGAGTAAAAAGAGTTGTTGCTGATCAATATTTCATCAATTGTGTTTTAAACTATGGCTGACTTCATTTATTAGATTGTCAATCAAGTAAATAGAGTTCAGTATGCTCAACTTAACTGATACAAAGTTATCTTGACTGTAGTTCAGATAAGAGCCACAGAAAGTTCTCTAGTATAGCATCTCTGTGCCTGTATGAAGTTATACTACTAATTGTGAATGTACTGTTGCCATATTCAAGGGGAAAACAGTAGGATCCTGCCATACTAATACTGATGTAAATTTCTGAGTCAGTGGGGTTGAAATCTCCCTGACTTGTCTGTTCATAGCCTTTCCTTGTGGTTCTGCTGCATTTTTGTTTACACTGCAACCTTAAGGAGCTGCCAGGCAAATGTTCATTTAAAGCCAAAGGATAAAGTGGAGAACAGTTTAGAATGGAGAGTCAATAGACATTTGATTACAGAACCAAGTAGGACAAAAGCTTGAGAATTGTAGCCCTTTCCAAGAAGTTGGCTCCATCATTCTCTAGATATATCTTTTTTTTTTCATACAAAATCGAGTTGGTAATTTTAAGCTAGGCCCTTCAGTCCCCACTTCACAAGTAACCAAGAGGGCCCAAATGAAGGTAACTCAGTAACAGTAGTTTCTTTGTCTAACAGCTGATTTTGAAATCTAAGAACTGTGATAGAGGCATTAAAAGTTATGCCATCATAATAAGGGGGTACAACATTTAGGCAAAGGCAAAAATGAGAAATATATAATTTTTATGGGTGATATATAGAACATCACAAGTGGCTTCAAACAATTATAGGTATTTTTGTTTGGTTATTGGAATCAGCCCCACTGTAATTGGGGGTTAGTGACACCTGGGGCCCTTGGAGAGGTAGTGATAGTGGTGTCACTTTACCAAAATTTCATTAGGGCCCAAGGATATTCCTTGACCTTTCCAGAGGACTTGGTTAAGCTGCTAAATGATAAACAGGACTCCAGAGTCTTTTCCATTGGCATAAATTCTTAGCCCCCACACTTTAACAGTCTTCCATGTTGATCATTTTATTCCTTGTCTATAATTCTAATCACAGTGAAGTTACCATTCCTAGTCTTAGGCCAAACACCCTATTTTCAGTTCTTTGCACATAGACCTTCCGCCCCTCCTCTTTGCAATTTGCCATACTCTAAGGAGTTCAAACATGACACACAGGTGACTGTGATCAAATAGTTAGCCATAGGTAGAGTCCAACAGATGTGGTCAACAGACTCACAAACTCAAGCCACACAGAAATAATAGGCAGTATTTTCACATTTTGCCCTAAGAGTCTTGGTTCTGTCAGGGCAGATTTAAAACCCATGTTTTCTGAGTCCCAGTGTCTTGGCAGGATGTTTACAGACATAAGCCAGTGCCACAGTGGAATTGTTCCTTAGGATCCCAAGAAATATCAAGCAGTTTACGGAGGTCAAAGTATATGTATGTACACACACACACACACACACACACACACACACACACACACACACATACTTTCAGGTATGGTTGGGAGTTGCTGTTAGAGAAAGTGCCATTAGTTACAAGCAACCTCATAATAATTTTAAGCATTGTAGCTTTAGGTTTAAGGAATTGTCTTTGTCCTTGAGAGCCTGCCATTTGGGCTAGTTTGTTCTGACCTCTAGGTCTGGATAGAGGTTAGCTTGGCAAACATGGGTGTGATGAATCTGGGTGGTGATCCAGTCAACTTTGACAGTGATAGGGTGGTCAGTATAATTATGTATGATCATTTCTAGTGTGGCTCTAGAAATTGCTCCAGATGTCTCATGATGACCAGGCTGGTGGCTGTGCACAGTAGGTAAAAGAACAGCTTCAGAGATTGACTTTAGAAGGTCCAAAGCTTCTTCTAGGTGTGGGCAAAAATCTCAAGACAATCAAGAACATGTTTATCAGCAGAAGCAGTTAGCATATCTTATTTCAGGTTAAAAATTATGAGAGGGCGTCATCCATACATAATCTCAAAGGGAATTACTTCCAAGGTATAGCATGTGTTTCTGATCTATAGAGGGCAAAGGGGAGAAGGGCAACCCAGTTGCATCCAGTCACCATGGATAATTTAGTAAGCATGGCTTTTAGAATTCTATTTCTACCTGTCCTGAACTTTGGAATCTGAAGGCACAATGTAATTCCCAATTTGCCTCAGTGGCCTTAGCCATTGCCTGTGTTACCTGAGTGGTGAAATGCAGGTCTATTATCAGAACCCAGGAAATCTGTCATGCTGTACCTGTGAAGATTATCTTATATTATCTTTTTGACCATAGTCTGTGCCTTGTGTTTAATGTGGAAAGCTTCTGTCTATCTTGTAAAAATATCTACAAGTACTGACAAGCATCCATATTTATATTTGCTAAGTTTTACCTCAGTAAAGTACATATCCTAATGGGTACTGGGTTTGGCATCTGTCAGCAGCCTTTTTCTTTGGGCTAATTGTCTACATTGGTGAGTTTTCACTTGGAGGCAATTTGTTCCACTAAAGATTTCCAATGAATAATCTGCAAGTCTGCATGTTTAATGAATGAGATCTTATATTTTTCTCATATTCAAAGTGGGTAGTCTTGTGGACATGCTGGGGCAGCTCCCAAGCAAGTATGTCTGGCAGGTTTATCTTAAAGTGCCCTCTTATCCAGTAATCTCCAAGATTGTGAGACATAGGAAAATTTCTTTTGATATAAGCAATGTCTTACTTTGAATACTTCGGTAGGTTTGGCAGGGAAGGTAGCCCAGGATCTGGCAGTTGGCACACAGTTAATAGAGGCAGCCTTTACTGTAAAACTTTATTGAAGCTCGGCTATTCTTTGGCATTGGAGTGGGCCTACTTGTTCTTGCAAGACTCTAGGTTATTGTATACTTTCTCCATGAGTGTCATCATTTCCTGAGGAAACTTTTCCTGCATCCTATCTACTCTTTGTAACTTATGCTTTAAGTCTGATGCTGCTTTATTTATGAAAGGCATCATCACTGCCATCTTGTTTTCTGGTGACTACAGGTCCAAAAGTGTGTAAGTAGAGAATGCTGTCATAATTCTCGCTACAAAGGCTTCAGGAGACCCCCTACTTTGCTGTCTCATATCTCCCATTTTAGCCAAAATATTAGGGCTGCAAGCAGCCACCAGGGGCATATCATTAGAATCTGGCAGTAGAATAGAATCTCCTTATCTTAACCCATGTTGAAGTCCTATTTGGGCCTGAAGATCAAAAAGAAGGACGACTAAAATGTAGATGTTTCAGTTCTTAACATAAGGGAGAACAAAATACTCACTGGAGAAAATACAGGGACAAATAGTGGATCAAGGATAAAAGAAAAGATCATCTAGAGACTGCCTCACCTGGGGATTCTTCCCATATGCAGCCACCAAATCTAGTTGCTATTGCTGATGCCAAGGAATGCTAACTGGCAGTAGCCTGATGTGGATGTCTTGCCAGGGCTCTGCCACAGCTGTACTGATACAGATAAGGATACTTGCAGCAATCTATTGGACTGAGCACTGAGCAGAGGAACACAATGGAGGAGCTATAGAAAAGAATGAAGGAGCTGAAGGGTTTGCAACTTCATGGGAACAAAGAAATATCAACCAACCAACCCCCCCCTCAAATAAAAGAGCTCCCAGAGACTAAAACACCAACCAATGGGTACAAATGGAGAGACCCATGGTTCCAGCTGCATATGTAACAGAGTATAACCTTGTCTGCCATCAGTGGGAGGAGAGTTCTTTGGTCTGGTGAAGGTTCATTTCTCCATTGTAAGGGAATGCCAAGGTGATGAAGTGGGAGTTGGTGTTTGAAAATGGGAGCACCTTCATGGAAGCAAGGGGAGAGGGGGGAAAGAGAATACTATTTTAAATGTAAATACATAGAACATCCTACTAAAATAGTAACAGAAAACAAAAAAAAAAAAACAAAAACAAAACAAATAAAGGAAACATTTGCCATCTTTCATTGAAAGGCCTGAGGCTTTAGCTTTTTATCCAAAGTATATTTGTTAATTCTCTCTATATTAAGTTCTATGAATTCTCAAAGGCCTTGCACACCATCCTTCAACTGACATAGCTGTAGGAGTACCCAATGAAAGGTGCTAGTATGATGGTACATTTGGTCAAGTAAATATACGTAGAGAACATAAAAGTGAAATAAAACCCTCCACTGCTGTAGCAGGTCACGAAGCTGAGTCTGTTAGTCTGTCAGGAAAGTAGTTGTCCAAGTCATTTTGCATCAGTGAAAATTTTGTGGTGGCAACTAATGCAGTGATGGAGACACTGGCATCATCCTCTTCTCCTGACTCACTGATTCCACTATCCTTACAACTAGAAGAAGAAGTGAGTACTTCCTGTCTGCTAACAATTTAGTTCCTAACTGCATCTGGTTTAAATGGGAAATCAATGGAGAAATAGCAATGTAACATAGGCAGCCAAGCAATGCCTAAGCTCTGGAGCTATCAGACGAAAGGCCCATGCTTCCTAGTGTCAACTTCATAGGTACATTCTTCTTAAGGATATCATTAGGTGATAATTCACAAGATGCAGAGCATGGTGGTGGCATAATGGCTCCATAGGGAAGAGTGTTTGCCACACAAATTATATGGATATAAATACATATTTTTAACATCTACACGGAAAGTGAGATACAGCCACAGGCACCTGAAATCCCAGTGCTTGGAAAGGAGAAAGAGGAGGGGGTTTCAGAGACAGTGAATTACTGCTGAGTCTTAGTCACCAGCTATATCAGGTATAAACTGCTGAGTTCCTAGTACAGCGAGAGACATTGAAGAAAATGAGGCCAAGATGTGGGGTGAAAAGAATACACTGGACATCCTCCTCTGTCCTCTGCACACAAATATGCACACATGATACACACACATACACACACATGCACAAAAAATACACACACACACACACACACACATACACACACACGAGTTTCCTTTCAGTTTTTATTAAAAATGTAGCATGAAAAATGAAGTGTGTTTAAAAACTAAGGTGTCTTGTTTCAGCTATAAACTCGAGTAATAACCTAGTTGAATTTCAGGACTTTATTCTACAATGAGTCAGTGTGTTTGCTTTCCTCTAATATGATAGTAGCAACAACAGACAAGATTCTATTGTAATGAGGTAGTAAATCACATGCATATGTTTTTGGACATAGTGTCTTTGAAACAGAAAAAAAAACATTTCTTTTTGTGGTTGAAAATTTATCATTTAATTTTAGATTATTTTGGTACATTTATGTGTGTTTGTATGAGGCTGTTGTATGGACGTGTGCATGAAAGTTCTGGTGACATCAGAAACCAAAGGAAGGCATTAAGATCAATGGAACAGGAGTTGCAGGTGCTTGTGAGTTGCCTAGAGAATATGGCCTTCTGGAAGAGCTACAGTGCCCTTAAATGCAGAGTCACTGCTAGTTTATATTTTTCATCTGTGACACGGGGCTTTAAAGCTGAGCCTGCTGCACACAAGGGAGCGCTACCACACTGAGCCGTAGTTCTACCATGAGTTTTCACAGCTCATCTCTTCTGTTCTGCTCTCTTACATTTCTGCTCCCTATGAACTGCTGACCTAGTATGTGGGGCCTCAGAGTTTGTGATTCCTGGTATGTTCCCTCATGTTGGTATTCTCAAAACTGCCTGCTTTGTACTAGCTTCAACCTTTATACCTGAAAGAGTTGTTGCTTTGGGGAAGTGAAAAACCTGTCTTCTTCTACTTTTTTAAAGTTACACTTGTGCCTTCAACAATTCTATTACAGAGAACCTGCCATTGAAGCGAAATCGTCAAATTGAGAAAACTATCACTTTTAAAAGTTGGATACTTACTTTAGTTTCAAACTGTCTGTGAATATATTTATACATGTTGTGGTAAATATTAAAAATGAGAACAAACCCTCACTACAGCCAACATTGATGATCCAAATGGCATGATTGGAGTTTATTCTCCTCAGTGGCAGCCAGTTCCTGCAGGTGGTGGTCCTCTTGGCTAGTCGCTCTCCCTGCTGTCTTTCTGCCAGCCAGAAATCTGCTCACATTCCCTGCCACTGTTCTGTTCATATGCCCAGCAGCTGTCCCCGTTGGTTACCATTACAACTCACACCAACCTGACAAGAGAAAAACTCTAGAAATTTGTAATTAAGCAATGGTTTTATCTCAGTAAATTTACAATAAACATGATGTTCACACAATAAACTCAGAGCTAACTGATATGATATAATCTGCACACCTAGATAAGACAAACTGTCCTATAATAATCTATTATTGATACATTGATCTTCATCTTCCATCATCTGGCCTCTCTCTTGCTCTCTCCTTGCTTCTTTCTCTTCCCAAAACTCTGTCCCCACTTTACTTTTTCATTGCCCAATTACAGGCCTTGTCTTATTTTGTGCCTGCCCTCCTTGCATATTACAATAAAATACCTTTCTCTAAAATTAAAAACAGAACTTTTCTTTCAAATATAAACTGAGAACAACTATTACCATTTTGTAATGTACAAAGTAAAAAATACACTTAACACCCAGCCTAAAATAAATGCCATATGTTTCAATGATACCAGCTATAACAAGGTTTATTCTCATGTTTATTATTTACTGCAACACACACACACACACACACACACACACACACACACACACACACATATGTAAGGAAAGGTACCTTCAGGGGCCAGAGGAATGTTGTTGGATTTCTGGCAGCTTGAGTTACAGGTATTTCTGAGCAAATCAGTATGGGTGATAGGAACTGAACTTGGTTCTTATGCAAGAATAGTACACACCTCGTTTTTCTTTTTCTTTTTTTCTTTCTCTCTCTCTCTCTCTTTCTCTCTCTTTCTCTCTCTCTCTCTCTCTCTCTCTCTCTCTCTCTCTCTCTCTCTCTCTCTCTCTCTCTTCCTATTTTCTTTCCTTCCTTTCCTTTCTTTTTTTATTTTTATTGGGTTACTCTCGGTATTTACATTTCAAAATAATCCCTCCATGCTTTCCTCCCCCTCCACCTCCACTTGTCTTCAAGAAAGAGCATCCACTCTCAATCCCCCTCTCCATCTCAGTACCTTGACATTCTCCTACATTGAGGAAACACATTCAATGGACCAAAGACCTCTTCTCACACTGATGCCAGAAACGGCAATTTTCTGTTACATATGCATCTGGAGCCATGGGTCTCTGTGTGTTTGTTCAATGGTTGGTGTTTTATTCTATGGAGGTTGCAAATGGTTTGGATGGTTGACAATGTTGTTCTTCCCATGAAGTTGCAAAACCTTTCAGCCCCTTCAGACTTTTCTCTAGCTTCTACATTGGGGTCTCCGTGTCCAGTCCAATGGTTAGCAACTATGCTCAGTGGCAGACCCCCGCCCTCAGAGTAGGCATCCATATTCCTGCCAGTAAGTAATTCTTCTCATCAGCAATAGTGCTTGGGTTTGGTGGCTGCATGTGGGGTAGTACACACTTCTAATCTTTAAGCTATTTTTCTTGCTCTCACAGTTTACCCCCAACACTAACACTACAGTCCAGCAGGAGGTGGGTTTGGGTGGAATTGAACTTGTTGGAATTAAAAATTGCTTAAGAAGTATTTATCAGGAGGAAGTATTTCTGTTATTTTATTAGTTAGTGTATTTTTTTTTATATAATGTAATAATCACTGTAGCTGTGTTCTGGATCATTGCTGGCCCTACACTTTATTTTTTTCTGAGGGTACAGTAGGATTCCTCTGTCATTTAATTTTATTCAACCCATGTTCCCTAAATCTTTTCTGTCTTAAAGCTCACTCATCTGTGCAAAACATATTTATATTAATTCAGGTAAATGTAAGTGTTGATGCTGGGCCTGAACTTAGGTTAAACATTGTGTATTCTATCCAAGTAATTCAAGACTTAATTTGTGAGTCAAGGGATTCAAAATAGAAGGACTGAAGGGGAAAGTGCTATAATACACACTGAAAAGAATATAAGTATATGCATAGACTAATAAAAGTGAATAAAACATGTTGTCCATATATAGATATTCAGCAAAGATCAAGAGTTAGACAGGAAGAGAGTGCATGTGTGGGTTGATCTGCACAGTTAGAGAATATAAGGAATGGTCAAAATATGAGAGGATATGAACTTGAACAGAATGGGTGGGTAAGAGGAGGGTTAGCCTAAACCACCTGGAGTTATTACTGAGGAGCATGAAAGCATATGGACACCACTGATTCCAGTCAAATTGCAGGAAGGGAAATAGCTAAGAAAAAGTGTGTAGAAAAAGACTTACTGTTATACTTTGGCATAGCTGGTTATAGGAACTGATTAGGAAAGTCTTATTTCTAAAGGACATGTGGTTCTGAAAGCAATCTGGATATCTAGGACAAGATGTTATGCTATGATCTACCAATGCAGTTTGAGTGTCTGCATGTATGTGTGCCCTGTGTGTCCAAGTGATTGCATGTGTGTGAGTGTCTTTATACAAGAGTGGATTGCATATATGACAGTAGGTGTGCAAGTATATTATTGTGTGGACATGCATGTGTGTGCTTGTGAATAATTATGTGTGCCTTTAATTGTGTGGCTGTTCCTATATAACTGCACGCGAATGCATGTGTGACAGTGTGTGCATGCATCTGTCTGTGCACATGCATATGTGTGGTCACAATTGCATGTGTGTGAGTGTGCGTATGTATTAGTATGTGGTATGGGTATGTGAGGACATGTGTGAGTATGACTGTGTGGGTTTAATGTAAGTGTCTGTGTGCATGTGTTTATCTGTGTATTTGTATGTGTTTGTGTACAATTGTGGATATGTGTGTACCTGTGTGCACATATGTGTGAGATTTATGTGTAAGTATGAATGCATGTGCGATTGTGTGAGAGAGAGAGGACAAGCCTGTGTGTTGTTTCTCAGGAGATGTTCATAAAATTTTAATAGGTACCCTCCTTGGACAGAATTTACTAATGAGGTTGGCTGGTTCACCAATGAGACCGTTGCTGTCTTTTCCTCTACAGCACTAGAATTACAAACTTATGCTACTGCATTCAGCCTTTAAAGTGTGATGTGGAGACAGAACTTTATGCTTCTTGGCAAACAGTTTATGGACTGAGCCAACTCTGGGCTCTTAGTCAATCTTTCTTTCAAGGAAGAATCAGCCCCAGCTGAGGCTTTTCTGATGATTACAGACAGCCCACCTAGAATTTTCACATAGCTTCACTTAAATAAAGTCAGCTGCTCATGAATTTTAATCTTAGCTACAAAACCCCTTTACAGCAGCACTGAGATCAGTGATTCACTCAGTAACTGGGAGCAATATTTTTGCCAAGTTGATACATGAGACTCGCCCTCACAGTTATATATTACCTTGAACCTGTCTTTCTTCACTTCAACCATAGTCAGATCTGCTTCTGCCAAATGTGGTGCACTGCAACTTAACAGTCTTGGCTGTTTTGTTTACAATCATGTCACTTTTGCTTGATAGTGACAATGGTCATAGTGCCAAGTGCTTAATCTGCACTTGATTAAGATGCTGGCACACCGTGTCTTATGTAAACAAATCACAATTTTTTTTTCTTTTCATCAATTTAAGATTTATCCATTGGGGTCTGGGGAAGCAGTTGAGTTGATAAAATGATTGCTGCAAAGTAAGAGACCAAGTTTTATCTTTCAAATTTCTATAAAATATAGATATCAAAGTATGTTCTTGAATACTTAGCACTGGCAAAACCATTGGATGATATTAGCTTTTTTTCTTCACAAATTAATTATGTCAAGTGGTTATATTATAGTGATATAAAACAAGTACCAGATGAGAACCATCATTCAACACTGACATTTTCCCCATGGATTTCCTTGAATAAAGTTAGTGTTGGGAGTGGGGCATCATTACTGTGGGATTGGCTGTTTTATTCAGGATAATTTACTAAGTGTTCACCCAAAGTCAACTTCTTTATCCCTGGGTCATGAGGCATATGCTACTGTTTGTACTTTTTGATGTACTAGTAAACCACAATTATCTGATATGTGAGTTTATTCCCCTACCACAGCATGCATTCTGCAGATGCTGCCTGGGTCTCAGCATTGCCTAAAGAGAGCATTGCCAGACAATATAGGGAATATCAATAATCTTGCCCATTTCCTGATAGTTGGTTCCTGGTGGGTCCCTTGGCCCTATCCTGATGACTAGATATTTAGCAGCATCATGCAATCCAGATTAAGGAGGAAAAGAATAACTCCATTTCCAGACTATGCTCAGGAAAACCTGATGTCTGGACTCTTCCGTGGATCAGGTGGAACATATATGCACCACTGCCAGAGGCCTGTGTTCTTTTTTTAGGCTCTAATCTCCAAACACAGTTCCTAACCCACCCCAGAGTTCATATGGTTGAAGGAACTCTGACCAGCTTGAAAGTTTCAAGCATGGTTCTGGCAGTCTTTATCTTTCTTCTGAAATGCCCTCTTCCTTGGTAAAAGTGGTTAGATTACATTCCTGAAGCTCTCCTACAAGGTGTATTTCTTTATTTGGCCAATCCTTCCCCCAGAAGCTGACTACCAAGGTCCAGCTATCAATGCATTAAAATCTACTAATCAAAAGTCTGACCTGATTCACCTAATTAACATGCCAAATCAAAAATAAACACTTCATCTGAACAAGAGATTTCTCTTGTACCTTTATATACTACCATTTTCTCCTCTTCCTCTAGAGACCATCTTTTGTCCCCCTTCCTACCCTCTTCTTGGACAAATACTCCTTACCCCTCTTCTTTGTTCCTTTCCCTTCCTTCTTCATACACTATCTCTTGTCTTTGTCTCATATTTTTTGCCCAACATCCTTCTGGGATAAACAAATCTCCTTTGTGCTGACATCTTGTCTTGGAGATCCTGGGCCAATAGTTTTTCACACAATGGCAATGTAGTCCATTCTGCAAGCTGACAGTCTCGGACAATCGGGGAACCAGAAAAAAAGTACCTGTAAGTCTTCTAAATAGAGAGCAAAGCCTGGCCCATCTGCCACCCGGAACGGCGGCTCATAGAGGCTGAGCAACTGGTGAGTGGGAGATCTAGGCTGCTGGGGAGCAGAGGGATCTCTGCGGAGAGCACACGGAAAGTTCACCCCCTGCCTTGACCTACCCTGTCCTGCCCGATCCAGTGACCTGGAACAGAAATTTCGAACTTCTGTTTCCACCCTGCCTTGACCTGCCCTCTCCTGTCCAATCCAGTGACCTGGAACAGAAATTTCGAACTTCTGTTTCCACCCGGTGGCAACTTCAGGACGCAGAAAAAAGCCTGGCCCATCTGCCACCCAGAACGGCAGCTCATAAAGGCTGAACAACTGGTGAGTGGGAGAACTAGGCTGCTGGGGAGCGGAGGGATCTCTGCGGAGTGCACACAGAAAGTGCACCCCCTGCCTTGACCTGCCCTGTCCTGCCCGATCCAGTGACCTGGAACAGAACTTAGGAATTTCTGTTTCCACCCGAAGGCCACTTCAGGACACAGAGCAGAGCCTGCCCAATCTGCCACCCCGAACGGCGGCTCGAAGAGGCTGAGCAACTGGTGGGTGGGAGACCTGGGCTGCCAGGGAGCAAAGAGATCTCTGCAGAGTGCACACAGAAAGTGCACACCCTGCCTTGCCCTGCCCCACCCTGTCTGATACAGCGACCAGGAATAGAACTTTGGAACTTCTGTTCCCACCCGGCGACTCTGAGGCATAGAACAGGGCTCAACCCATCTGCCACCTGGACCAGTGGAGATCCAGGGACACAGACCAGATACAAGGGAAAGGCAAGAACATATCACTGACAACAAAATGGCAAGAGGAAAGAGAAAGTATATCCCAAGGAAACCAAGACAATCTAGCAACACCAGAACCCAGCTCTCCCAAAACAGAAAACATCGGAATTCCAAACACTCCAGAAAAAGAAGACACAGACCTGAAATCATACCTCAAGATGCTGATAGAGATACTTAAACAAAAATTGGAGAAAAAGCAAAAAGATTCAGAAGCTTTTAAAGAGGAAACAAGAAAAACACTCAAAGAACTCAAAGAACTAGAGGAAAACAGAATCAAAGAGATGAAGGAATAGAAGAGGGAATTTAAAACGGAAATTGACCCAATAAAGAAAACACAAAAAGAGATAACCCTAGAGGTAGAACACCTAAAAAAGAAATCAGGAATCACAGAAGCAAGCATTTCCAATACATTACAAGAAATCGAAGAAAGAATCTCGGGGGCAGAAGAAAACATTGTAAACATAGACAAAACAGCCAGAGAAGATGCAAAAAACGAAAAGCTCCTAACCCAAAATGTCCAGGAAATCCAGGACACAATGAAAAGACTGAACCTAAGGATAATAGGAATAGAAAAGGGAGAAGAGTATCAACTAAGAGGTACAGTAAATATCTTCAACGAAATCATAGAAGAAAACTTCCCTACCCTCAAGAATAAGATGACCACGAGCATAAAAAAGGCCTTCAGATCTCCAAATAGGTTGGACCAGAAAAGAAATACCTCCCGACACATAATAGTTAAAACATCAAGTGCCCAAAGCAAAGAAAGAATACTAAAATCAGTAAGGGAAAAAGGTCAGGTAACATATAAAGGCAGGCCAATCAGACTCACACCCGATTTCTCAACAGAGACTATGAAAGGTAGAAGAGCCTGGAGAGACATCATGCACACCCTAAGAGAACAGAAGTGCCAGCACAGGCTGCTATACCCAGCAAAACTATCAATCACCATCGATGGAGAAATGAAGATATTTCAAGACAAATCAAAATTTACACAATATCTGACCACAAACCCTGCACTACAATGAATAATAGGTGGAAAACCCAATGCAATGAGGGAAAATACAGCCTAGTAAAAACAAGAAAACTCCTAAACAAGAAAACTAAAAGAAGAAAAAGACACAGACACAACTCAAACCACAAAAGCAATAATGGCAGAAAACAGAAACAACTATTCCTTGATATCTATTAACATAAATGGACTCAACTCCCCAATAAAGAGACATAGGCTATCCGACTGGATACATAAATAAAATCCAGCCTTTTGCTGCATACAGGAAACTCATCTCAGAGACAAAGACAAACACTATCTCAAGTTAAAGGGTGGGAAAAAAACTTCCAAGCAAACAGCTCCAAGAAGTAAGCTGGAGTGGCTATTCTAATATCGAATAAAGTAAAACTTTTCCAACCAAAAGTTATCAAAAAAGATAAGGAAGGACACTTTTTACCCATTACGGGGGAAACCGGTCAGGAGAAACTCTCAATCCTTAACATATATGCTCCAAATAAAAAAAGCACCCACATTCATAAAAGAAATCCTACTAAAGCTCAAAAATATATTTCACCTTACACAATAATTGTGGGAGACTTTAATACCCCACTCTCACCAATGGACAGATCATGGAAACAGAAACTGAACAAGAACACTGCAAAACTAGCAGAGACTTTGAACCAATTAGTATTAATAGATATATACAGAACATATTATCCTAAAGTAAAAGAATACACCTTCTTCTCACCACTCCATGGCACCTTCTCGAAAATTGACCACATAATTGGACACTTTAAGCGAGCCTCAATCGATATACGAAGATTGAAATACTCCCATGCATCCTCTCAGATCAACATGGTCTACGGCTGGTCTTTAACAACAACAAAGACAACAAAAAGCCCACATACACATGGAAACTAAACAGCGCTCTGTTAAACGATAGCGGGGTCAAAGAAGAAATAAAAAAAGAAATTAAGGATTTTCTAGAATTCAACAAAAATGAAAAGACAACATACCCAAACCTATGGAATGCAATGAAAGCAGTACTGAGAGGAATACTCATAGCCCTAAGTAATTCCAAAAAGAAACTGGAGAGAGCTTACATCAGCAACCTGACAGCACATCTAAAAGCCCTAGAACAGAAGGAAGCAGATATACCCAAAAAGAGTAGACAGCAAGAAATAATCAAAATTAGGGCAGAAATAAACCAAATAGAATCAAAAAGAACCATTGAAAAAATCAACAAAACCAAGAGTTGGTTCTTTGCTAAAATCAACAAGATTGATAAACCCCTAGCAAGACTAACTTGAGGGCAAAAAGAGAGTATACAAATTAACAACATCAGAAAAGAAAGTGGGGACATAATAACTGAAACTTAGGAAATTCAAGAAATCATCAGATCCTACTACAAAAACTTATACTCCACAAAATTGGAAAATCTGGAGAAAATGGATGAATTCCTAGACAGATACAAGATCCCAAAGTTAAACAGGACCAAGTAAACCATCTAAATAACCCTATAACACCTAAAGAAATAGAAGAAGTCATCAAAAGTCTCCCAACCAAAAAAAGCCCAGGTCCAGTCAGGTTCAGTGCAGAATTTTATCAGACATTTATTGGGGATATAACACCAATACTCTCCAAATTATTCCAAAAGATAGAATCAGATGGAATACTACCTAACTCATTTTTTGAGGCTACAATAACCCTCCTACCTAAACCACACAAAAAACCTTAGAAGGAGAGAGAACTTCAGGCCAATCTCACTTATGAACATTGATGCAAAAATACTCAACAAAATCTTTGCAAACCGAATCCAAGAACACATTAAAATGATCATTCACCATGACCAAGTAGTCTTCATCCCTGGGATGCAGGGATGATTTAATATAAAAAAATCCATCAATGTAATCCACCATATAAACAAACTCAAAGATCAAAATCACATGGTCATCTCACTAGATGCTGAGAAAGCATTTGACAAAAATCCAACACCCCTTCATGTTAAAAGTCCTGGAAAGAACAGGAATCCAAGGTCCATATCTAAATATAATAAAAGCAATATACAGCAAACAAACAGCCAACATCAAACTTAATGGCGAGAAACTTGAAGCAATCCCACTAAAATCAGGGACTCGACGAGGCTGCCCACTCTCCCCCTACCTATTCAACATAGTACTGGAAGTCCTGGCTGGAGCAATTAGACAGCAAAAGGAGATCAAGGGGATAGAAATCAGAAAGGAAGAGATAAAAACATCACTCTTTGTCGATGACATGATAGTGTACTTTAGTGACCCCAAAAATTCCACCAGAGCACTCCTACAGCTGATAAACAATTTCAGCAAAGTGGCTGGATTCAAAATTAACTCGAATAAATCAGTAACCTCCCTATATTCAAAGAACAAACATGTGGAGAAAGAAATTAGGGAAAAGTTACCCTTCACAATCTTCACAAAAACTATGAAATACCTTGTTGTGACTCTAACTAAGCAAGTGAAGGACCTGTACAACAAGAACTTCAAACCTCTAAAGAAAGAAATTGAGGAGGATCTCAGAAAATGGAAAGATCTCCCAGGCTCATGGATTGGAAAGATCAACATCTTAAAAATGGACATCCTACCAAAAGCAATCTACAGATTCAATGCAATCTCCATCAAAATTCCAACCCAGTTCTTTATAGAACCGGAAAGATCAATGTGCAATTACATATGGAATAACAAAAGACCTAGAATAGCGAAATCCATCCTCAACAACAAAAAAACATCTGCAGGAATCACTATCCCTGACCTCAAGCTATAATACAAGGCAATTGTGCTGAAAAATGCATGGTACTGGTACAGAAATAGGCATGTGGATCAATGGAATATAATAGAAGATCCAGAAATGAGCCTTCATGTATATGGTCACCTGATTTTTGACAAAGGAGATGTAAACATTCAATGGAACAAGGACAGTCTATTCAACAAATGGTGCTGGTCCAACAAGCACTCAGCTTGCAAAAGAATGAAAATAGACCCTTTCTTATCTCCTTGTACAAAGCTCAAGTGTAAGTGGATCAAAGATCTCCACCTTTAACCAGATACACTGAAACTATTAGATGAAAAAGTAGGGAAATTCTTAGAACACATAGGCACAGGCGAAAATTTTCTGAACAAAACACCAATGGCTCAAGCTCTAAGGTCAAAGATTAACAAATGAGACTTAATGAGATTGCAAAGTTTCTGTAAGGCTAAGGACATTGTCAAGAAAACAAAAGATCAACCAACAGAATGGGAAAAGATCTTTACCAACACCACATCAGATAGAGGCCTAATATCCAAGGTATACAAGGAACTCAAAAAGCTAGACACCAGAGAATCAAATAACCCTATTAAAAATGGGGTACAGAGCTAAAAAAGACGTTCTCAGTTGAGGAACACCGTATGGCCGCTAAACGTCTGAGGAAGTGCTTGAAATTCTTTGCCATCAGGGAAATACAAATCAAAACAACCCTGAGATTCCACCTCACACCAGTCAGATTGGCCAAGATCCAAAAATCAGATGACAGTAGATGCTGGAGAGGCTGTGGAGAAAGAGGAACACTTCTCCACTGTTTTGGGGTTGCAAACTAATACAACCACTCTGGAAATCAGTCTGGCAATACCTCAGAAAATTGGATATAGTACTACCTGAAGACCCAGCTATTCCACTTCTGGGCGTATACCCCAGAGACACTTTAATACACAACTAAGGTATATGCACCACAATGTTCATAGCGGCTCTATTTATAATAGCCAGAAGCTGGAAAGAACCCAGATGTCCTTCAGAAGATGAATGGATACAAAAATTGTGATCCATTTACACAATGGAATACTACTCAGCCACCAGAAACAATGACTTAACCAAATTCTTAAGAAAATGGCTGCATCTAGAGAATATCATCCTGAGTGAGATAACCCAGTCACAAAAGAACAAACATAATATGCAGTCACTGATATTGGGATGCTAACCCCAGAGGCTTGCACTCCCCCAGCAACAACTCACAGACTGTATGAAGTCCAAGAAATAAAGAAAACAAAAAAATATATTTACAAAACAAGAAGACTTTGACTATTTCCATGTTGCGTTTTGTTTTGCATGTACTTTACGCTCGTGGTAACTATTAGGTTTTCAATGCATACTGTCAAGCCCTTGAAAAAATCAAGAACTGACTAAAAAATGTATTCACATAGTTTTATCTAAAAATTATTTTAATATCTGAAAAAACAGTACTGACATAAATGTATAATTTTAAGCAAAAAATGTTTAAAATCTGTACATTTTTCTTTGTTTTATAAAATAAAGTCGTTTTAAAAAAAGAAGTTTTTGGGGTGTACAATAGAGGATATTAATGTATTAATTTCACATTACTTAAAATGTTGATGAATATATGTGTATTCATGACTAGATAAAAGTGGACATTCTTAGTCCAAGCAACAAAACCTTCAGGCGTCCTAGAATACGGGTATAAATACCAATATTTCAAATGGATTTTGCTTGCTTCATTGTGATATTCTGAAATGACACAATTTTTATTGATGTATTATACAGCCTATTTTAAAGGACATATTATTCAATTTAAAAATAAAATATTGTTTTTGTATGAGTTCCTGTAAAAATAAGTCTTCTAAATAAAAATTCAACATATATATCCCACAGAATTATATATATATATATATAATTTATGTATATGTATATGTATATGTATATATGTATATTAGCAAAATATTTTATAGTTTTTCCAAAAGCAAACTTGGGGTTTTATATATAATAACAAAGGTGATCTGCCAATGTACTGAATCCTCAGCCTATCAGTGTTTGTTTATGTGTGTTTCTTTTTTCTAAACAGCTATAAAAATAATATTTGAATTTCATTTACTGATTTTGGATAATATATAGTTGTGTCTACAAGTCTAATATTAAACTCCTAAAACTGAAAGTTTAACCTCTAGCCACCCAAGTAGCTAGCTGTATATATATCTATATCTATATATATATCTATATCTATATCTATATATATATATATATATATGCATATATATATATGTTCTTATACACATGTGATATCCCTGTATTTCTTTCAATGGAAATATTACAGTTTTGAGATATCATAAACAAAAAAATGTGATAAGTCAAGTGAAAGCTTCCTTCACAGGTCTAATCTTTTCTTTTGCCCACATTTACTTTTGGCCACAAACAGAAAGCTCTCATTCTTGTAGATACATACAGACACACAAGTATACACCACACATACTATTTTGTAGTTTTGATTTTTACCTTTCAGAAATCTCTCTTATATAATCCAGAGCTTCTCTGTTCTTGTCAATAAATAGTTTATTCTTTTATCAATTGGAAAAATTTAGTTACAAGTTTGTATCATGGTTCACCTCATGTAACCCTAGTTTTTCAGAGAGATATTATCTTGGCATTACAATGAATAAGGTTGAAAATTAGGACACAATTTGTTTTATACAATTGAAATTATATCTATAGATATAAGAATTTCCAGTAAAGTGCTTGGTAGCTAAAGATGTGTACGCAATTTTGCTATATACTGTCAAATAATCATCCACAGACTAAAGGCAATTTCACTCCTACAAACAGTACCTTGTTCATATATTCACAAAGTGAGTTGTCACCTGTTGGCACTTTGGGCAATTTTAACTATTTTTTGAGAAATTAGAAATCACTTAAAGGTGTTGCTTAGTGTGTTATTTTAGACCTCTATTGATGTTCAATTCTTTTCTTGTCCCAGTATTGAGTTTCTGCTATGCCTAATGATAGCATTTCATCATGGTGTTAGAACAAACACAGTTTCTCTCTCTCTCTCCCCCTCTCTTTCTCTCTCTCACTCTTCTTTGTTTATCCATTTACCATGTCTTTGATGTGTGTGTGTGTGTGTGTGTGTGTGTGTGTGTGTTTGTGTGTGTCTGTGTGTGCCTGTGTAAGCTGTCATCTCTCATCTCTACATCTATGTGTAGGGATTGAACCTATAGATGTGTACCTTTGTGGATATGTGTATACAATTATGGAGATATTTATATTGTAGTGTAAGCTGTTTAATTGGCTGTATGCCATGCCATCTGAAAATATTTCTCAACACATTATATTACAGTATGGTTTTTATACAGTAGTTTTATATAAACCTAGAAATTATAACTTGTTACTTTGCCTATCTAAGAGGTATAGAGTTGAAATATACAACCTTTTTCATTACAATATGGTATTTTTACATACAAATGGGTTGTAGAGCTCATAACTTAATTGAAATGCCTGCTGCCTATAGGCTTTGTTGTATCTAGGCCACAAAACCCTGTAACATTTACTGTATAGCATGCTGTAAAAAACTAGCACTACAGTGAATATATCTTTATAAAAATATTGAACATTTATGTAAAATTAAACCAGTTGGGTTCTTGTGATGATGTTGGAGTAAAGGTAATTGCTATGCAAGCAAGAAGATTATGGTAGGAAGGACATATCAACTGGCCTGATTTAAGTCTGCTAAGGAAGAAACTGAGAATTACAGGACCAAGCCAGCTATTAGACTGACTGAATCTATATTCTCTGGATTTTATGGAGGTTCTACCAAAAAAAAAAGGTGGGAGAGTTCTTGAATACTCTTTAGCTGTATTATGCTCTTATTTAACTATCATGATGATTGTGCAGTCCATTGTGGTCTGTGTTATAAAATAAACAGTTGTGTGTATGTGTGTGTATTTTTGGTTGTGTGATTGTAGTCTTATAGACATCACTAAATGCTTCAGAACAATATGAGTATGTAATATCTTGAATGAGGATTTGCACAAGAGATGAATGCTTCCTTAGATAGGAGAAACACAAAAGAAATAAGTTGTAGCATCCAGAAGACATGTCATGGTATTCAGAGGCTTATTTGCTTTGAATATACCCTGATAATTAGCATTTATTGTAAAATTCACAGACTCTAAAGCAAGCTTCTGCCGGTGTGTGAATGTTTAGATTGACTTTATAGACCCGGTGCTATATAGTTCACAATGGAATAGCAACGTATAAAGTGAACTGAGTGTCAGCACTCATCACTTCCTACTTCCTGACTGTAGGCAGAAGTATCCAACTGTTTCATGCTTCAACTGCTGTGGTTTCCTCAGCATGGAGACACTGCCACTGTGGGCCCACCTTACTTTAATAGCTTAAATTGGTTTTCCTCTTCTTGATCCTGTTTCTCCTCGGCTCTTCCACACTTTCCCCATAATCTCCATTCCACTTTCATGTCACATGTGTGTTTTGTCCTCCTCCTCTGTCCCTCTTCCTCATTATCTCTTTTCTCTCTTATAATCTTCTTCCTGGTTTCATTTCCTGCACACACACACACACACACACACACACACACGCACACACACACACCTATACACTAAGATCAGTTTTTACAGAACTTCATGAAATGTGGATGAGGACTTCCTGTGAGTCAGCAGAATCTCATGGGAGGCTGGGGTAACTGTGTGGCCTGTGGTAAATGTTATGCCTAGGGAGCTATGGCAGCCAGGATGTTAGTAAGTAGTGATGTAGAACAGCCAAGTTCCCTTTAAACTTTTTCACCATTTTTAGGATTCTCTGAACCACTTTTCTTCTTCCTCATCAGCAAATATCATTTTAATTTTTTAAATTGTAAATGAAAATCATAGTAAGGAAGAAGTAAAAATGAAGCAAAAAAGTAGAGGAAAGCAAAAATTGAAATAATGTATTTATATGAAAATCAAAGCCCATCTTTCTTTCTGCTTAAACATAAAAGGCTCTCTTACCAGTGCATGTAAACCATGTGTGTTCTTTGTGACTGAGTTATTTTACTCAAGATGATATTCTCTTGATACATCCATTTGTCTAGGAATTTTATGAAGTCATTGTTTCTAATATTTGAGTAGTATTCCATTGCGTAAATATATCTCATTTTCTGTGTCCATTCCTCTGTTGAAGGACATCTGGGTTCTTTCTAACTTCTGGCTATTATAAATAAGTCTGCTATGAATATGGTTGAGCATGTATCCTTGTTAGATATTGGATCAACTTTTGGGTATATGCCTAGGAGTAGAATAGCTTGGTCTTCCGGGAGTACTATGTCCAATTTTCTGAGGAATCAGCAGACTGATTTCCAGAGTGATTGTACCAGCTTGCAATCTCACGAACAGTGGAGAAATGTTGCTCTTTCTCCACATCCTCGCCAGCATCTGCTGTCACCTGCATTTATGATCTTAACCATTCTGACTGGTATGAGGTGGAATCTCAGGATTGTTTTGATTTACATTTCCCTAATGATTAAGGATGTTGAACATTTCTTTGGGTGCTTCTCAGTCATTCAGTATTCCTCAGTTGAGAATTTTTTTTTTAAATAAGGTGATTTGATTCACTGGAGTCTAACTCTTTCATTTCTTTGTATATATTGAATATTAGCCCTCTATTGAATGTAGGATTTTTAAAGATCTTTTCCCAATCTGTTTGTTTTTATTTTGTCCTTTTGACAGTGTCCTCTGCCTTACTAAAGTTTTGCAATTTCATGAGGTCCTATTTATTGATTCTTAATCTTAGAGCATAAGCTATAGGTGTTCTGTTTAGGAAATTCCCCCTTGTGCCTATCTGGTCTAAGTTCTTCCCCCACTCTCTCTTCTAATAATTTCAGTGTAAGTGGTTTTATGTGAAGGTCTTGGATCCACTTGTACTGGAGTTTTGTACATGGTGATAAGAAGGGATCAATTTGCATTCTTCTGCATGCTGACTGCCAGTTGAACCAGCACAATTTGTTAAAGATGCTGTCTTTTTTTTATTGAATATTTTTAACTCTTTTATCAAAGATCAAGTGGCTATAGGTATGTGGGATCATTTCTGGGTCTTCAATTCTATTTTATTGACTTAAAACACATGGCATAAACTCACTGATATGCTGATGCTAGCCAAAAAAGCTTGAAGTGCCCAAGAAACAATTCACAGACGTTTTAAAGGTCAAAAAGTAAAATGACCAGAATATGGATGCCTCAGTCCTTAGAAAGGAGAAGAAAATATTTATGGCAGGAAATACCAGGACAAATAGAAGAGCAGGGAATAAAGAAAAGATAATCTAGAGACTGCCTCACTTGGGGATCCATATCATATGCAGTCAAAAAACCCACTCACAATTGCTGATGCCAGTAAGTGTTTACTGGCAGAATCCTGATATGGATGCCTCCTCACAGGCTGTGCCTGAACCATACTGATACAGAGGAGGATGTTTGCAGCTAACCATTGGACTGAACATGGAGAACCCATTGGAAGAACTAGCGAAAGGAATAAAAGAGCCGAAAACTCATGCATCCCCATGGGAAGAAGAGCAATAACAACCAACCAAACCCTCCAGAGCTCCCAGGGACTAAACCACCAACCAATGAGTGCAGATGGAGAGACTTATAGCTTCAGTTGTATGTTTAGCAGAGGATAGCATTGTCTGGCATCAATGGGAGAAAGAGTTCTTTGTTCAATGAAGGCTTTATTTCCCAGTGTAAGGTAATGCCAAGGTGCTGAAGTGGGAGTGGGGACATCTTCATGAAAGAAAGGGGAGGGAAGAGGTTAGTGGGGGGAAAGGGAATAACATTTGAAATATAAATACAGAGAATATCCAATAAAAATGATAAAAGCAAAACAAAAGGCCCAAGTGAGGATGTTTATATCCCATGTAGAAAAGGGGAAAAATAATTTTGTGAGACAGAGGGATGAAGGTACATCATTGGACAAGGGGATTGGATGAGAAAAGGTGGCAGTAACAGTATTGGAGGAGACAGGAGAGAGGACCAGAGGGCCAGGAGAATGAATGGAAATTTGCAGCTGCCAGTGTGTGGGCTGGGGAAATGTGAAGAAATTCCCAGACACCTGAAAAGACTAACTCTAATACTCAGACCAAACTGCCACTGGAAGAATGGGGCCACCAACCCACCTGCAAAACTTTAGACCCCAAATTGTGCCTGTCTAAAAGAATTCCAGAGACAAAAATGGAGCAGAGCCTGATTGACTTGGGATTGATCCAATGGGCAAACACCAATCCCTGACACTATTACTAATGCTATGTTGTGCTTTCTGGAGCCTAGCATGTCTGTTGTCTGAGAGGCTCTACTGGAAAATGACTGAGATAGATGCAGATATAGCCAAGTACAGGAAAGAGGTCAGGGCCCTTATGGAATAGTTAGGAAAGCATTGAGGGAACTGAAGGGAATGTGAGCTTCATAAGAAGACCAACAGTGTCAATTAACCTGGACCTCTTGAATCTCCCAGAGACTGATTCACCAAACAACATACAAAGGATAGTCTAAGGGCTCCAACATATATGTAGCAGAGAACTATCTTGTCTGGGTTTTGTGAGAGAGGATTCTCTTAAACCTATAAATCGGTGATACCCCAGAATGGGGGATAGCCAATGGACTACTCTCTCAGGGCTTAAGGGGAGGAAAGATGAGAGAAAAAGCTGGGAGAGGGAGCTAGGAAAAGGTGACATTTGATATATAAATAAGTAAATTAATTAATAAAACAAGACCAACAACAAAAACAGTCTAATTCTCTAATTTGAAGATTAAAATGTAAAAGGGAACATTCAGATTTCCTAATGTAATTCCTCAACTAAGAAATCAAAGCTCTTTAATTTTTCAATTATCTAGTATGACAACATAAAATAGTCTCATTATCACCCTATAGAGAGCATTGGCAAAGGGTAGGTAGAGTTCATGCAGCAGTGACTAAGAAAGGATGCTTAGAAGTTGGAGGAAATGTTTGGGTCATTTCAGATAGAAGCCTTTGGAAACTGAGAGCAATCAAGAAGTGATCAGCTGAGAAATGCTTTCAAGTCCAAAGTGCAACAGGTGCAAAGGTGAACCACATCCCAGAATGCAGTGCAATAAGAAGAGAAGGGAGGGGTGTGGGATGACATTCGAGACACCAAGGAAGAAGAATTTGCTACTGGTACTCATGGTGACTACAGTACCTGAGGATTCATATCAAACAAGTGAAAGTCATGTGGCAGAAATCATTGGACCCTAGAGATGATGTTCTCTCTGCAGTAGTGAGAAGTTACCTAATTGCTGCTGCCCTCTGAGAATGTTTGTCAGAGATGGGTTGATTTTCCATATACATATGTACATTTATTTGTATACATATACACATGTATATTTAAATATACACACACACATAGATACACACACACACACACACATACACACACACACACACAGATGCTGGCTGTGAATGGAAAGTTGAAGAATATGGCAGTTGTTCAGCCCTTGCAGCTGGATGTCTCAATAGATTCTGGAATCCGAAAGAAATTGGATGGATTCTCGTAGAATAATGGACTTACTACCGAGGCAAGAGACAGCAAAGAAGTAAAGAGCAAACACTTTCTTTTCTTTTGTTCTTATATAAACAATGTAATCCAAATTACAAGTGGGTTTTCCCAGTTCAAATGACATGGATTAAAGGTGTGTCTTCCCTTCTCAAAGATTCAGAACAAAGGCATGTGCTTACCAGCTCAAAAGATCCAGATTAAAGACTTACTTCCCAAACTCAAAGATCCAGATAAGAAGTGAATCTTACTACTTAAAATTAAGAAGATATCACTCTATTTTTAGGTTTATGTTAGTTTCAGTTGACAGCCAAGAAAAGCCATCATATATATAGAGAGAAGACAGACTTTAATAGCACTTTAAGAAATGGACATAAGGCACTGGCTATTTCATAGTTTACACTATCTCATAGTTGTTACTGGCTTGTAAATGCATGTCCCATATTCTTGTTAGGAGTTAGGCATAAAATTGCCACATGTTCCTTTATTTCCTTTCTGGAATTCTTTAATTCTACAGTGGTCTGTGCTTAACTATATGACATAAGTTCAAAATTGGTGTGTGTGCTTGTGTGTGTTTGCCCTTGTGTAAGATGCAAACGTCTGAATGGGGAGAGAAGACATGGTATTCTACATTTGCCTTCTACCTTGTTTTTCAAGGTAGGGTTTTTCACTGACCTGGAACATTCCAAGTAGTTCATTAGTTTCATAGTAAAATCCCCTCCCCCCATTACAGAGGCTGCCTGGTTTTAGGCATTAGTGTTACTTGAGTAATGGGGATACGGAGCAGCTTATACGATAAATTGCTTGCTTTGTAAACGCCAGGACCTAACTTCAGATGCCATAAATGATGAAAAATAATGTCTTGGGAAGAACGTGCCTGTAATGTTAGTGCTTGAAAGATGCAGATCTCCAGGTAGATACCTTGGGCAGGCTGCTGGCCATGGAGCCTGGCCATGCTAATAAATATTTAGGCCAACTGGTTTGTAAACATTGGAAATGAATGCAAGGAGGGAAAACCCCATAAGAAACAATATTTGAGATTGACCTCTGATCGAGGTTGACACACACACTGGCATGCACACTTGTACACATACTTGCACATATACTAACACCTATACACACACACATACATACTCCAGTGTTTTTCAATACATGGTGCTTTAAGGACAACTACACTATGTTTTAAATTTAGAATTTAGTATGTATGTAAACACCATGTAATACACCCATGGAGGCACCCTGGCAATAGAACTTCTTGTCCCCTTTAAAAGCTTTCTCAGGGCACATTATTCAAATAGATCTGTCAAATATCATAGGACTTGTATAGCTAATACACACTTGTTTTTAATTGTAAAGTATCTTCTTTATACAATCAAAACTAGGACTTTGTCAATCCATACTGAATGGAAAATTCTTTATGTTATAAAATTACATTTGAGCTACACCTGTAGCTCATCTGTAACTCCTGCTTGGAAGACTTGAGACAAAATAACAACGATGAAACAGACAAATTCTGTATAAATCAGATGGGTGTTCAAATAGAGAGTCAGGTTCATTCTCAAATATAGTTTCTACCAGTTGGACAGCTTAGAGCACAGTTTTATATTTCATGAGCTCATTTGAAATGTCTGTGAAGAGATAGGCTTTTGTAGAATTTAATGAAAATGAAAGCACAACATACCCAAACCAATGGGACACAATGAAAACAGTACTAAGAGAAAAATTCATAGCTTTAAATGCCTACAAAAAGAAACTGGATAAAGGATACATTAGCAACTTGACAGCACAGTTAAAAGCTCTAGAATAAAAAGGAGCAGA
Organism: Micromys minutus; assembly: GCF_963924665.1. Taxonomy (NCBI): domain Eukaryota; kingdom Metazoa; phylum Chordata; class Mammalia; order Rodentia; family Muridae; genus Micromys; species Micromys minutus. The sequence goes on from NC_137975.1 coordinate 170,381, forward strand.
TATACCCAAGAGGAGTAAAGAAAATAATCAAATTCAGAGTAGAAATCAACCAAGAAGAAACAAAAAGAACCATTCAAAGAATCAACAAAACCAGGACCTGGTTCTTTGAGAAAATTAACAAAATCAATAAACCCTTAGCCAGAATAACCAGAGGTCAAAGAGAAAGTATACAAATTAACAAAAATCAGAAATGAAAGGTTAGACATAACAACAGAAACTGAGAAAATTGAAGAAGTCATAAAATCTTAACAAAAGCCTATACTCAACAACACTGAAAGATCTGAGGAAAATGGGTAATTTTTAGACAGAAACCAGATACCACAGTAAAAGCAGGACAAGATAAACCATCTAAACAATCCCTTAACACCTAAAGAAATAGAAGCAGTCATCAAAAGCCTCCCAAACAAACAAAAAAAAAAAAAAAAAAAAAAAAAAAAAAAAAAAAGCCAATGACCAGATAAATTCAGGACAAAATTCAATCAGACATTCCCTGATGACCAATACCAATACTCTACAAACTATACCACAAAATACAGTCATATTTAACACTACCCAACTCATTCTCTGAAGCAACAATAACTCTAATACCTACACAAAGACCCTATAAGGAAAAAGAACTTCATACCAATTTCCCTTATTGATGCAAAAATACTCAAAAATAAATTCTTGCAAACCGAATCCAAGAACATATCAAAATGATCCTTCACAATGATCAAGCAGACTTCACCCCTGGGATGCAAGGATGGTTTTAATACACAGAAATCCATCAACATAATCCTCCATATAAACAAACTCAAAGGAAAAAAACCACATGATCATCTCACTAGATGCTGAAAAGCCTTTGATAAAATTCAACACCACTTCATGTTAAAAGTCTTGGAAAGAACAGGAATCCAAGGCCCATACCTAAATATAATAAAAGCAATATACAGCAAACCAACAGCCAACATCAAACTTAACGGTGGGATACTTGAAGCAATCCCAATAAAATCAGGGACTAGACAAGGCTGCCCATTCTCACCCTACCTATTCAACATAGTACTGGAAGTCCTGGCCAGAGCAATCAGAGAGCAAAAGAAAATCAAAGGGATAAAAATCAGAAAGGAAGAAGTAAAAATATCACTATTTACAGATAACATGATAATATACATATGTCACCTAAAAATTGCACCAGAGAAATTTTGCAGCTAATAAGCAACTTCAGCAAGTGGCTAGATATTAAATTAACTCAAACAACTCACTAGCCTTCCTCTACTCAAAGGACTCACAGGCTGAGAAAGAAATTAGGGAAAAGATACCCTTCACAATAGTCACAAACCATATGAAATACCTTGGTTTGACCCTAACATACTAAGTGAAGGACCTGTATGACAAGAACTTCAAATATTTGTAGGAAATTGAAGAAGATCTCAGAAGATGGAAAGATCTCCCATGCATATGGAGTGGAAGAATCAACATTGTAAAAATGGCCATCTTACCAAAAGCAATCTACAGATTCAATGAAATCTCCACCAAAATTTTAACTTAATTCCACATAGAGTTGGAAATAGCAATTTGCAAATTCATCTTGAAGAACAAAAACACCTAGAATATAGAAATCTATTCCCAACAACAAGAAAACATCTTCAGGAATTCCCATCCCTGACCTCAATCTATATTACAAGGCAACAGTGTTAAAAACTGCATGATCCTGATATAGAGATAGGAAGGTTGATCAATGGAACAGAATTGAAGATCCAGATATAAACCCTCACACATATAGAGGCTTGATTTTTGACAAAGAAGCTGAAAACATTCAATGGAAAAAGGACAGCTTTTTCAAAAAATTGTGTTGACTCTACTGGCAGTCAGCATGCAGAAGAATGATAATAGACCCCTTTTTATCTCCTTGTACAAAACTCAAGTGTAGGGGGATCAACAATCTCCACATGAAACCAGATACACTGAAACTATTAGTAAAGTAAATGGGGGAAAACTTTAGAACACATAGGCACAGGGTAAAATTTCCTGAACAGAACACCGGTGGCTTGTGCTTTTAGAACAAGAATCTATAAATGGGACTAAATGAGATTGCAAAGTTTCTCTAAGGCTAAGGACACTGTCAAGTAAAAAAAAATGTCAACCAACATATTGGGAAAATTTTTTTACCAATCCCACATCTGATAGAGATCTAATATCCAATATATACAAAGAACTGAAGAAGTTAGACTCCAGAGACTCAAACGATCCTATTAATTTTTTTTTTTTACAGAGATAAACAAAGAATTCTCAATTAAGCAATATTGAATGCCTGAGAAGCTCCTAAGAAAATGCTCATATTCCTAGTCATTAATACCAATCAAAACAACCCTGAGATTCCACCTCACAGCAGTCAGAACAGCTCAGATCAAAACCTTAGATGACAGCATATGTTGGCTGGGATGAGGAGGATGTGGAACTCTCCTCCATTGTTGGTGGGATTGCAAGCTGGTACAACCACTCTGGAAATCAGTCTGGTGGTTCCTCAGAAAATTGGTCATACCTGAAGATCCAGTTATTTCACTTCTGGGCATATACCCTAAAGATGCTCCAACATACAATTAGGACACATGATCCATCATGTTCGTAGCAGCCTTATTTATAATAGTTAGAATCTAGAAAGAATGTAGAAGTCCTTCAGTAGATAAATGGATACAGAAATTGTTGTATATTTACGCAATGGTGTACTAGTCAGTTAGTAAAAAGGATTTTATGAAATTGCTAGGAAAATGGAGGTATCTAGAGAATATCATCCTGATTGAGGTAGCCCACTGACAAAAGAGCAGACACAATATGTACTCACTGATAATTGGATACTAACCAGAGAAATCTCTGAATACCCATGAAACAAGTCACAGACCATATGAACCTCAAAAAAAAAAAAAAAAGCCCTAAAAGTGAAATCCTCAGTCCTTCCTAGAAAAGAAATAAGTGTATAGCACCTATCAGAGTATGGTACACCTAGACCTTAAATCCTTAATAACTCAATTTCTAAGAAGATAGAATTCTAAGAAGAAGAACATGGTAATTTTTGGTAGTTAAAAAGAATGATGTTTAATCTTTACACACCAAAAACCTTTGACTATTTACATGTTACATTTTGTTTTCCATATACTTTATGATCTTTGTAAATAGTAAGATTTCAATGCATACTATCAAACATGTAACAAAATCAAGTAGTGCCAAAATATTCATAAATATTTACACTAAAATACTTTTAATAATCTGTACATTTACCTCTATTAAATAATGTTCTAAGGAAAAGAATATATGATCTGACTATAAGGTAACAGTATATATTGAACTTGAAGTGAGTACAAATTTTGCAATTATTTCTTAGCATCTCTTTATAAAACAAAAGAAACTTAAGACTAAAACAAGGCATATTTATTAAACTGTGTTAATGAGATTTCTGATAAGCACTAAGCCTGCTGAGTAACATAAAGATCTATATTTGGCACCCAGAACCTTTGTAAAAAATTTTTGTGCCCCAGGAGTCTAAGTGCTTGGGAAACAGAGACAGAGGATACCTTGGGCTTACTGGTGAGTGAGTTCAGTCTAAAATGGTGAGCCTAGTGTAATGAGAGACCTTCATCTCAAAAAATGGTAAAATGAAAATTTGAAGAATGGATGATATCTAAGCAATGGCACCTAAAATTCACCTCTGGCCCTCATGTATTTGTGCACACTTCTGTATGCACACATTTGTACATGCATTTGCACAAATCTATACCCACATTCTTAAAAATTTCATATTGACACATGTGCAAACTCTCACATATGCACATGAATTTTAGCAAGCATTCCACAATTTTTATATAAAACTCCCTGCTCAAGGCAGGTGTTTAATTTAAGGCCTACAGTCCCAGATTTCAAGAGACTTGATCCAGAGTATCTGGAGTATAGCTTGAGCTACATAGTGAGACCCTGACTCTAACAATCCACAAGTAAAAACAAGAGCTACAAAAATGTAATTAATTTTTCTATTTTATATGCTGTGACCTCTGTTATTACAATAATTGCCACTGGTCTATAATTCAAGATTTTTCTTTATGAAACATAAAATGAACCAAGCCAAAGACAAAATGTTGTCTTTTGAGTGAATACCTTGGGTTAAATCTATGTGAAGAGACAAACTGTATTCTTTTATCTAGAGTAAGATTCAAGACATGTGGTGGAAGGTTTCTCAATTTATGTCTCGTCTAATAGAAGTGCTATCGTCTTTGCTCAGATTTCTATTTGCATTCTGATTGTAACACCATGGTTACGATGAGTTCACCGAGTGAGCACTGCATTTTCATCTCTAGAAATGATCTGCAAGTTGCATGACTTATTGAGCAATGATGGCGCTGTATTCAGCATCCAGCTATTCTTTATTAGTGGGACTCCATTCCCTCTAAGAAGATATAAATTACATCATACTGGGTGTTGAGTGTCAGTGAACTAACACAGAGCCCAGCTTAGGCAAAGTCAAGTCAAGCTAGTAGCAGCTGCCCCAAGTGAAGATGACAGAACTCTTTCTCTCCAATTTTTGTGTTTGTTTGCTTTTAATTTCTTACTTTAAAAATTCTTGTTTTATCTTTGTGTGTTTGTTTGTGTGTATGTGTGTGTATGTTATATGTGCAGTTGTGTGTGTAGGTATGCTCAAACATGCTCAAATGCAGTATCCAGAGAATGAATCTAAGTGTCTTGGCTGTCAATCTATACTTTATCTTTGAGAAATGGAATCTGGAGCTAGGCTTCTGAGCAAAATATTTTGTCCCCTTTCCCCACAGTGCTTGTGACATTAGATGATATGAAGGTATCTCAAACTTTAACAGGGTTCAGAGAGTTCCAATTCAAGTCCTCATGATTTCATGAGATTTCCACTATTCCTGAGCCATATTCATAGCTCCAAGGTTTGTCTTTATAATGTATAAATGGAGATTTATAAATGTATAAATGTAATGTATGAAATGGAGGATTTTTTGTAGCTGATGTTTTTGTATGTGTTCACAAAAGTCATGGCCCTGTTTTTCCCTGTACTTCTTTGCAATGTTGAAACTTTACAAAGCTGTAGCAAGTGGGTGATCCTCTATGTAGCTTAGCTAAGCTGTGTTTGGTATAAACTTAAACATATGGTATTAATGACATGCTTTATTCAAAGCAGTGAGGTAGATTTTAAAAGGTGACCAATAATTAATTCATCAATGGTAATGTAATTCCTAGCTTTACATCTTCAGTTCTATGAATGGTAGCAATATTTTCCATTACTTTCTCCTAATTTGAGATATGCTTCTCCCTCCTTATATTTGGAACCTTGTGGCATGAATTTTTTTAAATTTTATTTTACAAAACAAAGATAAAAGGAAAAATATTTAAACATTATTGCATAAATGTATACAAATACATTTTTGTCAGTACTTGGCCTTTCTTTTCTTTTTTTTTTTTTTTTTTTAAGGTTTGATACTCTGCATTAAGGTCTTACTAGTTACAATTAGCAAAAAGAACATGTAAAACAGGATGTATCCCAGAATTAGTCAACATTTTCTTGGTGTGTAAGGTTCGAGCATAATGTCTTTGTTTGTTTTGTTTTGTTTCTTTTTTTCTTGAACTTCACACAGTCTGTGAGTTGTTTCTGGGGCAGTCCGAGCCTCTGGAGTGAGCATCCCACTATCAGTGACTGCATATTATTTCTGTACTTTTCTGACTGGGTTATCCCACTCAGGATGATATTCTCTAGATGCAGCCAATTTCTTAAGAATTTGGTTAAGTCATTGTTTCTGGTGACTGACTAGTATTCCATTGTGTAAATGTACCACAATTTTTGTATCCATTCATCTTCTGAAGGACATCTGGGTTCCTTCCAGCTTCTGGCTATTATAAACAGAGGTGCTATGAACATTGTGGTTCATATATCTTTGTTGTATATTGGAGTGTCTCTGGGGTATATGCCCAGAAGTGGAATAGCTGGATCTTCAGGTAGTACTATGTGCAATTTTCTGAGGAATCCCCAGACTGATTCCCAGAGTGGTTGTATCAGTTCACAACCGTACCAACAGGGTAGAAGTGTTCTTCTTTCTCCACAACTTTGCCAGCATCTACTGTCATCTGAGTTTTAGATCTTGGCCAATCTCACTGGTGTGAGGTGGAATCTCAGGGTTGTTTTGATTTGCATTTCCCTGATGTCTAAGGATGTGGAGAACTTCCTTAGATGTTTTTCAGTCATTACATATTCCTCAATTGAGAACATTTTGTTAAGCTCTGTACCCCATATTTTAATATGGTTATTTGATTCTCTGGTGTCCAGCTTTTTGTGTTCTTTGTATACCTTGGATATTTGGCCTCTATCTGATGTGGAGTTGGTAAAGAACTTTTCCCATTCTGTTGGCTGCTGTTTTGATTCTTGACAATGTTCTTAGCCTTACAAAAACTTTGCAATCTCATTAAGTCCTATTTGCTAAACTTTGACCTTAGAGCTTGAGCCATTGATGTTTTGTTCAGAAAATTTTCTCCTGTGCCTCTGTGTTCTAAGGTTTTCCCTACTTTCTCATCTAATAGTTTCAGTGTATCTGGTTTAATGTGGAGATCTTTAATCTACTTACGCTTGAGTTTTGTACAAGGAGATAAAAAAGAGTCTATTTTCATTCTTCTGCATGTTGAGTGCCAGTTGGACCAACACAACTTGTTGAATATGCTGTCATTTTTCCATTGAATGCTTACAGCTCCTTTGTCAAAAATCAGGTGACTATATACATTAGGGCTCATTTCTGGATCTTCTATTCTATTCCATTGATCCACATGCCTATTTCTGTACCAGTACCCTGCAGTTTTTAGCACAATTGCCTTGTGATATAGCTTGAGGTCAGGGATAGTGATTCCCGCAGATGTTTTCTTGTTGTTGAGGATGAATTTCGCTATTCTAGGTCTTTTGTTATTCCATATGAAATTGCACATTGATCTTTCCAACTCAATGAAGACCTGGGTTGGAATTTTAATGGGGATTACATTGAATCTGTAGATTGCTTTTGGTAGAATGACCATTTTTAAAATATTGATCCTTCCAATCCACGAACATGGAGATCTTTCCATTTTCTGAGATCTTCCTCAATTTCCTTCTATAGAGGTTTGAAGTTCTTGTCATACAGGTCCTTCACTTGCTTAATTAGAGTCAAAACAAGGTATTTCATAATTTTTGTGACTATTATGAAGGGTATCTTTTCCCTAATTTCTTCTTCACATGTTTGTCTTTTGAATATAGGAAGGTGACTGATTTGTTTGAGTTAATTTTATATTCAGCCACTTTGCTGAACGTGTTTATCAGCTGTAGGAATTCTCTAGTGGAATTTGTGGGCTCACTCAAGTACACTATCATGTCATCTGCAAAGAGTGATATTTTTACTTCTTCCTTTCCGATTTGTATCCCCTTGATTTCTTTTTGCTGTCTAATTGCTTCAGCCAGGACTTCGAGTACTATGTTGTATAGGTAGGGGGACAGTGGGCAGCCTTGTTGAGTCCCTGATTTTAGTGGGATTGCTTCAAGTTTCCCATTATTAAGTATGATGTTGGCTGTCTGCTTGCTGTTTATTGCTTTTATTATGTTTAGGTATGAACCTTGGATTCCTGTTCTTTCCAGGACTTTTAACATGAAGGGGTGTTGTCTTTTGTCAAATGCTTTCTCAGCATCTAGTGAGATAACAATGTGGTTTTGTTCTTTGAGTTTGTTTATATGGTGTATTACATTGATGGATTTCCTTATATTAAACCATCCCTGCATCCGAGGGTCATGATGAATGATCATTTTGATGTGTTCTTGGATTCAGTTTGCAAAGATTTTGTTGAGCATTTTTGCATCAATGTTCATAAGTGAGATTGGTCTGATGTTCTCTTTCCTTGTAGGGTCTTTGTGTGGTTTAAGAAAGAGGGTTATTGTAGCCTCAAAAAATGAGTTAGGTAGTATTCCATATGATTCTATCTTGTGGAATAGTTTGGAGAGTATTGGTGTTATGTCCACAATAAATGTCTGATAAAATTCTGCACTGAACCCCTCTGGACCTGGGCTTTTTTTTTGGTTGGGAAGTGTTTGATGACTTCTTCTATTTCTTTAGATGTTATGGGATTATTTAGATGGTTTATCTAGTCCTGTTTTAACTTTAGGATCTTGTATCTTTCTAGGAATTCATCCATTTGCTCCAGATTTTCCAACTTTTTGGAGTGTAGGCTTTTGTAGTAGGATCTGATGATTTCTTGAATATCCTCAGTTGCAATTGGTGTGTCTCCAATTTTCTTTCTGATTTTGTTAATTTGTATACTCTCTCTTTGCCCTCTAGTTAATCTTGCTAGGGGTTTATCAATCTTGTTGATTTTCTCAAAGAACCAGCTCTTGGTTTGTTGATTCTTCAATGCTTCTTTTTGTTTCTATTTGGTCTATTTCTGCCCTAATTTTGATTATTTCTTTCCTTCTACTCCTGTTGGGTGTATCTGCTTCCCTTTGTTCTAGAGCTTTTATCTATGCTGTCAAGTTGCTGATATATGCTCTCTTCAGTTTCTTTTTGGAAGCGCTCAGGGCTATGAGTTTTCCTCTCAGTACTGCTTTCATTGCATCCCCTAGGTTTGGGTATGTTGTGTTTTCATTTTCATTGAATTCTAGAAAATCTTTAATTTCTTTATTTATTTCTTCTTTAACTCTGCTATTGTTAAACAGAGTGCTGTTGAGTTTCCACATGTATGTGGGCTTTTTGTTGTCTTTGTTGTTGTTAAAGACCAGCCTTAGACCATGGTAATCTGAGAGGATGCATGGGAGTATTTCAATCTTCTTATATTGATTGAGGCTTGTTCTGTGTCCAATTATGTGGTCACTTTTTGAGAAGGTGCCCTGGGGTCTTGAGAAGAAGGTGTATTCTTTTCCTTTATGATGATATGTTCTGTTGATATCTATTAATTCCAGTTGGTTCATAGTCTCTGCTAGTTTTACACTGTCCTTGTTCAGTCTGTTTCCACGATCTGTCCATTGGTGAGAGTGGGGTATTAAAGTCTCCCACTATTATTGTCTGGGGTGAAATGTATTTTTTGAGCTTTATTAGGGTTTCTTTTATGAATGTGAGTGCTTTTGTACTTGGAGCATATATGTTAAGGATTGAGAGTTCCTCCTGACAGATTTTCCTGTAATGAGTAAAAAGTGTTCTTCCTTATCTTTTTTGATAACTTTTGGTTGAACATTTAGTTTATTTGATATTAGAATAGCCACTCCAGCTTGCTTCTTGAGGCCATTTGATTGTAAGGTTTTTTTTTTTTTTCCCAACATTTTACTCAGAGATAGTGTCTGTCTTAATCTCTGAGATGAGTTTCCTGTATGCAGCAAAATGCTGGATTTTGTTTATGTATCCAATCTGATAGCCTCTGTCTCTTAATTGGGGAGTTGAGTCCATTTATGTTAATAGATATCAGGGAATAGTGGTTGCCGTTTCTTGCTATTATTGCTTTTGTGGGTTGAGTTGTGTCTGTTTCTTTTTCTGCTTTTAGTTTTCTTGTTTAGGAATTTTCTTGTTTTTACTAGGATGTAGTTCCCCTCATTGTATTGGGGTTTCCACCTATAATTCATTGTAGTGCTGTGTTTGTGGTCAGATATTGTGTAAATTTAGATTTGTCTTGAAATATCTTCGTCTCTCCATCTATGGTGATAGTTTTGCTGGGTATAGCAGCTTGGGTTGGCACTTGTGCTCTCTTAGGGTCTACATGATGTCTGTTCAGGCTCTTCTTGCTTTCATAGTCTCTGTTGAGAAATCGGGTGTGAGTCTGATTGGTCTGCCTTCATATGTTACCTGACTTTTTTCCCTTACTGCTTTTAGTATTCTTTCTTTGCTTTGGGCACTTGGTGTTTTGACAATTATGTGTTGGGAGGAATTTCTTTTCTGGCCCAACCTATTTGGAGTTCTGTAGGCTTCTTTTATGCTCGTGGTCATGTCATTCTTAAGGGTAGGGATGTTTTCTTCTACAATTTTTTTGAAGATATTTACTGTGCCTCTCAGTTGATATTCTTCTCCCTCTTCTATTCCTATTATCCTTAGGTTTGGTATTCTCATTTTGTCCTAGATCTCCTGGACATTTTGGGTTAGGAGCTTTTTGGTTTTTGCATCTTCTCTGACTGTCTTGTCTATGTTTACAATGTTGTCTTAGGCCCCCGAGATTCTCTCTTCCATCTCTTGGAGTCTATTGGAAATGCTCGCTTCTGTGACTCCTGATTTCTATATTCGGTGTTCTACCTCTCGGGTTATGTCTTTTAGTGTTTTCTTTACTGTGTCAATTTTCGTTTTAAATTTTTTCTTCCATTTCTTCATCTCTTTGATTCTGTTTTCCTCTAGTTCTTTGAGTTCTTTGAGTGTTTTTCTTGTTTCCTCTTTAAGTGCTTCTGATTCTTTTTGCTTTTCCTCCAGTTCTTGTTTAAGGATCTCTATCATCATCTTGAAGTATGATTTTAGGTCTGTGTCTTCTTTTTCTGGAGTGTTTGGCATTCCACCGTTTGCCCTGATGGGAGAGCTGGGTACTGGTGTTGCCAGGTTGTCTTGGTTTTCTTGGGATATGCCCTTTCGCTTTTCTCTTGCCATCTTGTTGTCAGTGATATGTTCTTGCTTTTCTCTTGTACCTGTCCTGTGTCCCTGGATCTCTGCTGGTCCAGGTGGTGGATGGGCTGAGCCCTGTTCTGTGCCCCAAAGCCGCTGGGTGGGAACAGAAGTCCCAAAGCTGGGTTCCTGGTCCCTGGATCAGACAGGGCAGGGTCATGCTTTCCGTGCGCACTAGGCAGAGATCTCTCTGCCCCCTGGCTATTAAGATTCCTTTCTCACCAGCTTTATCTCTGGGGACTGCTGGGCCAGGTAGCAGATGGGCCGAGCCCTGTTCTGTACCCCAAAACCTTGTGACATGAATTTATTCAGAAACTTTTTTGTGAGATTTACTATCATTTTTAGAAAGAGTCTCATATAACCTCAGTGTGCCCTCAAACTTGCTATGGGTCTAAAATTGCTGTTAAATATCTGCTCCTCTGCTTCTATCCAAGTCCTGATATTAATGGCATTTAATGTAATGGTAATTTGAACAGTTCTGGGAAAGGAAGCCATGGCTGTGCACATGAGAACCATGTATTCTTCCAATTGATCCCTGTTTTTATCACTGCCTGTATAATCCTGAAACGAATGTGTAGACTAAAAGTATAGCTACATATGAGGCCTTCTTGTTATCATAATTTTGCATTAATTTGCAAAATAGAAGTATATTATTTTGATTATTTACATTGATGTCTGATTTTTGAATTATGAAATGTGAACATATAAAGTCTTCAATTAGATATAAATGAATCAATCCTAAGTTATTGTGTGCTTAAAGTATTCCTGCATCGTTTTCAGTACTTGTTTTTAATTTGTACATTTCATTTTAGAAAATATGATCTATTTTCTAGGCTTGAAACTTCCAGTCTCCCGCAATTCTTCTGCCTCAATCTCCCAAGTCACTACAACTGAGACCTCTTTTATAAAGATTTGTACTTGAATGTAGGAGGATGACCATATCTGTGTAGGTGTGTAAGCATGAACGTGTGAGAGTGTGGTGAGGTCAGAAGTGAATTAAGTGTTTTATCTTAGGACCTGTCCATGAAGTTTTTCAAGACAGTATCTATCACTGGGATTTGCAGTAGATCATTTGTCTGGGCTGCCGGCCATTAAGTCCCAGGGATCTTCCTTCAACAGCCTTCTCACACTGGGAATATAACCATGCATCAACTCTGGATTTTTTGGCAGCACTTTAAAAAATGAGCCACAGTTGCTCTTGCTAGCTCTCTTCATCCTCCTTCATAGCCCTGCTTGTTTCTGACATTGAGGAGGCATGCTTGCCAAATATCTGTGAGAACCTAGCATGCACAGACATCATAACAAATGTAAAACAGCATATTAAGCAAAGAAAACTGCTTTGGTAACATATGCTTCCCACACCATATGTCAAAGCAGCAATGAGTGGTGGGGCATGGATGACTCAGAACTGGCCTGTGTAGCATCATCAACAAGAGAAAATAAGTATTAGTGAGAAAGGGGGTAAGGGCTGGATTCTGTAGAGTTACAGAAAGAAAATATTTAAGAAAAAATAATAAATCAAGGTTGTGTTTTAATTGGTTTCTTAAGAGTCATATCTGAGCTGATAGGACATATCTTGGGAGAATGATGGACAGAGTACATCAAGACTGTTTTTCTAAAAAGGCCCCAAAACACAAAGTTTAAGATGAAAAAGGGATGAGAAAACAAAGATATGTATAGCATCTGGCCATTTTTCCACAGCAAGATGTGCTATGATTCAATACATCACTTCCTCCCTCTGTGCACTCTATCTGATTTATGACTGTATATTAATATTTTGTGATCTAGTGATTGTTTCCCACTTTATTTTAAAATTCTGTTTTCTTCTTTTTTATGCAATTTAAGTGTGTTTAGCCATTTTACTTTACTATTTGTGAATTTGAATCACTGTTATTACCGTGGTCTCTTCAAATTTATAAAACAAACAAAAATCCCACTGTCTTCTTTATCCTCTAGAACACTCATGCCTTCCACTTTTTATTACCCAAGTCTATTACTCACTTGTAACTTGATCTTGGTGCTGATTGTATGACTGGACCGAGTGTTACTTCTTCATGTACTCCTAATCATTAAACAATGCCAGAGAAGGGTTCAGAAAGAGAGGCCCTGCTGAACCTCATGATGGCCCAGCTAACAAGGCCTCCACTATACACAGAAATTTTGTGAATTATCCCAGTAAAAGGAAACTTATTCATTCTATGTCTTTAGTACAATGTTAAGTTCCACCTAGACAAAATGCTCTATTCTCCTCTTTGTTTTGTTTGTTTCATTTTGATTTTGTTTTCATTCTGCTTGTTTGTATTGTTTTTTATTTTTTTCCTTTTAAAATAAAGTTGTATAAGGCTGTCATGGAGCTCCCTATGTATAAAAGTTTTACCTCAAACCTACAGACATCTTTTTGTTTTCCATTAAAGAGCCCCCACTACTATACTAATTCTCATTCTGAAAAAGAGCTGGTATATCTGGGATGTGACAAAAAAAGAGACTAACCAGAAGCACCAAGGCACCTTTGACTTTTAGCCAAGTATGAAAATGGTTCCACATTTTTGGGGAATCTTTTTACACTAAACTTCTTAGCTAATTTAAAATTCCTGTCAGAAAATCAAATAAAATCTGACAACTGTGAGACTGTATTCTGTGTTCTGTCCTGTTCTCACACAACAGGATAAGAGCATTTTGTGCATTCTTGGTCTCATGTTACATGTTCTTTGAGACATGCTAAATTAAATTCATGCAGGCAAAAGCATGCTGGAGATGTTAGGCATGTTTGATCTATTTAAAAGCACCTCAAAGATTCAACAATAATTTAAAACCTTAATGGCCAAAAAGAATTAGACATGCAGGGAGACAAATGTACCCATAAACAAATACAACTACAACAATGAAAAAAAAAAAAACAAAGGAATAAGATGGCAAAACAAAGCAAAACAGCTAAGCACAGGAAGTAAGAGCAAGAACATTGTAAAGGGTTTAGAGTACATGGATGAAAGAGAGACAAAGTAGCAGGTCTGCAGTGCTGAATCTTTATGCAGAGATAGCAGATGAAGGAGCTGGTATAATTTTTGATAGGGATGAATAAAAGTTCATTTGATATGAAGGCCTGACTTCCCATTCCCAGGATCCACATCAAAGCCTCAAAGTGCTCCTTCACTATATTTCAAAGTCCAGCTAGCCCATGGGATATGCGGTAATAAAACAACAAGAGACCTTGGATAAAACAAGGATGAAGATGATAACAGACACCTGAATTTATCCTCTCACCTTCATATAAATACCAGGGCATACTGTGCTGGGTAGAATTTGTCAACCTGACACAGCCTAGAATAGTCTTAGAGGTTGAATCCTCAGTGGATAAAGTGCCTCTGTGAGACTGAACTATAGGCAAGCCTGTAGTTCTATTTCTGGAGTAGTTAAATAAAGTGGGCAGCCAACTGTAGTTTGTGTCATATAATAGCAGGTGTACTGAATGGCATAATAAAGTATCCAGAACAAGCAATGAAGAGGGAACTAAGCTTTACCCCTCATAGCCTTTGCATCAGTTCACACTAGGTTCCTGCCTTGAGATTCTGCCTTCACTTTCCTGGTTCATGGAGTACAAAAAGCTCAAGATGGAATAAACCTTTATTTTCCCTCAAAGTTAATTTTATTAAGTTGTTTTAAATGATGAATAAAAACACTAAGACATGGAGCACTCCTCTATCAAAAATGCAAACGTATACATTACACACACACACACACACACACACACACACACACACACACACACACAGTACAATTTAAGAAACAACAAATGTACCTTACAAAATTATCCCAAACATGTAAAAATTTCAGATGCCATGCAATTCTGGTAGTGGAGTTGAATATGTAATTTTTAAGAAAAACATACATCTGTCGGAAAACACAGAAATAGATCACCAGCCCCTCTTCACTGCTAAGCTTTGCTCACCCTTGTAGTATGCTGGAGAGGCTTCCAAGTTCTCTCAGGTAGGATATTTCGAGTAGTATCTTACCCGAGGATGTCAGGGCATCTAACTCAGGAAGCAATCCAGGAGCTGCAAAGGTAGTGACTACTGCCTTTTAATAATCTAATTCTGGTCTCTACGCCTGGGGTCCAGGTGTCTCCTCCATTGTGGCCTGTATCCACCTGTACTGTGTGCCAGACTTAGATCTTCCTCCTTTAAGTTGTTCGGTCCCATATTTTGTTGCAGCATATGCGACAAAATGTCACTGTTATATGTAGTGTGTGTGTGTGTGTGTGTGTGTGTGTGTGTGTGTGTGTGCAAATGTTTTCATTGACTACCTGTTTGTTTACACATAAATGTGTGGTTCAGAGAAAAACATTCAATGGTTTGTTCTCTTTTTCTACCATGTAGGCCCCAGTGATAAAACTCATGTCATCGCAGTTGACAGCAAATTCCATCACTCACTGAGTCATCACACTGCTTCAGTAGTAGTGAGAACATAGGTAGCTTATTGTGTTCTCTGTATAAGGCGTATATCATGCCACACTCATATACCTCTGCTTCAAAAGTATGTCTGAATATCAGAGAGAGTTCCATAAATAAAATTATATAACTGTGAATTTACTCTAAGATGGAAAAAGCTCCACATCTCTCATTAGAAGCTAACTGGTAGTGAATTATTTGAAACTCTCTCTTTGCACTTGGTCCGGATGGGCAATAGCTTCATAATACTGAAAGGGGGCATAACTCATAGAGGTAGAATTCAGCTAAGGTTACAAGCTTGTACACCATCTTATATCAATGTTGGGAACCACTAAGTTGTTGAAAGCATGGCTAGGTAACATAATTCTATGTATACATGCTACTCAGACATTGTGTAAAGTATAAGATATTAGTTATGACTAACTTGGTTAATATGTCTTTTTAAAAGCTCTCATTGGTTCTTTGTGAATTTCACATCATGCACCTCAGTCCCACTCATATCCCCACCTTGTTCCAACCCTCCACCCTTGTAATCTCCCTTCTCACAGGGATAAAGCAATCTCATTGTGAAAGCTGTAGTATGTCACAGTGTTTTCCACACTATTCCATCTTTTTCACACTTCAATTTGCATTCTGCTACATGCTGACTGCCAGTTGAACCGGCACCATTTTGAAGAGGCTGTCCTTTTTCCATTGAATGTTTTAGTTTCTGTGTCAAAGATTCAGTTACCATAGGTGTGTGGGTTGATTTCTGGGTATTCAATATATTTCATTGGTCTACTTGCCTGTCTCTGTACCAATAACAGTTTTGTTTTTTTTTTTTTAATCACAAATGATCTGTATTACAGCTTGAGATCAGGGATGGTGATTTGGTTTGAAGTTTATTTATTGTTGAGAATGGTTTTTGCTATCCTGGGATTTTATTATTCCAAATGAATTTACAAATTGCTGTTACCTGAGTTTTTGATCTTGGCCATTCTGACTGCTGTGAGGTGAAATCTCAGGGTTATTTTGATTTGCATTTCCCTGATGACTAGGGATGTTGAAAATTTTTTTAGATGCTTCCTAGCCATTTGTAATTTCTAACTTGAGAATTCTTTGTTTAACTCTGTATCCCATTTTTAAATATGATTATTTGATACTCTGGAGTCTACCTCCTTCAGTTCTTTTACATATTAGATATTAGCTCTCTATCAGATGTAGCATTGGTAAAGAAAGTTTCCCAATATGTTGGTTGCAATTCTGTCCTCTTAACAGTATTTTTTGCTTTACAGAAACTGCAATTTCATGAAGCTCTGTTTGTCAATTCTTTTCATATAGCATAAGCCATAGGTTTTCTGCACAGGAAATTTTCTACTGTACCTTTGAGTTCTAAGATCATCTCCAAATTCTCTGATATAAAATTTTAGGTGGAGGTCTTTGATACACATGAACTTGATCTTTGTACAAGGAGTGAAGAATGGATCAATTTGCATTCTAATGCATACCAACTGCCAGTTGAACTAGCATCATTTGTTAAGATGCTGTTCTTTTATTATTGATTGTTTTTAGCTCCTTTGTCAAAAATTTAGTGACCAAAGGTGTGTAGGTCCTTTTTTGTGCCTCCAATTCTGTTCCATTGGTCTACCTGCCTGTCTCTCTACCAATACCAGGCAGATTATATCACACTTGATCTGTAATACAATTTGAAGTCGGAGATGGTGATTTCCCTGGGATTGTGGTGAATAGTTCTTACTATCTGGGATTTCTTGTTATTCCAAATGAATTGAATTTGCAAGTTGATCTTTCTAATTTTATCAAGAATTGAGTTGGAATTTTGATGTGGATTTCATTGAATTTGTAAATTGCCTTACTCAAGATGGCCATTTTTACAATGTTTATCCTTTCTATCCATGAGCATGGGAAATCTTTTCATCTTCTTCAATTTCGTTCTTCAGAGACTTGAAGTTCTTGTCATACAAATCCTTCACTTGTATGGTTAGGGTCACACCAAGGTATTTTATATTCTTTACGGCTATTGTGAAGGGTGTTGATTCTCTAATTTCTTTCTTAGCCTGTTTTTTCTTTGAGTAGAGGAAGGCTAATGATTTGTTTGAGTTAAATTTCTATCCCTCCACTATGATGAAGTTGTTTATCAGCTGTGAAAATTTCTTGATTGAATTATTGGGGTCACTTAAGTATACTAGTATATCATCTGTAAATAGTGAAATTTTGCCTTCTTTCTTTCCAATTTGTATCCCTTTGAACTTATTTGTTGTATTATTGGTCTTGATAGACCTTCCAGTACTATATTGAATAAGTAGAAAGATAGTGGACAGCTTTGTCTAGTCTCTGATTTTAAATGGATTGCTTCAATTTCCTCACCATTTAGTTTGATGTTGGCTTCTGGTTTGCTGTATATTGCTTTTACTATGTTTAAGTATGAGCTTTGAATATCTGACATTTCCAAGACTTTTAACATGAAGGTGTGTTGAATTTTGTAGAATGCTTTCTCAGCATCTATAGGATAATCATGTGATTATTTTTCTTTAAGTTTGTTTATTTAGTAGATGACAATGATGGATTTCTATATATTGAAGCCATCCTTGCGTCTCTGGCATGAAACCTACTAGATAATGGTGAATCATCATTTTGATGTGTTCTTGGATTTTGTTTGCCAGAATTTTATCAAGTATTTTGCATTAATGTTCATGAGGCAAATTGGTCTAAAGTTCTCTTTCTTTGTAGTGTCTTTGTTTGGCTTTGGTTTAAGCATAATTGCTTCTTCAAAGAATGAGTTGGTTAGTGCTCCTTCTGTTTCTATTTTGTGGAATAGTTTGGAGAATATAGGTATTAGGTCTTTTATAAAAGTCTGATACAATTCTCCATTAAACCCATGTGGTCCTGGGCTTTTTTGGTTGGGAGGTTTCTCTGAGGCTTTTTATGATGTCTTCTATTTCTTTAGGTGTTATGGGAATGTAGATGGTTTATCTTTTCCTCATTTTACTTTGGTGTCTGGTATCTGTCTAAAAATTTTATCCTTTTCCTTCAAATATTTTAGTATTGTTGAGTATAATCTTTTGTAGTAGAATCTGTTGATTTCCTTAACTTCTTCAGTTTTTGTTGTTTTGTTTACCCTTTTGTTTCTGATTTTGTTAATTTGAATGCTCTCGCTGTGCCCTGTAGTTAGTCTGGCTATGGGTTTATCAATCTTGTTGATTTTCTCAAAAAAAAAAAAAAAAAACTGGATCTCTGTTTTGTTAATTATTTGAAAAAAATTTTTTTGTCTCTATATGGTTGACTTCAGCTCTGAGTTTGATTATTTTCTGCTGTCTACTCCTCTTTGGTGTATCTGCTAATTTTTGTTCTAGAGCATTTTGTTGTGCTATCAAGGTGTTAGTGTATGCTCTTTCCAGTTTCCTTTGGAAGTGCACAAAGCTATGTGTTCTTCTCTTAGCACTGCTTTTATTGTATCCCAATATTTTTGGTATGTTCTGCCTCCATTTTCATTAAATTCAAAAAAGTCTTTGATTATTTCTTATATTTCTTCCTTGGCTAAGCTATCACTGAGTAGAGCACTGTTCAGCTTCTATGTATATGTGGGATTTTGTTATTTTTGTTATTTATGAAGACCAGCCTTAGTCCATGGTGATCTGATAGAATGCATGGAATTATTTTGATCTTTTTCTATCTTATTTGACTGATTATATGGTCATTTTTGGAGAAGTGCCATGAGCTTCTGAGAACAAGGTATATTCTTTATATGATGAAATGTTCTATAGATGCTTGTTAAGTCCATTTGGTTCATAACTTTTCTTAGTTTCACTGGGTCTCTGTTCAATTTCTGCATCCATGATCAGTCCATTGATGAGAGTGTGGTGTTGAAGTTTCCCACTATTATTGTGTGTGGTATATTATATGTTCTTAGCTTTAGTAGAGTTTCTTTTATGAATGTGTATGCTCTTTTATTTGGAGCATAGATGTTCAGGATTAAAAGTTCATCTTGATAGATTTTTTTTCTTTGATGAATAAATGACTTTTGTTGAAAACGGATTTTATTTGATATTAGGATGGCCATTTTAGCTTGTTTCTTGGGACCATTTGCTTGGAAAGTTTTTCCCAACCTTTATTTAATTATTTATTTATTTTGCAGAGATGAGTTTCCTTTATGCAGCAAAGTGCTGGATCCTGTATACATATCCAGCCTGATAGTCCATGTATTTTTATTTGGGAACTTATTTCATTGATGTTAAGACATATTACAGAATATTGATTGTTTTTGTCTTTTAATTCTTAGAGGTAGAATTATGTTTGTGTGTTTTTTCTTCTTTTGGGTTTATTGCAAGAATAATAGTTTCTTGCTATTCCACAGAAAAGTTTCCCTTTTTGTGGTGGAATATTCCATTTATTGTCTTTTGTAGGGCTGTATTTGTGGACACATGTTATGTAAATTTGTTTTTGTCCTGGAATAACTTGGATTCTCCATCAATTTTGGTTGTGAGTTTTGGTGGATATAGTAACCTGGGCTGGAACTTGTTTTTTCTTAGGGTTTGTGAAATGTCAGTCCAGTGTCTTCTAGCTTTCATAGTCTCTACTGAAAAGTCTGGTATAATTATGATTGAACTGCCTTATATTTTACCTGTTCTTTTTCTCTTAGTGCTTTTAGTATTCTTTCTTTCTTTTGAGCATTTGTTATTTTAAATATTATGTGTCTGGAAGGATTTCTTTCTGTTCTAGTCTATTTGGGGTTCTGTAGCTCTTTTGTATGTTCATCTTTGTTCTCTCTACACCTATTATCCTTAGGTTTGGCATTTTCATTGTGTCTATTTCCCAGATGTTTCAGTTTAGAATCTTTTTGGTTTTTGCATTTTCTCTGACTGTTGTGTCAATGATTTCTATGGTATCTTCTGCTTTTGAAATTCTCTTTTTTGTCTCTTGTATTCTGTTGGTGATGCTTGCATTTATGACTGTTGATGTCTTTTCTAGGTTTTCCAACTCTAGGTTTGTCTCCTTTTGTGTTTTCTTCATTATTTCTGTTTCTGTTTTCACCTGGTTATTTGTACTTTCCTTTAGCTTTTTATATGATTTTTTGTTACCTCTTTAAAGGTGTTAACTTATTTGCACGTATTCACCTGGTTTTACTGTACTTTGTTAAGTGTGTTATTTATGTGCTTTTCAAAGATCCCCAATATCATGTGAAGTATGATTTCAAGTCTAAATCTTATTTTTTTTTTTTTTTGAGAGACTAGATATCCACTATTTTCCGTGTTGGGAGAAATGCATTCTGATGTTGCCAGGTTTTTTTGGTTTCCATTTCTTATAGTCTTGTGCTTGCCCCTTACCATTTTGTTATAGGTGATGCTAGGTGATCATGTTGTCTCTTACTGGAACTTGTCTCTCTTTTGGGTCTGTGGGCCAGAAAACTCCAGAAGGAGATTGTCCCTGGATGGGTGTCTCTCTGGGTAGCCTGTGAGTTCCAATGGCAAAGCCCAGTCCTAATGCAGCTGATTCAGGTCTAGCCTTGGGCCTGAAGTATGCACTCCCGGACAGTAAAGCTGCCTGCATCATGAGAGTTCTCGGTAGCCTCTCCCAGGGTAGACAGTGGCCAGAAGAAGTTGAATCACCCTTCCACTTAGAATGGAGAGCACTCTTGCAGCTCTGTTGAGCTTACAGGAAACTTAGTGATTATTAAAACTCATTTGCCAGCCAGCCTACCCAAACATGCAAAGAGAAAACAAGGCTGTGAAGGTAAGATTAAGAAGCTTTGAAGTTAACTACTGGTCTTCTCACACACAAGCACACAAATAGATATACACAAACATCTCTCAAGATGGTGTTCTCGTATTTTATTGCTATAAATTTATAACATCATTTGTATATTTTAAATTCGCTAGCTAAATATGCGTTTAACCCTTATATCATTTGATAGATGTCATAATTCAGTGTCACATAGCAAAATCTGTGGTTCTTAGTGGTTCAGCAGCACAGAGAAAATAGTCCAGTGTCTTAATGATTCTATCTTAGTATACTATGGGAAGACATGGGGGCATGCATAATGAAAATATAAAAAAATGATATCAGAAACAGAGTTTATGTTACTTGAGTTTCTGAAATGGGATAAGATGAATAAAAGATTAATAATAAATTAAGGACATATGATGATTAATTTTATATGCCAATTGACACAACCTAGATTCATCTCAGATAAGTGACACACTGAGTTAGCCTGAGGGGATTGTTATTTGGTGTGGAAGTCCCAGCCCACTGTGGGTGGTATCATTCCCTAAACTGACATTCCTTTTGTTAGTTATATTCCCATTGCTGTAATAAATACCCTGATGAAAGAGTTAATTCATGATTACCATTATATTTCATCATGAAAGCAAATCAGAGCAGGAAACTCATGGACCTTAAAGCTCAAACTAAAGTGAGGCAATGGAAGATTACTTCTTATTAGGTTACTCTCATAGCTTAAACATCCTTCTTTCTAATGAAACTGAATCTTGTTCACATCCATCAACAAATAAATGCCATATATGGTTTTGTACACTCCAATCTGTTAGAGACATTTTCTTGTTTGCATTTATTTTTTTCAAAAACAACATTAGTTTGTGTCCAGTTGACATAAACTCAGCCAGACTACTTTTTGAACTACTTGAGTAGAAAAATCAATCAGAGTATAAGCAATCCATGAGGCAAATACATATTTGTTTCTTAGTAGCTGTGGATGTGGTGTAATTAGCTGCCTCAAATTTCTGCAACTACCCTTTCTCTACAGTGATGGACTGTAACCTAAAACTGTGAGATAAAATAAGCCTCTCTAATTTAAGTAGCTTTTTAGTCAAGGTGTTTTTTGTACCAACAGAAATAAAACAACAATAGAGTACAGGTCTGTCAAGTTCCAGAGCACTGGATTTTAAACATTCCATGGGCTGTACATAAAATAAAGGATGAAGCATGAGAAGTGGGGAAAAGTATGCACTACTGACTCTTGTGGAGAGATTTTCAGAATCAAGTAGAGTTTGCCTTTCTTCTCTTTTCAGCCATATATGAGCAGTCCTGTGAGGTGTATAGACACAAAGGTTATACAGCTGGGTTCTTCTATGTTGACTCTGATGGCAGTGGGCCACTGGAACCTCTTCAAGTGTACTGCAATATTACTGGTAAGAACCATGTTTTTCTAAGCATGCTTAACCTGGGAGACTGGTGGTATGAAACTGGAGGTATTAGGAAGCTATACTGAGTTTTCAAAACGTCACAAAACTAGCTTCATGGGGGAAAGAATGCTATTTAGAAAAATAATAGAAATTAGCTTACTTATTGTCAAGACAACGAGTGGAGAGATCTTAGTTGCCATGATACTATTCCTTGAAGAAGTAGTGAATAACCAAGTGTTCTCTGTTAGGCTGGCTAAGGACATCTTCATTATTAAAACTCAGCAATATAAAGAAAAGTGGATGGAAAACAAAAAAAAAAAGCACAAAAAATAAACAATTCACAAAATTAAGTGTGAAGTCCTGATTCACAGACAGAAACTCCACTGTAGTTTTATGGTTGGTTCTAGGCACCGTGTATCTCTCTGATTCCTAACACTGTGGGCTTTAATGGTTCATGAAATAGGGAAAAGATGAATCCACACAAAGGAGCTGTGAGGAAAACAGATAATCAATATGACAATGAACCAGCCAGTGACGAACCACAAAGCATAGCTTTCACCTCAAAATTACTCAAAGATAGTCCATTCTGGAGGGTGACCATGGCCTGACAACATTGATTTAAGTTACCACAAATTTCATGTTCCATTATACTAAAGGTTTTATAAAGACCCAATTGCAGTAGTTGGGTGTCAAGATCATTTTCCATATACTAGTCAAATACCATGACAGATTTCAGGAAAGAAGGAACTTTCTGCCCTGAGCTTCACATGCTATCTGATGACATTCTTCGCCTTTAGGTTCTTGATACTTAGGAGTCTCCTCATAAATTTCAAAAGAGCTTTCAGAAAGTCACCAAAATGTTAGTTTATAAACAGAAATTTTCAGTAAACTACTGTTCAAAATGTCAAGATTTCCCAAGGAATCACAAAAATTTTAAACAGCTACTCAACTTTGTGCAATATTCAATGCAGATGTAGCTACATTTTTTGGAACTTATAATTACCTTGCAAATTAGTACTACCACTGTCACCACCATCATTTTCAACACCATCAACATTACCATTTACTGTTTTCCCCCTATGAAATATTCTGAGAAAATTTAACTTCTTTATGAATCAATTGCAAATGTATAAAATGGCATCTGAGGATCCCACAAGTTGAGCAGATAAACGTACTTAGTGCCAAGTCTGATGGTCAAAGAGTAATCCTTGGACCCCCAGATCATGGAAGAAGAAAACTTACTCCAACAATATTGCACATGCTCTATTCTGATTTCTAGATTTACAGTAGTTCACATATGCCCTCTGCACAAGTAAAATAAAATAAAACCATTGCAAGAAATGATAACAGGGTATGTTCTTCATTTTTTCAACTGGATCCAAACATCCAGATGTTGGATGAAGAAAGTGGGAGTTATTTTAGTTTCTATATTACTTCATATAGTGAAGAGTGGCTAGATGTTTCTTCCTTAGCAGTTGCCTTAGAGCAGGAATAGAATTTGTGTTGCTTGTTGTTCTTTGTTGTTGTTACATAGTCCTGTTAGACAACCCAGTCTAGGACTGGCCTTCTCAATGAGTTTTGGTTCTTTTAAAAATGTAATGTTCACTCAGGTTCTTAGTAAAAAATACAGAATTCCAGGTTAGCTTGGGAAATTCTAATTCCCTAAATGCACTTATCTTCATCTTTATAAATTATTTAGACACAACTTACCCATTGTCCCTATTTTTCAAAACATTTTTTTTATTTTATTTATTTATTTATTTATTTTGCTGAAAGGCAAAAGAGGCAGATAGTGCTGAGAATTAGGTATGACATCAATCTAGGAGGAATGGCTGCCAGCAATTGAATCCAGACATTTTGGGGAATTTTAATTTAATGTTTCTTAATTCTAACCAAATAACTTTTAAAAAGTTTCCATCTTATATGAAAGAAAGAAAATGTGAGAACTCCATGGCTTAATATGAATCTGATTTCTTACATATGATTCCTTCATTATATGATTAATCCAGATCACTACATAGTAGGCTCCAGAAAGATCAGAGATTCTATTCTATAGCCTGATTTTTTTTTTTTTTTTTTTTTTTTTTTTTTTTTTTTTTTTTTTTTTTTGTGGTAGGATTTACTACTACCCTAAAACTGAGTTGATCACTCAATGGACATAGATAGAAATATTTCCACAATGATAGACAAGGATAAATCATTATTTTGAGAATCTTAAATCTTTCTTATTGTTGCAATTGAGTGATTTGTGATGCTTTGAAATATTTAACACAGTCATTAAGAAAATATAACCTAAAAAATATGACTTGAATTTAATTTTACACAATCAGGTGAATGTTGAGAACTCACAAACCAGCAAGTCTAATTTGATTAGCACATTACAGAGCCACTTTGAAACTTCAAAACTTGCTTCTTCCCAAGATTCAATTTCTCTATCAGGGCCATGTCTTCTAAACCTATTTAAATTCTGCCAGAAGTGTCACCAACTGGAATAAAAATATTCATTTCTGAAGCCTATGCTAGACATTCTTATTCAAATCACCACACTACAGAACAAAAAGTGATTCTAACTGTGGATTCAGAATATTTATTGGAATGGTAGCATATACCTGTAATCCCAGCACTGAACAGGGATTACATTAATGATGCAATGACAATCCATGGGACATTAGGAGGAAGGGGACAATTTTGTTTTAAGTCCTGGAGAAAAAAAAATGTTTCTCTGTTCCTCATTATCTTCCTGCAATTTATTTACTATCTAGATTTTTTTTTTTAATATCACTGGTCCTATCTCCCTCCCCCTCCATTTGCCTTCACAAACTTGCACTCCCACTTAATCACACTTTCCACCCCATTGCCTTGGCATTTCCCTACATTGGGAAAACATACCATCCCTGGAACAAAGGCCTCTTCTCATATTGATGCCAAACACTGCTGTCTTCAGCTACTTATGCAATTGGATCAATACGTCTCTCAGTGTTTGCTCAAAGGTTGGTGTTTTAGTTCATGGGAGTTTTGGAGGGTTTGGTTGGTTGATAATGTTGTTCTTGCCATGAAGTTGTAACACCTTTTAGCTCCTTAGGTCTTTTCTTTTGCACCCTCATTGGAATCACGAAGTTCAGTCTGATGGTCAGCTGCAAATTTGCTTAGCTTTATCTATATGACTCTAACATAGTCTCTGAGGAGGCATGGCTATCTGATTTCTGCAAGTATATACTTCTGGGGATCAGCTATAGTGCTTGGATTTGGTGACTGCATATGTTGTGGATCCCAAAGTGAGGAAGCTACTGAGTGATCTTTCCTTCAATCCCTGTTTCTCTGTTTGACCTTGCATTTTCTCCTGTGAGTATTTTGTTCTCCCTTCTAAAAAGAACTGAGGCATCCACATTTTGGCTTCTTTTGGTTTTTGTTTTTGGGGGGGGGGTCTTCATAATGTCTGTGAATTGTTTCTTGTGTATTCAGATCTTTCTGGGGCTATCATCCACCTATAAGTGAATACATACCATGTGTGTTCTTTTGTGACTGGATTACCTCATACAGGATGATCGTCTCTAGTCCCATATATATGCCTATGAATTTTATGAAGTCGTTGTTTCCAATAGCTGAGCAGTACACCTATAGCAAATCATTAATTCCCATTTGATGACTTTTGGTTAATGAATTTTCAACCTTCTGGATTGTGGTTTAAGTTGGATATGCCTGCTTGCTATCTCTTAAGCAATTAAGTCATTTCACTTGAACAGTAGAAGAATTCTCATTGAGTTTTGACATCATAAATAATTTAATAGCATTCCTATTATAAAAGAGCTTAACAATTACTAATATAATTTAGGAATTCTTATAGGATCATCACTAAGAATTATACAAATCATCTACTTTTTTATATATAATCACTACAAAACAGTGCATCTTTGTTATTCTTCAGAAATCTACTCAAAATGCTGAGCTAATACCTTGTGATTGATATATAATAACAGGAAAATCATATATTAATAACAACAGAAAAAGTAGCATATATATATATGAAAAGCATATTGTAGCACAAATCTTTCTTAAAATAAAGTTGCCCTGGACTTGTATAAAGGAGCAAATCCATCATAAATTTTAGCCCACGATGGAACTATCTCAGGAAAATCACTTGCTAGTTTTTAGCTTCTCCTTGATGGCTCATGGAAGGGACCCTAACCTCTTTTTCCTTCTCTTTTTCCATGACTTCTGATCCTTCCTCACTTTCCCCACTATATCTACCCTCTCTGAAAGCAAGACAAATATCTTCATGTGAGCTTAGTTTATCCTTGGAGAAGTTTCAAAACCAGGTTCCCGGTGGAGAATCACTCATGTGTCATGTATGTTGTGTGTTTAAGTTGTAGTTTAATTGATTGGAATGATACTAATTGTTAATTTCTTTATATATTTTTAAGTTGTATACTGGTTTATATTTCAGAAAGATAATTTGATTTCTCTAATGAAGGGTTTGGCAAAGACTTCAGAAACAACCATCTGCCAGTTAGAAGAAGCAGCTTTTTATACATTGTGCTCTTACCCACCGTGTGGACCACACGGAGCTTTGGAAGGCTGCCATCACAACCTAAGGCTCACAGTGGATCTCATCTCCAGGTGTAGAAGCCTCCACTTTCAAGTGGACTCTCTGAGCTATCGCCAGATGGCATAATCTCCTTATATATTAAGCCATTAAACCAAACTACTAAGCCATAAAGCTGTGGCTTTACCTTGAAATTAAAACACTGTCACCTTCAAATTTCAAAGAATATTAACAGCCACTTATAAAAATTCCTTTTAAACACCCACTTAACCTGTGGAGTCAAACCACATTTGAATGAGAAGACTTATCCCATCTTACGATCAAGAGATTTTCAGGCACTGGACTTGTAGTTCTTTCATGCTTCTCTTATCTATTAATCCACAAATTTCTCAAGTTCTTTATTAGTCTCTCACTTATGAATCTATTTGTCAGTTTTATTTATTTGCTTTAACACATACGTTTAATGTGTTCAGTTGTGCATGCATTATTCAGTTATGTAGACATTAATTCATGAAAATTACATTCTAGTTGACTGTTGGGCACCAAAGTTCACACAGTAAATAAATCTATTTTTATCATTAAGAAACTCATAAATAAAAATGAATTAAATAATTATAATAAATTAATGGTTTATAAAAATTATTTATTTTATTGTGTGTCTGTCTGTGTCTATGTCTTTATGTGTATGTCTCCATGTGGTAGCCAGAGGACATCCTTGAATACTTTTACTCTGGTGCAACCAATCATAGTTTTGGAACAAAGAATCCAAATTTCTTGCTGGTCTTAATTTCAATAATTCAATATGGTTTAACTGGGCACAGGCTCCAGGAGTTATCTTTCCTATTTCAACCAGGACCCAGCATGCTTGGCTTCTCTTACTAGTTTTTACTGATAGACCTTTGGTGTTAGTCCTGGCAAGGAAAACATTTCACCAACAGTGCTATCTCCACCAACCCTGGATTATATTTTGAATCTCTCAATAAATTATGCACTTATTAATTCTTATTTGCTTGTTTTTTCATTTATTTTTATGTATTGAACATTTTTATTCTTCAATTTTTTCATCAGTTATGCAAAAGTTTATACAAACAAACTATATTATAATATTGACTGAGCTGATCACCACCATCACAAAGTAAATAAATCTATTCTTTTTCTCAAAAAATATTTTTAAGAGAATACTTGTGCAGTACATATATATTTTAGATTTGATGTGAAAAATATATTGGGAAGTTATTGATGGCACAGAAATACAACATGGGAAGAATGCATCTAGGAAAAATGTACAAGGGGACCAAGAGCCTTACTCATTCAAGGTGTCTTTATAAGCTATATTTTGAGCTATATTTTGAGTGTATGTGTGAGTAAGGGTTTATGTCTATGCAATGTATATGTGTATGGTGTATTACATCACACACACATGTGTAAGCATCTGTCCCCATAAGTATACAGAGAGAGCAGAAAAATAAAGCAGGTGTGAGAAAGCTTTGCTTGAATTTGGAAATAAAGTGGTAATGAAAAAATCTCCAAAATCCCCATCCCAGCCCACTGAGATTTCCCTCCCCAAAGCAGGGGTTATAGGTGCAGGTGGATGCAAGAGTTTCTATGTGGGTAATGGGGATTTATTTAAAGTTAGGTCCTCAGCTTGACCATTAGGTACAGTTTACCCACTGAGCCATGTGCTCAGCCCTGAGCCCACTTTGTGATAAAAGCAGTTGTTTGTTACAGAACAGCTACTAGCCTGAGGTGCCTCTACATTTCACAGTGGAGATGGCACTGGTGCGTACAAGCTGTGTGAACAATATGAATTCTCTCTGTTTTAGTGAGGAAGGCACTGAAATCCCATGTGCTAAATATCTTGCCAAGAGTCGGATAAACCACTGAGATTGTCAGGTTGTGATTAAGACGCCTAAGTGCTCAGGTTCACAGCAATTCTGAGGCATGGAGAGGTTCTGTGCCCTAATATGCTACACTTAGCTTGCATTATTCATTCCATGTGTCACTATGCCCCCCATAAAGGACTGGAAAGAGGAGAGGTTTCCAGTTCCCATTGTACATCTCAAACCACTACTTTAATCTTCTGTAAGATGAATGTGGTCACACCTCCATTCATGGTTCCTGAGGAGTGAATGGAAAGATTATAAAACTGAGTTTCCTAATGTCCAATTATCTATAAAGCATGAGCTGAGAAGGAAGTTTAAAATGTCACTTTCTAACACTGCTCTTTCGGTGGTTTATTCAGCAATTGCAAACATGAGTCAAAAACACTGTATTTATTTAGCAAGCTATAATGGTGAATGTTGACTCGTAGCTTGTCAATCTAGAAGAATCTAGAAAAGAAACATTGAAAAAGTCTATGTGTGTTTTCTAGATTGTGTTAACTAAGGTGGGAAGACCCCGACTAAAGTAGTGCTGCCACTTAATGAGCTGGGCTTCTGGATGAATACAAAGAAAGAAAAGATATGAGAATCTGTCAGTACTTATCTCTTTCTGCTTCTTGACATGAGGGTATGTATGATGCAATCAGCATTTTAAAGCTCCCACTTTGCTGAATTCTCTGCCAACACCTACTGCAGCCTTGAACGTTGGGCCAAAATAGATCATTTGTTCTTTAAGCTGCTTTTGATTTTTTTTAACCTTTAATAGTGAAGAGAGTAACTTCTATACACATTTGTAGACATCTAAGTATATATTTTCAAAGAAATCTGCCTAGAGTTGAACACTTCATAAGACCCCTATTACATTCTTTTTTCTATGGACAAGTGGACCTGTCTTAAGCCTTGAGTACAGGGCTGTCAAGGCAGACCTGTAGTACTTTTCTGTGCAGATATATTAAGTGTCCCTGGTTTTAGAAACAGGGAACTGACAAGGATTAATCAACATGCAGCCTTGTGTCCTGTTAATTGATAACATCCATGCAAGGGTCCTATGGACATTATAAGAATAAAGTCACCTTTCCCTAAAAGCAGTTACATGAAGTCACTTATATTTACTTCACATACATATATAGATGTTTTCTAAATGTGTAATACTGTCAATGTACTCATCATCTATGAAGCTCAACTTCCTCATGGATACAAGATTAATTACTCTTATTTCAGTGGATCTGTATGCACAGGTTCAGTAACATTAAATGAGGGAATGACTCAGATGCTCCTGTGTCAGCAGCTGACATTCTCTAAAAATGTCTGCCATAGTATAACACCTGCTTCTAAGTGCACCAGATCATAAGACCTAACTAGATAGTAAAATGTAAACCTAAACACAAGTTCATGCCTTGTTTTATAATATATTTTGGCAATGTGCTTCCCATACATGTAACTACTACCATTGCTGCCATCAAGATAAAATGTCACCTCAAGAATTCAGGATGCATAGTAGACAATGATGACTGTATTGATTGCCATTTTATTACAACTTAAAATTGTGGGAACAAGTCTCTGATCATTTCTGTGAAAAAAGTTTTTAGACTGTATTGAATTATGTGAGAAAACTCACCCTAAGTATAAGTGATACAATTCTCTGAGCTGGGATTTTGGATTAAATACCAAGAACCAAGGAACTTGAACATTAAAATTCCTATCTTTCTGCTGCCTCATTGTGTGTACAGTGTGGCCAGCTGCCTCAAGCTCCTGTCTTTATGACTCTCTGGACCAGATGGCATGCACTGGTTCATTTTACCATGTTTATGCCATGCTGATGATTCACATGATCTACAATTTGACCAGAAATTTTTTAAAGCCTTTGGTACTTTGGTTTATGAGAGAGAGCATAGAATAGGGTGATAACTCTTAAATCAGGGTTGAATTGTTACCCTGAAAAAGATTTACACAGAGGTAGACCTTAATCCCCACTGAACAACAAGGACTTGTTGCAAAGTTCTTTCTAGATTGTGGTTTTGAAAATAAAAGAAAAGTAGATATGAAATATCAGCACTGGGAGGAGTAGGGTCATGGATGCCTTGTCTGAGAGGTCTTGGTTTGCCCAGGCATTTTCACATGGGGATAGAGTTCATCTGTATGAATCATTTTTTTCCTGTTCAGATGAGAGAAGAACAAGGCCAGGTCAAAGTTACCTCCCAGAATGCTTGCTTGTTCTTGTTCACCTTTCTTGTAAAAGCTAGATTCCAAAGAGAGATGAAAAAAATCAAAGTCAGATGTGACACCTCATGGAATGAAAGAGCCCAGTTTCAGTGGCAGCTTGTGACTATAGTATGAGAAGGGTGAAGTAGAGAAACATTTCACTTGGAGACACATTTATTTCTGTTCTTTTCTTCTATGCATTATTTTTGTTTTCTGCTACTCCTATAAAATACCTGAGCTTGAATATTTCTAAAGAAAATACTTAGCCCACTGGTTTTCTTGCTGAATATTTATTTTCTGGTTTCTTCAAAGTATGACAGGTGTCACCAAATCATGTCTGTGAATGATTACAAAACACAGCTTGCTAGTGAAAGAAAGAAGATGCATCAATGAAAGGAATTTTATTTTACCATACAATAGTCAGTTCAGTCCTATAAAAGTGATATTTCTTCTATTGCTGATTACTAATTAATAATAAAACCTGTTTGCAAGTTTATTGTGAAGATTTTATGGTGTAGTTACTTTAAACCACAAGAGAAATTTCTGGCATTGTACATCCAATATGCATCACTTGTTATTTTCATATTATTGTTCAAAACATAAACAGTGTTCATGCTTTCCACCTGATTTTCCAGACCCATTGTTTGTTTCCAATAGAGAAATTTCTTACCTCCTAAATTTTCTCTTTTCTTATTCTTTCTCTGTCTCTCTGTCTCTCTTGTTTTCTCTGTCTCTGTCTTCATCTATTTCTCTTTCCCTGTCTACACAAATTGTGTGTGTTTTGTGTGTGTGCATGTTTGTGTGTGTGTGTTTGTCTCTGTCTTTCTGTCTCTCTCTCTCTTATATCTATCTATCTATATATATATATATATATATATATATATATATATATATATATATATATATACATAGATATATGTATATATGCATTTATGTGTATGATATGTAGGTGATATATGCATATATGTGTGTGTGTTTTGCATAAGTGCTTGTTCATGTGGCTGTGCATGAATATGTGGATGATCATATATGTGTACATAATCCCACATACACCAAAAGTCAACATTAAGAGAATTCCTGGATCACTCCATTTTTGTTTTGGAGATAAATTCCTATCGGAACCCAGACTGGTCATTTGACCATGGTTGATTGTCCAGTGAACTCTAGGTGTGTTTGTCTCTGCCTCCCCAGTACTGATTCTGAGTGTCAAATCTCAGGTTCTTAACCTTATAAAAAAAAGCACTTTACTGAGTAATACAACCCACTAGACCCTATATTTCTTCTCCTTTGGTCTAAATACTTTGTAATTCTTATATCATATACTTTTGAGGAAACTGAGAGAAAAAAGACTAATTTTGACTCTTAGGTCCAGGCCTGTCTGTTGTTCATGGTTGAGAGAGATGTGTGTAGCAGTGCAGCTTTGCAGTAACACACAAAATGTTCAGCTATTTAATTTTCTCCTTCTTCACTTTTATCCCATCTATGTGTCCAGACTCGGAGATTGTGTCCCTCCATTCTGGGCCAGTATTCCCCTCTTTATGGTCTAAGCTCTTTACAACAAGTTAAGATTAAGATAAAAATTAATCTTCACAGTTGGTTTCCAGGCTGCAAACTTTTGTGAAGAGTGTCCAATGCTTATACAAATGTCCTGTGCAATAGTTTCGATTTCTTGCTCATTGTTAACACACTGGCATGTTATCCTCTTGGTCCCTGTTAGCACTGATACCTCCTGTCAGCACATGAATGTCAGCAGGATGTTTCAGTCTGTAGATGATTGGCTCCATCATTTGGTTAAAGTAGTATGCCAGGATACTGCACTGTCAGGATGATTTATTATCAGTTATATACCTTAGGTGATTCCCGCAAGTATGTGGTGAATGTCCCAGTTCCCTAGCAATTACTTGCATGCTAGGCACACCTCATACCTTAAATACACTGATACATTTATAAAATAATCTATAAATTATTATAACATAATTTATAAATACATTTATTAAACTTTTCTCCCTCTTCTCTCTTCCTCTCTATTTTTGTGCTTGTTTCTCTCTGTGTCTCTTTTTATGTATCTCTGTCCCTCTTACTCTGTCTCTCTGTCTCTCCTACTTCCCTTCTCAGTATATTAAAAACAAATAACACCATGATAAATTCTTTTATAACATAGTTCACTTGACTGCCCCAATACCAGTTTGAATGCTAGCCATCTATATACAGCTAATAATCTTCCTTTGTTCAGTTTCTGTGTTATTTGTGCATAGCACTTGGAGCATATCTCTGCTTTCTGTACCAATATGTGCTTTACATACTCTTTGCCAAAATTCCTGGTAAAAGCAACTGAAGCAAGGGTTGATTTGGGATCACACTTTAAGAGTACATCACAATAGGAGTATTCCTCTGCAGTCAAGAAACAGAAAGAGATGACTGTCATTGTCTAGTTGATCCTTCACATTTTGATGAAGTCTGAGAAACCAGCTTATAGCATAGTGACAGCCACATAAAGGTCTTTCTATCTCAGTTTACACAGCAAAGAAACCGTCTCACTGACATACTTAGACCCTTGTCTACTAGATCCTGACAATATTGGCCACTAGAAACAATAAAGGACTCAAAGAGTAAATATGAACTTGTCCTTTTTTTTCATAGACCAGATCCATCTATTTTTTGAACAAAATGTATTTCCATAAAAATTGGAAAATCACATATTAGGCCTGAATATCATTGTTCAGTATTTATTTTCTTTTTTTTATTTTAAACGACTTTATTTTACAAAACAAAGATAAATGTACAGATTTTAAACATTTTTTGCTTAAAATTATACATTTCTGTCAGTAATGTTTTTTTCAGACATTGAAATAATTTTTACAAAAAACCATGTGAATATATTTTTTTCGTCAGTACTTGATTTTTTTCAAGGGCTTGACAGTATGCATTGAAAACCTAATAGTTACAATAAGCGTAAAGTACATGCAAAACAAAATGGAACATGGAAATAGTCAAAGTCTTTTTGTTTTGTAAATATATGTATATTTTTTTTGTTTTCTTTATTTCTTGGACTTCATACAGTCTGTGAGTTGTTTCTGGGGGAGTGCAAGCCTCTGGGGTTAGCATCCCACTATCAGTGACTGCATATTATGTCTGTTCTTTTGTGACTGGGTTATCTCACTCAGGATGATATTCTCTAGTTGCAGCCATTTTCTTAAGAATTTGGTTAAGTCATTGTTTCTGGTGGCTGAGTAGTATTCCATTGTGTATATGTACCACAATTTTTGTATCCATTCATCTTCTGAAGGACATCTGGGTTCCTTCCAGCTTCTGGCTATTATAAATAGAGCCGCTATGAACATTGTGGTGCATATATCTTTGTTGTGTATTGAAGTGTCTCTGGGGTATATGCCCAGAAGTGGAATAGCTGGGTCTTCAGGTAGTACTATATGCAATTTTCTGAGGTATTGCAAGATAGACTTCCAGAGTGGTTGTATTAGCTTGCAACCCCACCAACAGTGGAGAAGTGTTCCTCTTTCTCCACAGCCTCGCCAGCATCTGCTGTCATCTGAGTTTTGGATCTTGGCCAATCTGACTGGTGTGAGGTGGTATCTCAGGGTTGTTTTGATTTGCATTTCCCTGATGGCTAAGGATGTCGAGCACTTCCTCAGGTGTTTCTCAGCCATTTGGTGTTCCTCAACTGAAAACGTTGTTTAGTACTGTACCCCATTTTTAATAGGGTTATTTGATTCTCTGGTGTCTAGCTTTTTGAGTTCCTAGTACACCTTGGATATTAGGCCTCTATCTGATGTGGTGTTGGTAAAGATCTTTTCCCATTCTGTTGGTTGCCGTTTTGTTTTCTTGAAGATGTCTTTAGCCTTACAGAAACATTGCAATCTCATTAAGTCCCATTTGTTAATCTTTGATCTTAGAGCTTGAGCCATTGTTGTTTTGTTCAGGAAATTTTCTCCTGTACTTATGTGTTCTAAGGTTTTCCCTACTTTCTTATCTAATAGTTTCAGTGTATCTGGTTTAATCTGGAGATCTTTGATCCACTTACACTTGAGCTTTGTACAAGGAGATAAGAACGGGTCTCTTTTCATTCTTTTGCATGCTGAGTGCCAGTTGGACCAGCACCATTTGTTGAATAGGCTGTCCTTTTTCCATTGAATGTTTACTGCTCCTTTGTCAAAGATCAGGTGACCATATACATGAGGGCTCATTTCTGGATCTTTTATTCTATTCCATTGATCCACATGCCTATTTCTGTACCAGTACCATGCAGTTTTCAGCACAATTGCCTTGTATTATACTTTGAGGTCAGGGATAGTGATTCCCGCAGATGTTTTTTTGTTGTTGAGGATGGATTTCGCTATTCTAGGTCTTTTGTTATTCCATATGAAATTGCACATTGATCTTTCCAATTCCATGAAGAACTTGGTTGGAATTTTGATGGGGATTGCATTGAATCTGTAGAT
This sequence comes from Micromys minutus, assembly GCF_963924665.1. NCBI lineage: Eukaryota > Metazoa > Chordata > Mammalia > Rodentia > Muridae > Micromys > Micromys minutus. The sequence goes on from NC_137975.1 coordinate 205,660, forward strand.
TGCTTTTGGTAGGATGGCCATTTTTAAGATGTTAATTTTTCCAATCCATGAGCATGGGAGATCTTTCCATTTTCTGAGATCCTCCTCAATTTCTTTCTTTAGAGGTTTGAAGTTCTTGTCATATAGGTCCTTCACTTGCTTAGTTAGAGTCACACCAAAGTATTTCATAGTTTTTGTAACGATTGTGAAGGGTACTTTATCCCTCATTTCTTTCTCCACATGTTTGTCCTTTGAGTACAGGAAGGATACTGATTAGTTTGAGTTAATTTTGTATCCAGCTACTTTGCTGAACTTGTTTATCAGCTGTAGGAGTTCTCTGGTGGAATTTTTGGGGTCACTCAAGTACACTATTATGTAATCGGCAAAGAGTGATGTTTTTATCTCTTCCTTTCCGATTTGTATCCCCTTGATGTCCTTTTGCTGTCTAATTGCTCCAGCCAGGACTTCCAGTACTATGTTGAATAGGTTGGGGAATGTGGGCAGCTTTGTCGAGTCCCTGATTTTAGTTGGATTGCTTCAAGTTTCTCACCATTAAGTTTGTGTTGGCTGTTGGTTTGCTGTATATACCTTTTATTGTTTAAATATGGGCCATTGATTCCTGTTCTTTCCAGGACTTTTAACATGAAGGGGTGTGGGATTTTGTCGAATGCTTTCTCAGCGTCTAGTGAGATGACCATGTGATTTTGGTCTTTGAGTTTGTTTATATGGTGGATTACGTTGATGGATTTCCTTATGTTAAACCAACTCTGCATCCCAGGGATGAAGCCTACTTGGTCATGATGAATGATCGTTTTGATGTGTTCTTGGATTCAGTTTGAAAGGATTTTGTTGAGTATTTTTGCTTCAATGTTCATAAGTGAGATTGGTCTGAAATTCTCTTTCCTTGTAGGGTCTTTGTGTGGTTTGGGTACGAGGGTTATTGTATCCTCAAAAAATGAGTTGGGTAATATAACATCTGATTCTATCTTTTGGAATAGTTTGGCGAGTATTGGTGTTATATTCTCAATAAAAGTCTGATAAAATTCTGCACTGAACCCGTCTGGACCTGGGCTTTTTTTGGTTGGGAGGCTTTTGATGACTTCTTCTATTTCTTTAGGTGTTATAGGGTTATTTAGATGGTTTACTTGGTCTTGGTTTAACTTTGGGACCTTGTATCTGTCTAGGAATTCATCCATTTCCTCCAGATTTTCCAATTTTGTGGAGTATAAGTTTTTGTAGTAGGATCTGATGATTTCTTGAATTTCCTCAGTTTCAGTTGTTATGTCCCCACTTTCCTTTCTGATTTTGTTAATTTGGATACTCTCTCTTTGCCCTCTTGTTAGTCTGGCTAGGGGTTTATCAATCTTGTTGATTTTCTCAAAGAACCAACTCTTGGTTTTGTTGATTTTTTCAATGGTTCTTTTTGTTTCTATTTGGTCTATTTCTGCCCTAATTTTGATTATTTCTTGCCTTCTACTTTTTTTGGGTATATCTGCTTTTTTTTGTCCTAGGGATTTCAGCTGTGCTGTGAGGTTGCTGATGTGAGCTTTCTCCAGTTTCTTTTTGGAAGCACTTAGGGCTATGAGTTTTCCTCTCAATACTGCTTTCATTGCATCCCATAGGTTTGGGTATGTTGTGTTTTCGTTTTCGTTGAATTTAGAAAATCCTTATTTTCTTTCTTTATTTCTTCTTTGACCCTGCTATCCTTTAACAGAGCATTGTTTAGTTTCCATGTGTATGTGGGCTTTTTGTTGTCTTTGTTGTTGTTAAAGACCAGCCGTAGCCCATGGTGATCTGAGGGGATGCATGGGAGTATTTCAATCTTCTTATATCGATGGAGGCTTGTTCTGTGTCCAATTATGTGGTCAATTTTCTAGAAGGTGCCATGGGGTGGTGAGAAGAAGGTATATTCTTTTACTTTGGGATAGTATGTTCGGTATATATCGATTAATCCTAGTTGGTTCAAAGTCTCTGCTAGTTTTGCAGTATCCTTGTTCAGTTTCTGTTTCCCTGATCTGTCCATTGGTGAGAGTGGGGTATTAAAGTCTCCCACTATTATTGTGTGGGGTGAAATGTATTTTTTGAGCTTTAGTAAAGTTTCTTTTATGGATGTGGGTGATTTTTTATTTGGAGCATATAAGTTAAGGATTGAGAGTTCCTCCTGACAGATTTCCCCAGTAATGAGTAAAAAGTGTCCTTTCTTATCTTTTTTGATAACTTTTGGTTGGAAATTTACTTTATTCGATATTACAAGAGCCACTCTAGCTTGCTTCTTGGAGCTGTTTGCTTGGAAGTTTTTTTCCCACCCTTTTACTCTGAGATAGTGTCTGTCTTTGTCTCTGAGATGAGTTTCCTGTATGCAGCAAAAGGCTGGATTTTGTTTATGTATCCAGTCTGATAGTCTATGTCTCTTCATTGGAGAGTGGAGACCATTTATGTTAATAGATATCAAGAAATAGTTATTTCTGTTTCCTGCCATTATTGCTTTTTTGGGTTGAGTTTTGTCTGTGTTTTTTTCTTCTTTTAGTTTTCTTGTTTAGGAGTTTCCTTGTTCTTACTAGGCTGTATTTTGCCTCATTGTATTGGGTTTTCCACCTATAATTCGTTGTAGTGCTGGGTTTGTGGTCAGATATTGTGTGAATTTTGATTTGTCTTGAAATATCTTCGTCTCTCCATCGATGGTGATTGATAGTTTTGCTGGGTATAGCAGCTTGGGCTGGCACTTGTGCTCTCTTAAGAAGTGCATGATATCTGTCCAGGCTCTTCTAGCTTTCATAGTCTCTGTTGAGAAATCGGGTGTGAGTCTGATTGGTCTGCCTTTATATGTTACTTGACCTCTTTCCCTTACTGCTTTTAGTATTCTTTCTTTACTTTGGGCACTTGATGTTTTTACTATTATGTGTTGGGAGGTATTTCTTTTCTGGTCCAACCTATTTGGAGTTCTGAAGGCTTCTTTTATGCTCGTGGTCATCTCATTCTTGAGGGTATGGAAGTTTTCTTCTATGATTTTTTTGAAGATATATACTGTTCCCTTAGTTGATACTCTTCTCCCTCTTCTATTCCTATTATCCTTAGGTTCGGTCTTCTCATTGTGTCTTGTATTTCCTGGACATTTTGGGTTAGGAGCTTTTTGTTTTTTGTATCTTCTCTGGCTGTTTTGTCTATGTTTGCAATGTTGTCTTCTGCCCCCGAGATTCTCTCCTCGATCTCTTGTAATCTGTTGGAAATGCTTGCTTCTGTGACTCCTGATTTCTTTTTTTGGTGTTCTGACTCTAGGGTTATCTCCTTTAGTGTTTTCTTTATTGTGTCAATCTCTGTTTTAATTTCCCTCTTCCATTCCTTTATTTCTTTGGTTCTATTTTCCTCTCATTCTTTGAGTTCTTTGAGTGTTTTTCTTGTTTCTTCTTTAAAAGCTTCTGAATCTTTTTGCTTTTCTTCCCTTTCTTGTTTAAGTAACTCTATCAGCGTTTTGAGGCATGATTTCAGGTTTGTGTCTTCTTTTTGTGGAGTGTTTGGAGTTCCGATGTTTGCTGTTATGGGAGAGCTGGGCTCTGGTGTTGCTAGATTGTCTTGGTTCCCTTGGGATATACTCTTTCTCTTTCCTCTTGCCATTTTGTTGTCAGTGATATGTTCTTACCTTTCCCTTGTTTTTGGTCTGTGACCCTGGTTCTCCACTGGTTGAGGTGTCAGATGGGTCGAGCCCTGTTTTATGCCTCAGAGTTGTCGGGTGTGAGCAGAAGTTCCAACTTTCTGTTTCTGTTTGCTGGATCAGGCTAGGCAGGGCAGGGCAAGGCAGGGGGTGCACTTTCCTTGTGTACTCCACAGAGATCTTTCTGCTCCCCTGCGGTCTAGGTCTCCCACTCACCAGCTGCTCAGCCTCTATGAGCCACTGTTCTGCCTGGCAGGTAGGCCAGGCTCTGCTCTGTGTCTGGAAGTTGCCTCCGGGTGGGAACAGAAGTTCTAATTTTCTGTTCCCAATCGCTGGATCGGGCAGGGCGGGGCAAAGCAAGGTATGGTGTGCACTTTCTGTGTGCACTCCGCAGAGATCTCTCTGCTCCCCTGCAGTCTTGGTCTCCCACTCACCAGTTGCTCAGCCTCTATGATCCGCCGTTCTGCCTGGCAGGTAGGCCAGGCTCCGCTCTGCCAAGTATTCATATTCATTGAGCACAGTGATGAAGCGCTCATTGTTCCTTAGTATGCATGTCTGAATTACAGGTTCAGTGATGTGTTCTCTGATGCAAACGGAAAGCATTAACATTCCACTGGTTATGTTTTCTTCCTTTTATGTCTCTCTCTTGTGAAACTTGTCCCATGACAACAATACAAATTCCCAATTTACTCTGTTCTATAACATACAACAAAACAGGCTCACAATAAAATCTGAAGCATTAGAATGTATGACAAAACCATGTTTAAGATTTCCTTAAGCATCATTAAGCTCTTGTCATTAGATTATATTCTTCCAAGAGTTTACTCTCAAACACTGTCTTGAAAAATTACTTGACTTATTTTTGTATACTTCTATAGTTACTTTTCATATCTTAATGTTGACTTAAATTTTTTCACTTGATTAGAATTGAATACTCCGGTATATACTTATTTGATCTTTTTGATTTTATTACTGCAAGTAATTACAATATTTTAATGTTAAAAATTATGGAATGGTAACAGTCACAGTCGAGGGCATTTTTAGTCAATCATCTCTGGAAATACTATCACAGTCACAACTAGGTCTATATTTTATTGATTAGTTATGCACATCTTAATCTGAGAGAAGTTAAAAGTCAAAATACCAGTCATACTCACAAGGATTGATCAGAGAAATCTCCCTCTCCTGTTGCCATAAATCCATTCTTATTTATTTTTTGTTTATCTATTTATTATACTTTATCCTTGTTTTGTGTGTACATTTTCTCAATTATTGTAACACAATAGGCAGCATCCTTTATTTTCTGTGCCAATACATGCATTGCTCTTTTTACAGTATTGAATAGAAATCAGTTTAGATCAGTTTAAGTGTCACCTACTTCATTTCCTATGGCTTCTTTACATCTCACTATTTGAGCTAAGTATACTTTATCACTCAGGCATCTATGGATAAACACATTTTACCAGTTTATATTTATTTGTGTCAGGAATGTAAACAATCATATTTTAAATACCAAATGTCACATTCTTATTGATTTCAAGATCTATTACTGAAATCAGCAAAATGATTTCTGTTGGGACATTCTTGGGGACAGGAGTGTTGGATGATGTGTGAATTTATTCTGCTATTGCTGAGCTTTCCTTCTTAATAAGGTTCTCCAGAGGCAGAGCACAGACAGACATATTTACAGTTAGAAACAACTGTGTTAAGTTTGGGATATAGTTTAGCAATGAGCAGTTTGGCATATACTTATCAGGATGAGAGGTTACATTTCCAGATTCTACATGAAAAAGCTCAGCAGTTGTGATGGCCCATCTGTAATTCCAGTACTCAGGAGTCAGATACACAGGGTCACTGGAAAAACTTGTTAGGTAGGATAACATAGTTGGTAAATTCCATGTCGACTGAAAGACCTTGCTGTAGTAATGAGAAGAGAACAATGGTGATGCAAGCTATAAAAAAACATGTGCACTTATACATATATAAACACATGTATTTACATACATCTAATATACAGAGAAATGCAGATAATATGAGAAAGTCAGATAGACTGAGAAATATATACAGAGAGAGAAATAGAAATGAGGAAAGAACTCTCTACTATTGGTCTTAGAAAAGCAACTGTAAATAATGCCCTTTGCATTTGGTTCAGTCTCAGAAGACTTTCTGGTATGATATTGACACTGCCACATATTTAAACATAGGTTAAGAAAACACCATTTATTCTGAGGCCTTGGGTTATAACTTAAGAGAGGTTACAATCATTGGTCTACCTGATGAAGTGTGAAGGGGGAAATATTTTATATTTTTATTTGTAGAAAGAAAATGTTGTGAAATATTAAGGCTCAAGGCAATGATTACTAGACAGTAAAATTGACTCATGTTGGCATTGAAGGTATCTTTGATCGTGATGCCAGGTTCTTTTCCATACTGGATCTAAATAATGTCAGCTCCAAAATTTCTCCAGGACCTCACAGAAACTTCTAAGACAGGACTACAGATAAGGTTCAGTTGATAGAGTACTTACCTACTTTTCAGAAAACTCTGGATAGTATATCTTGTATTACACAAAGCAAAATTCCCTATGATATGTCTGAGACAAGCTCTAGGGAGATGAAGTCAGAAAGATCATCAAGTCAAAGTCACTCTTGGCTATATAAGGAGTTGAAAAAGTGCCCAGTTAGCTTTGTGAGTAAAGGAACTTGCTAAATTTGATAACCTATGTTCATTTTCTTTGACTTTCATGAATACATTGTGGGTGTCTATATATTTCCCCAAGTACAAATGTGTACACACACTTTCTCTGTCTAACATCTATCTATCTATCTATCTATCTATCTATCTATCTATCTATCTATCTATCTATCTATATCTATCTATCTATCATCAACCTATCATCTATCTATCTATCTATCATCTATCTATCTATTATCTATCTATTTATATGTTGAGACAGGGTTTCTGTGTGGCATTTGTTGTCTGAAAATTCATTCTGTAGATCAGACTGTCCTTGAACTCAGAGATTTGTCTGCCTCTGCCTCCCAAGTGTTGTATTAAACAAATGCACTACCATGGGTCATCTGGTTTATTTATTTTTATTTTTTCAAAAGGAGACTTTTTTTCTGTGTACATGTATGCCAGGCATACCTGATTACCGAGAGGGACAGAAGAAGGTAATAGATCCCTTGAAATTGAGTTTCAGATGGTTTCAACCCTCCCTGTTTATGTTCACAACAAAATCGAAGTTTGCTGTAAGCATAGAAAGAACTTATCTCTCCTGAGGCATCAATACATCCTCTTAAAAGTTTTATTTTTAAAAACATTTGTTTATTATCAGTCTAAAAAAATGAATATTTGTAAGACTACTATAAAATCTACTCACAAGAACAGCATTACTTTTCTAAGAATACAATTTTTTATTTGACTTTAGACGTTTTTTTTTTTTTTTTTTTTTTTTCTGATTAAATGCACTGAGATTAAACATTGAGTATCAGTTGGGAAAATGACTAGTCCTGGACCTTAGTCATCTGTGTTTTGTAAACCAAATATACCCTCAATAAGAAATATTATTAAATATTTCTTATTTAATAATAAGACAATTAAATAAAATAAACATTTTTGCTTGAGCCTGCCACTTTTATAGATAGTGTCTCATGCATTTAGGCTGGCCTAGGGCTCACTCTGTATTAGTGGATGATTATAAACCGCCAATCCTCCTGATTCCCCATTTAAAGTAAGAAAAAAAAAAAAAAAAAAAAACACCTGGAATTTACCAGTATATCCAGATTTTGTAGGGTTGGGAATAAAATACAGTTCTTTGATGTTAGCTAAATTTATCTGAAATAACCCTCTACACCTATACATACATATACTCATAAGCTCAAGAGTCAAAATATTTGTTTACCTGGTGGTCCTCATGCCACCCCTGTATATATCACTAAAAATGATCACTAGGATCCCTAGACACATTACATTTCTTAACACACAGGTACAAAATTTGATTCAGCATATGTTGAATCAAATCCTCTACCTTTTTGGACCTTAAAACCAGATTTTCAGTGTCTCCTTGATCATGTCATCTACATTAAATCAAGACAGAGAAAAAATAGCTTCTCAAAAACCCACATAAACTATAAAGGCATGAGTTACCTGAGAGGATAAATCACAGTCATGTGGCTCACTGGAAGTTGTAAGTGTTGCCATCACTAGCAGGAAAAAGAGTGATGATGTATGAGATATGCTGTACATCACAACTAATACAAGGAGGGCAGTGGCCTGGAACTGGGCATGCATGCCACCACAAACAGGGAAGCTCTGTTCCAAAAGCAGTTGGCTGTGGAAAGTACAATAGAGAAGGACTCATTTCTCCATGAGCAGCTGTGCTGGCATTTTTGGAAGAAATAACAGCTCTCGCAGAAGCTTTTATAGGAGGTAAAAAATTCTTTTCATCCAAGTGTCATCCTTCCCATTATAACGGTTGAAGGGAAAGTAGGTCTTACCACATGAGTTTCTGGACATGTTTGTAACTATAAAATGTTCTGAATTTCACTGGAATCTGTTCTAACAATTCCCTATTCACACTTGAATTTGTTAATTTGGGTCTTCTCTATTTCTATTTTTGGGGGAGACTTTCAAACATTAAGTTTTTCAAAGACTCATCTTTCATTAATTTTATGTAGTTTTCTTGTAGTCTCTATTTAATCACTTTCCACCCTAATCCTAATTATTTTTCCTGGATTTGATATTGACTTCTTATTTTTCTAAAGTCTTAAAAAATCATTAAATTGTTTATCTAAGACCTGATATTCTGATATGACTGCTTATTCCTTGTCACTATACATTTTTCTCTAATATCTGAATGTCTTAATTGTGTTTCAGAACACCTGGTTGATTATAGCTTTGATTTTGGTTGTTTCTATGGATTTAAAACATTTCTGTTCTGCTTTCTTCATGTTTTTCAGTGATTTTTTTTAATGTAAAGAACAATTGTGCACTCAATATACTTATCAGGTAGTATTTTCATATTTTTACATTTATGTAGCAGTTAATCTAAAGGAATAACCTATTCTAACTTGCTGTGTAGGTATCTCCATGATTGAAATTTTTGCCGTGAAAACATTAGGGCCTGAGTTTGTATCTCAAGAACTTATGTAAATGCCAGTGATTATGGTGGCCCACGTGTACTACCAGGTAGGGAAAGCAGAAGGAAAAAAAAAAAAAACTGATGGCCAATACTAGTTATATGAAGATCTCTGTCTTTGATTGAGATGGAGTAATCAATGATGACTCCCAATATCAACCTCATACCTCTAATTGCATGAGCATGCACATGCACCTCAACCCCTGCTCATACATGAGCTGACATACATGCAAACACATAATACATACATATGTGCATAATAAGTACAAGAAAATGGAAAATAAAAGCATATATGTTATCTTCCAAAATATTTGTATTTTCTAGTTTTTTTTTTTTTTTTGTGCTGTTGTGTTCTACTCTTATTCTAGTAACCTCTTCAGATGCCCTTAGAATACCAACAACAAAATAGCTTCCTAGCTTGATTGCTGAAAAGGAGTCAAGCACCATAGAAGAAGCTAGGGTAAATTCATAGCTTGAGTTGACACTGTGCATTAGGCCAATATGTGTGTCTTTATTTAGTACTTAAAGCACTGATCACTAGGCTGCCCATTTAAAAGATTACTAGACTTATACTTGGAGAGCTAATATACTTCCAGATTTTGATGTGTAGTAGAGCTAGTGTTTGAAGCTAAACATGTGCAATCCTCCACTAACTACTGTTTCTGATAATCATGGAACCCAAGCTAAGCTAATGTTTCTTACCTGTCAGTGTCTATGGGTTAAATTGAGAGACAAGGCAAACACATGAAAAACTAAATGAATATCAATTCGGAAAGATGCGAGACAACAGAGTACTGTAAACAAGTAGGTGGTGAATATGGGGTAGAGACACTACTTTGGGGACTGTGTAAAATTGTTTTTTTGTTTATTGTTTTTTCTTAACCTTTGGCTATGAAAATTCAATTTGTCAACATATATATCTGTAGCAGCAGTGACCACTGAGACCTTAATATAGTTTTATTTCATTATACTTAAAGTATAAGTAAATTGTCAAACTGGAAGAACATAAGTAACTCCCCACAGTGATTTCTGTTTGTTTAAGCAGTTATTGACAATCTGTAGATTTCCCTTGGTTTCAAGTGTTGTTACAGAAAAAAAAATCATATTTTTTTATCTCAGCGAACAGACAGATAGATATGTATGCAGAATATAGCTTTTATAATCAATGATTTGATTGTAAAACTTATCCTAATAATAATACCAATCAGATGTAATTTGAGAAATCTCATAATAAATATTAAATTACAGTTCAGTATTAAACAATTTACAGCTTATAAAAGGATTGTCAGAGGAACAAAGTAGAGTATCAAGAAACTGATTGTGCATAACCATCAATCTCTTTCTATAATATCTTATTTCTTTTTGTTGTTTGTGTGTGTGTGTGTGTGTGTGTGTGTGTGTGTGTATGTGTGTGTACACATGTGTTTAGATCTGCAACTATATGTGATTAATTTTAAATGTTATTTCTTATGTTTTGTATTATAAAGTCACTCAGTCAAATGGACCTCACTGATTTGGATAGCCTAGTTGGCCAGAGACCCCGAGTATTACCTGTTTCTTCTTCTACCATGCTCGGAATACAAGGACATGCTAAAGCACCCAGTTCTTTTATACAGATTTGTTGCCCAAACTCAAATCCTCATACTTGAATAGCAAGCTCTTGACCCACTGGGAAATCTCTTGAGCACATTTATACAGGTTTTGATATAATACACAAGTAGAAATATTTGTCATTCTTATACATCAGTCTGGTTTGTTTTTATATTGTTGAATCCAGCAATATGGGCAAGGTAGTTTACAAAATAAAGCATTTAACTGGACTTAATTGGGTGTATGGCTTCAGAAGATTAGATTTCATTAAGGTGGAACAGTGGCACAGCAGCAGGAATATTTGAGATCTTAAAGTCACAAAACTAACTAGCTAGCTAAATTAAATAATTAAACAGTTGGTGTAGTGAGAAATTTTTGAACTCTTAAAACCCATTCCTATGGCACACCAATTTTATCAATGCCACACCTCCCAATCCTTCCCAAACAGTGCTACAAAAAAAAAAAAAAAAAAAAAAAAAAAAAAAAAAAAAAAAAAAACTAAACAATCACACATGGAAACTATATGGAACTTTCTCATTTAAACTACCACATTGTATTCTCTGGCTCCTGTAGGCTTCTAATCATATCACTTAACACAAAATGCATTTATACCAACTTCGAAAATCTCAACAGCTATTCACAATGTACACTTTTAAGTTCCAAAGTCTCTATCTTAATTGCTATAAATTGACACTATAATCAAGGCAACTGTAAAGTGTAATGATATTGAACTGGGGATAGTTGATAGTTTAAGAGGTTCAGTTCACTTTTATCCTGGTATGAAGGTGGCAGTGTTCAGGCAGACATGGTGCAAGGGAAATAGCTGAGATTCCTGTGTCAAAATCCAACTGCAGACTGGAGAAACAAACTCTTCCACATGTGTAGAGCTTCAAAATAGGTACACATAGTAATGTACATCCTCCAACAAGAGCAAGCCTGTGCCAACAAGGCTCTAATTACTAACAATGCCACTTCCCATAGGCTAAGCATATTTGAACTACCACATTCTACATCTTAATCTCCAAAGGCTCTTTCAAACATATGAGTCTATGGGCACTGTACATAGCCATAGCTTAATGCAAAATTCATTTAGTTCAACATGTTCCAGTGTATAGCTATCTCAACAGTGTTAGAAGTAGAAGTTTGAAATCTCTTTTACTATTTATTCAATCACTTAATCATAATTTCCAAAGTATGAACAAAAAACCAGCTAGGAAACCTACAAACTTTGCTTATCCATGTCTGATGTAAAAGTACTCTTCATATTTTCCAATTTCTTCCATCTTCATTGGCTACAACAAACTTCTCTCTTTAGGATGGTTCCATTCCTTACTAACAGCTTTGCTCAGCAGGTATCACATGGCTCTGACATCTCCGACACATTTGGGTTTCCAAGGCAACTTATGCTTTAGACCTTCTTGTTCCAATAACTGAGATCCACTCATGAATTTCTGGGTTTCTCCAAGGGACTTGGATCACTTCATCAGCACTGCTTCTCTGAAGTACTCTAGACTCCAGTTAACTCAAATCCACTGATGCTTATATTCTTGGTGATTATTTTATACTACTGGCTTCACTAATTTTCTGGAGTCTTCTGCTATAATGAGGCTTCCCCAAAAGTGTCTTAGAGGCTCTCTTCATGATGCCAAGTGTCAACTTCTTTGCACAATCACTTCAGTCTTGAGATATTGCAAATGAAGCTTCATCTTCAAGAGTGACATTCTCTGGCCTATCATGGTGCCAAGCCTCAGTTGTTCTTCACAACTCCTTCATGCTGTCAAAACCAGGACCACCTTGGTGATTTGTACATATTACAAACTATAGATGTAACACAAGATACAACCTTTGTTATATCTCTGGAACACAGCTATTTTGTTATGTCAGAAAATACTTTGTAGTAGATTTCATCACAGTGATGTTGGTCTTTTCTTATTGACTACTAATTTCTTATAGCTTGCTACACAGGATCAATTGTTTCCATAGATGATTCTATTCATGAATTCTAAAGCCAAAGCTGCATTGCCAAAGCTGCCCAGTTATGATGCTTGCTGGGGCTGAAACATGGCTGCCTTGGTTATTATACTTTTTTCCATCTTTCTGTTTTGAATGAATTTACGCTCCACCTAAACTTGTCCATACTGGTACATTATGGGTTGGATGACATGAAATTCATATATCTGCATGCCTGTCTCCTGAGACTTGGGATTAAAAGTGTGGTCCACCCCACCGGACTAAGCATTTCTCTACTTGGACCTTGCTCTGTAATAGGCTGGTCCTGAATTCATAGATCTGCTTGTCTCTGTCTCCTGGGATTAAAGAACTGTATCTGAAGGTAAGGCTCTCATGGCAGCCATGACTCAATGTCTGGATCAAAACACTATGTCTTCCAACTGCAAAATCTGGACCACAGGCATGTCCTACATTCTGAACTGTAGTTTATTGCAGATTATGAGTCCTCATAACAACAATAACTAGGTAATAACAGCTAACATAATATAACTGTCCCTTGTTCAAATGCAAACACAAAATCATTAATCTTAGGTGGAGAGCTTTTTGTGAAAGGTTCACCACTCCCTTCATTCCATTTCTTGAACACAGGATTTAATTATAATATCTTACTTCTATTCTCTGATTTTTTATCTCCCACTAGGATTTCCCTTTGAACATTCAATACTTTCTTGTTCAAAATTTCATAATATTTATTTTCCTATAAAAAGAAAGGAAAAGAAAAAGCACAGAAAGTCCTGTCAAAGCAATAGTCCATTTCCTGATCCAATTTATTTATTCACTAATTACCTTTCTGTTGTGCTAAACTATCATGACCAAATTAACTTACAAAGTAAAGCAAGTAATTGGGTTTATAGGGTTTGATGTTTGCAGTCAAAGTGAAGTCATAGCAATAGGAACGTCAAATATTTTAAATCTCAAAACTATCCTCAGAAGTCAGGGATATTACTCAGTATGGTCGGAAACTTTTGAAGTTTCATAGCCCACCCATGTGACATACCTCCACCAAGGCCGTATCTTTTAATCCAACTCAAGATGCTCTACCAACTAACATAAAGACAATGAGGCCCAAACTACCTTAGCAATCTTCTCCTCAAATGCTGTCATTTTTTTTGAAAAGTAGAAGAATACATTTTGTCATGTATTTGTAACAGGCCATGTAATAACTCAGCATCCCCTTGAATACAAGGCATATTTTGAATATCATAGATATATCTCTGAACCATGCAAGAAAACAGTTAATTTTTTTCTGATTGATATATTACTATATGGTGACATCTGTGAATAATGCTTCAGAACCATATTATACATAATGGGATACCTGGTGTAGATCTACACACAGAGATTCCTCTTTCTCATATCAAGTCACTGGGCTGAATAATATAATATGCAAATAAATATTTAATGGCTAATTGTATGACTGCTGTTTTATTGTTGTTTTGTGTATATGTGCATGTTTGTTGGTATGTGGGTACATGTATGAATTCAATCTGTGCATACATGTGGAAGCTAGACACAAATTTGGGTGCCATTTTTCTATCAATTTTTTTTAGGTATTTCACCATTTTGAATGCACTACATTTGTTATGTTGATAGTCTAGGCCAGTGACTCTCAGGGATCTACCTATACTTGTCCTCCTCTTACCTCATTTCTGGAATGACAGGCAAACTAACATGCACTCTCTCTTAAGCAAAGCTATTTAGTCTTGGGTACATTAGTCAATAAAGAGTCATATTAGAACAGAAATAGTGATGAAACTGGGTCTCCAATGGTGAGACTGAATGGGGCTACACTGACAAAGTGATAGAAGAAACTTAGTAAAACAAGTAGAATCAGCAAAATGTTTCAGTTCTCTGCATCCATCATTACCAATTATGTTGAGGAATTCGAAGATACTTATGAGACAGCAATAGAAAGAGGCATGAAGATATTAGAGTTGGATAGTTGGATGGACATTGGGTTTGAACAGTGGTGAATAAAATATTATATATATATATACATATATATGTATATATATATATAAGCATATATTTTTTCATATTGCACCTACAATATTATTATAATATTTTGATGCTATATTATAAAAGAGCACATAACAGACTGCATAATATTTAACTGAGTATCTAATATATACATTACACATATGTACAGTTGCCACCCATAGGCTGCATTCATTCTGGGGCAGTTGGGAATAATAGTAGATCATTGCCAGATCACATGTCTAGAGCTTGGGAACTCCTGCATTAGAACTTTCCACAACATTAGACATTGAATCAGAATGCTATTTTTTAGAGTAGAGGGCCGAAATATTACTCATTGCTTGTAATCTGTCTTTGAAAATTGTATATTGGTGAACATGTAACCAAAGAGCACTAATTAATAAACTGAATTATTAGAAATTGCTTTGTGTTCGAGATCCAAAGGCACAACGAGCAATGTGACCACACTCAAAATGAACACACAACTGTGATACAGCTTTCATTTCCATCTTACCAAAGACAGAGCATAATTGTACTAAAGTGATTGAATTAATCAATTCACATAAATAAATATACAGGTTTGAAAAATTCATATCAATATAAGAAGAAACATTAAACCACTGAATGAGCAATGGTGCATGGACTACTTTTAGAACCAGGTTAGATACATAAAAAATAGAAATAAGTTAACTTGTAATAGATGATTAGGTGATAGGTAGTTATATGATAGATAAATACACACACACATAGATAGATAAATAGGTAGAGGATAGATGATAGATAATAGATCACATAAAATTAGTAGATGACAGAACATTGCTGGATATATGATAGACTGATAGATGGTAGTAAGAAAGAATAAGTCGGGAAGACTTTGAAAATAAACTAACCAATGAGCTATAGTTTTCAAAGAATTACCTCTTTCTTTGGTATTTATTATTTGGTTTGCTATTGGGCTTGTGATACCTGTAAAATTAATGCATAATGTCTGAAATATGATTTAGCATGTGGGCAATAGCATCACTCCCTCAATATCCCTTAGAAATATAAATCTCATGAACATCACAACCATTTCAAAGCTGTCCATTTTTATTTCTCATTCTATAGCATCTCATTAATGAATGCTAACTCTTTTTACAGTTTTATTACATTGCTGTATATTGACATTTTACTGGCTAGCTTCATGTAAACTTGACATCAAGCACGAATCCTGGGAGAGGAGGCATCCTCAATACAATTGAGAGAATGCCTTTATATTATGGCATTCTAGGTGAGTCTGTGGGATGTTTTCTTAATTAGTAATTGATAGGGAGAAGCTCATTGTGAGTGGTGCATTTCAAGTCTGGTGGTGGTTTCCATAAGAAAGTAGGCTGAAGAAGACATGGAGATCAAACCACTATACAACAGCCCTCCGTGGCCTCTTTATGAGCTCCTGCCTCCAGGTTCCAGCCTTGTTTCATTTCCCATCTTGGGTCCCCTTGATTATGTACAGTGGTATAGAATTGTAACTCAAATAGACCGTTACATTACAACTTGCAGTTTGGTTATATTTTCATCAAAGAATAATAAAGCATAACTAAAAGAGAAATTAACATTTTTGGAGTCTTTGGTGAATATTCTTTGAACAATTTTCACAGTATGAATTTCTATCATTTTATTTTAGAAGTTAAAATTCAATGGATTTAGTTTCTTCACTAAATTTTACTAAAGTATAGTAATATTTCAAAATATCTAATCACATGTTTTCCTGAGAATGTAGTATGATATAAGAACTATTCCCAAGTTAGAAAAACATTTAAGAAAATAATTAAAACCAAATCAAACTACTTCTTTCTTCACCTAATATACTGAGACACAAATGTAAGGAGATGAAATAACTTTTCCCAGGTCACAGAAAGAATTTATGGGAAGAATTAATACAGAACTTCTGAATATTCTGTTGTTTCTTTTTAGTTTGAGCTAAATCATGCCAATGACACTAATCTTGCAATTTACAGTTAATAATAACAGTTGCCTTCAGCTTGTTTTCTGAACAGTGCTCTGTAATAGAAATGCTGTGGCTTATTGCTTTTTTTATGGGTCTTTGTGTCCCAATCTGTAAAACTAAGAGGGTAGAAGAGGGCAGAAGCCACACAAATTCTATGCTTAGTTCCTTTTCTGCTCTTAGACTCTATGAAGAATAATGTAATGGTGTGGGCAAGGTTCTCAGGTGGCAAATGCTTTTCAACTCTTCCTGTTTCCTCTGCTGCTTTATTTGTGAGGATGTTCAGAATTAAACTGCATATAAAATTGCGATAAATTTTTTTCCACATTATCAGAAGTGCCAAATATACTCCACTGAGTGTCTTGTAACTTTGAGATTTACTTGTTTCTATTCCTGTATATCTGTTTGTTGGTGTGTATTCCTGTGTACACTGTGTGTTTAGTTGCCTTAGAGGACAGAGAGGTTAATGGATCCCCTGGACCTGGGACTACAGATAGTTATGTGCCATGTGACATGGACCTATGGAAGAGGTAAACTCTTAACTGCTGAGCCACCTCTCCAACCTGCCTTACCTTGTTGTCTATGCAGAGGACAAGATCTGGTTGACAGTTCAGCATAACAACACAGAACTGACTCAGGTACAAGGTTCCAGCCCTGAGAAGCCCTATTCCATGACCTTAAACTATGGTGGCAGTATGGAGCAGTTGGAAGCTCTGATTGATGGCTCTGAACACTGTGAACAGGAGGTGACATACCACTGTAGGAGATCCCGCCTGCTTAACACACCAGGTAAGGTACCATCTTTCTTCAATAGTGTATTGAAATCTACAAGACAATATTCTGGCTGTACATTTTTTTTGGCAGAAGCTAGAGTCTTTGAAGAATTGGGAACCTAAGTTAAAAAGATATAACTGCAAATGATAATTTTCTTAATGACTGATGTGGGAGGCCCAGTAAATTATATGTGGTACTAGTACTGGGGAGGTAGTCCTGAAGTATGTAAGAAAAAAATGCCTAAGGAAATACGGAATGAACCAGCTCAAAAGTAGTGCTCCCCTATGTCCTTTGATTCAGCTCTTGATTATAGAGTTCTGCTCTGACATCTCTTAATAATGGAGAGTAATGTATAAATTATAAGCTTTGCTTCTCAGGTTTTTTTCAGTGGTGAAAATATCATAGCAATTGGGAAGATATCTTTACCAACTCTATATCTAATGGAGAGCTAGTATCCAAAATATACAAAGAACTCAAGAAGTTAGACACCAGAAAACCATATAACCCTAATAAAAATTGGGTTCAGAGCTAATCAAAGAACTTTCAACTGAGCAATATTGAATGTTTGAGAAGCACTGAAATAAATGTTGAATGTCCTTAATCATCATTGAAATTTAAGTCAAAATGACCGCAAGATTTTATCTTATACTAATTAGAATTTCTAAGATCAAAAACTCAGGTGACAGCAGATGCTGGTAAGGATGTGGAAAAAGAGGAATGTTCTTCCATTGCTGGAAGAACAGAAATTTCTGTCAATTCTAAGAAGTTCCAATGAAAATTGGAAATTGTTCTACCTAAAGACTGAGCTATACCACTACTGGGCATATATCTGACAGATGTTACAGCATATAACAAAGAAACATGTTGCCTTTGTTCATAACACCCTGATTTTAATAGCCAGAAGCTGGAAACAAACCATATGTACTTCAGCAGAGGAATGGATCCAGAAAATGTGGTACATTCACACAATGGAGTACTACTCAGCTATTAAAAACAATGGCTTCATAAAATTGTCATGAAAATGGAAGGAACTTGAAAATACCATCCTGAATTAGGTAACCCAATACAGAAAAGCACACATGGTATGTAGTCACTGATAAGTGGATATTAGACCAAAAGCTCACAATGTTCATGTCATAACCCACAAAGCACATGAAGCTTAAGAAGAAGGAAGACCAAAGTGTAAATGCTTCAATCCTCCTATACAGAATAGGGAGCAAAATAATCAAAGGAGGTAGAGGGAGGGAAAGAGAGAGGAAGGCATGTCAGGGCAGGGGCGGGGCAGGATCAGATATTAAAAAAGACAAAAGAGAAGTACAGAGGGTCAAAAAATGAATAGAAACACATAGGAGTGGGGAATGGGGAGCTGCAAGTAGCCACCAGAATGTCCCAGACGCCAGAGACGGGAGAGACTCCCAGGACCCAACAAAGATGACTTTAGCTGAAATACCAAACAAAGAGGAGATTCAAGGTGAAGAAATTAGCTCCAGTACATAGGCAGAGGGCCATCCTCACATCTCATTTTTTTTAACCCAGAAATGTTCTTGTCCCAAGGAAAGACAGGGATAAAAAATGGATCAGAGACTGAAGGAAAGGCCAGAAACTACCCAACCTTGGGAACCATCCCACCTGCAGACATGAAACCTCCCAATATTGCTGACTGACTGGCAGACAGGAGCCTGGTACAGCTTTTCCCTGAGAAGTTTTCCCAGCACCTTACCAATATAGATGCAGAAACTTGCAGACAACCACTGGGCTGAGCCCAGGGACCCCAATGGAATAGGTAGGGGAAGAACTAAAGAAGTTGAAGGATATTGCAACTCCATACTAAAAACAACATTAGCTAACTTGTCCACCCAGAGCTCCCTAGGACTAAATCACAATCCAAAGAGTATACATGGAGAAATCCATGGCTTCAGATACATATGTAGCAGAGGATGGGCTTATCTGACATCAGTGGAGAGGGAGGCCCTTGGGACTGTAGAGGCTTGATGCTCTGGCTTAGCGCAATCAGAGTAGTGAGGTGGGATGGTTGAGTGAGTGGGAGAGCACCCTCATAAAGGAAGATCAGAGAAGGAATGGGCAATGGGATGGGGGATTTGTGGAGCTCTAACCAGAAAAGAGATATCATTTGAAATGTAAATGAATAAAATGATTAATAAAAAAGAAACTCTAACTAAAACATTCAACCAATGGTATATCTGACAAGAATTAAACCATATTGCACTTGCTCACTCTGTTTTGAAGAGAGATATGGTCCAAAGAAAGCCAGGAGTCTTGTTGTTGATACTTAGGTCCTGTATTGAGTGTATACATGTCTTAGTTTCTTCAGAAAGACACCTTGGAAATACACATCTTAAAGAGTGTTGTGAATGAAGAGGGTTGAGAGAAATAGCATTTGAAGAAAGAACAAGGACAGTGTGGTAGCTAAAAATTGTTTTAGGGAGATGGAAATTGGCATCAGAAGGTATCAAAGATGCCATTACTTACACAGAAGAATAATGAGCTATATCTAAATTCAAGGATATCTAAAGAAAGAGCAAAAGGCAAAGAGACCACGCAAGATAATCAGATGCTACCATTTTCACAGAATTTATGTTCCCTGAAAAATTGAGACATCAATGTATATGACTCTTAAAGAACATTTTCGTTTTTAATGAAGTACTTGTTTATTAGGATGGAGGTTCTCTGTAGTGAATGTCTGTTTTGAACATACTATGTAGCTGAGATTAAACTTCTGACTTCCTTGCCTCTATCTCTGAAGTTCTGGAAGTACAAATGTGCTCCATCATGCTGACTTGTTTTTTTGTGGTCCTGTCCATGAAAGTCAGGGCTTTTGGGCATATGTGGAGAACATTATACCTATAAAGCAAATGCCTAACCCTATAGTTTCACTTCAGAAAAAATAAACACATGGTTAAATCATTTTAGATTTTTCCTGATACTATATTTGTAGTGAATAAAAAATAGATTATTACATATATATTAATTAACTTTCTTGCAGTTATGATGTAACATCTAACAAAGCATCTCTATGTGGGATTCCTGTCGGTCAATTTTTGTAGCCTTTTAGCACAGGTGGAAAAATGAGTATGGTCTGAGGCAACAAGAGAATAAAACATTTATCTGCCTATATCCTAGAGGACCAGGAAACAGAGAGGAATCATAACATTTTGCTTGATCTTTTCCTTTGTTACCCTGGCTGGCCTGGAGCACTGTTTATAGAACCAGCTATTCTTGTACTCACAGAGGTCTACATATCTCTTATTCACAAGGGCTGAGATTGATCATTTGGGACACTAAGCCCATAGAAAGCTGTTCATTTCTGTAAATATTAATTTATACTAAGGCTATAATAGTATCAAGTATCTAAGAGAGTATCAATCACATTCTGTTGCAATATTCAGTATCCTAGGGCTTAGCATTTGTAGGTTTTGAGGGACTGTAGAACATAGACAGAAATGTCAGTAAAACATGAAAAGGAGACATCTTACACAGTATACTGCACTGTTTGACTAATCTAGAATCTTCAGGAGAAGATATTGTTCCACGAAAATGAATTTTCTAGATAACTATCATTTATCCCCTTTAAACAGCAAAAATGTTTTCAAAGAAATTTAACTGTTTGAAATAGAAATCTTTCTCTGATGGATTACATGCCTCTTGCCTTCTTAAACACATCATTCAGAACAGAAAATTGGACCTTTTTTTTTGGTGACTCAGGATCATCACCGTGAAAGCAATTCCAGGACTGCTATTGAATTCAGCCATGCTTCTCAGGCTAAAGAAATCAGTACTTCCTCACAGCAGTTCTTTTCCTGCATCTCAGTTACCACAAACTGCCTTACCAGCATAAGTGTCTGTGTTACCTTGGGTATTTCTCTTTCCCCTGATGATTAAACTGAATACATTTGCCATTGTAAACCCTTCTAAGGGATATCTGTCTCTAGGAATTACTCTCCTTGCTTTTCATTGCCTAGTCATTTTTAGTATTTGAATTCCTATGAAAAACAGAAGTATGTCTATTCTGACTTTGGGAATTCCCTAAAGAACATGAACTATCATAAACTTAGGTTATATGATTCCATTTAATTATATTATGAGTGCATGTGTGTGTGTATCCATACACACACACACACACACACACACACACACACACACACACACACACACACACACACATATACAATGCCCTTGGAAGTAAGATGTTTTAGACCTCCTAACGCCCGTCACTGAAATCACAGTCTTTTTTAAACTACTCTGTCTACCTGGGTGCTTGACAACATCTCTCTGGTCTAATGGCATTATGGCATTTTAGCTACAAAGCCATTTACAACTTCAGTTTCTGTTGAAATTTCTTAGAATGAATGCATTGTTCTCTGGGTTTAGGTTTACTTAGGAAGAACATAGATTTGTGAGGTTCACATTGGGAATGAGATCTTCATCTAGTCCTTACCTGACTTGTGCCAGATTTCATAGATTCTACAATTGAAATTCAACACCTATATTGAACCATTCTCACATCCATGGACGAAGCTTACTTGATCATAGTGGATTACTGTTTTGATGTTTTCTTGGATTTGGTTTTTGAGAATTTTATTGAGTATATTTGCATACCTATTCACAAGTGAAACAGATCTGAAGTTCTCTTCCTTTGTTGACTCTTGTTGTGGTTTAGATATGAGCACAATTGTGGATCCATAGAATGAAATAGGTAGTGTTCCTTCTGATTCTATTTTCTGGAATAGTCTCAAGAGAATTGGTATTAGGCCTTCTTTGAAGGACTGATAGAATTCTGCACTAAACCCATCTGGTCTTGGTTTTTTTATTTCTTCCTTGACCAAGTTATTATTGAGTAGAGCATTGCTCAGCTTCCACATGTATGTGAGCTTCCTGTATTTTTTTTTTTTTTTTTTTTGTGCTATTGAACAAGCCTTAGTCAATGGTGATCTGATAGGATGCATGGGATTATGTCAATCTTCTTGGATCTGTTGAGGCTTATTTTGTGATCGATTATATAGTCAGTTTTGAAGAAGGTACCATGAGATTGAGGCAAAGTGAGGAGCAGAGACTGCAAGAAAGCAATCCAGAGACTGCCCCACCTGGGGATTCATCCTATATCCTTATGTGGCACTCAGGATAAATTCCTTGGTTTACCATTGCAAGAACAGTGTGATTATTTTCAATGATGTTTGTCACCTTAAATTCTCCTGTGTTTCTAGGTGGAGTCAATTTACTTCCCAAGCAACACAGAGGTACCCAAGCAATGGATATTAAGTTTAGATTCTCATTTCACTGTTGGAAATCTTATGAGTATATAATGTCAAAAGGAAAATTCTTAACATTTTTTGGTGGTAGCACTGATAATACATCCACATATAGGAGAGAGAGGCGGGAGGGAGAGAAAGATACAGAGAGAGATCAAGAGAAAGAGAGGGGGGTGGGATGGGGAGGAAGAATAACTGGGAAGAGAAAGGGGAAGAAAATACTATAGCTTATAGTTTACTATTAACTGTGAGTCAGATGCCAAGAAACTTTAAAATGTTCCAAGTAACATGTTTAATTAGGTTTAAATTAGTAAGAAGATGATGTGGAAGAAATCTTCTTGTCAGAACATCTCCTCTATACTTTACACAACAGATAATGAAGAGAGAAAGTAAAGATGGCAAGATGAGAGAAATGGAAATAATCACCCACATGGTCATAGATGACATAGAGGTATCTTGTGGCTGTGGCTGTGTGTGAATGTCCAATTAGCACTTTATTTAAATTAATTCAGATATATACACAAACGTTTACAAACTCATACATTGTTTGGTGCCACAAAATGAGAGGCTCAACTCCTCTTAAACCTCACTCACTTAAAGCACACCACTGTTTCTTACATACTATCCAAAGCTCCACAGATCAAAGCAAATGGATATTTACAAAGTGTTTGCATCTGTATGAATTTTCTTATTGTGTAAAAAAAATAAAGATGGAGAAAGAAGAGTAGACAGGGCCACATTTAGTATGTTTTACGTTCTGCAAATTCCTGAGAAGTATTCAAGTATTATACCACACAGATTCTAGGCAGTAGATTATGGATCCCCAAAGGAAGTCCTTAGATATCTTTCCATTAACTAGTACTAGCTTGGTTATCTTCATTTAGCAATACTTAGAGGAGAGGAAAGACAAGAGAGAGGAATCCATGCATGTAACAATGTTTTGTTTTTTTCTTTTTTTCTTTTTTTTTGGTTTCATTCAGTTGGTGAATGAACAATGACATGCTTGTTTTCTAATTATTTCTCTGCAATTTCCATCCAGATCTACCCATAACTATCAGTCAAAGTAACATGTAATCTATCTCTGTAACTAAAGCTGTGTCCTTTAGAAAACCACATGGTGTTGTGTGATACTAGAATAAGTCCTGTAACTCTTATGCATTTTTCCATCTTCCCAGTTTGCCTCCTACTTCTTGACACAGCTTTTTGCAAGGCTAAGGCCCTTCTACAGAATATGTTTTTAGGGCATAGAAGTAGCCTACCTTCAGTGCTCAGCAGCCCACTTCACTTTGGGAGGAAGGAGCCACTTTTCTCTAGGTTAAGATACAGCCTGCCCTGACTGAACTTGAGCTGTTTCTCATACATTAGCACCAGCAGGTATTCAGCCTTTGGACAGATGTCAAGAAGGCAGGAAATAGTGATTATATAAAATGACATAGCACTTTGTTAATGAAATAAAAAGAACAGGTCAGTCAACACTGAATCTTTGGCCTCTCTAATGAATCAACTACCTTGTTAGTTACCTCCCTACATTGGTTATTTTTCTCCTCAATGTGACAAAACCATCTTACAGAGAGACCTTCCATAGTCTTGGTTTTTGGTGAAGGAGACATAGTCTATCAATGCAGGAAAGGTAAAAAGCAGATTATTTTATGAGAAAGATGCTCATAGGTGATCAGAAGAAAGCAGCCAGTAACAAGAAGTTTAGGCCAGAATCAGGCCTAGACTATGTATTCTTCCATACCTGAGTCTCAGCAACTCACACATTCCAGGAAGTTCCACCTCCTCAATGATCTACAATTTCCATCAGCACCCATATTTTTGAGTGACTCAAGGATGCTTTAGTAGATTCTCCTGACAACCTGTTTGTTTCAGACATACCATTGTATTTAGCTGCCTGACAAACAAGTTACAGAGGTCTACATCCATCTCTCCAGCACTAAAAATACAAGAACATACTACCATGTCCAGGTTCACATGTACACATACAATATGTAAGGGTAGAAATAATTCTGAAGTCCATGTCCTTTCACCATATGAAACCCCTGAATCATAAAACAATGCAATAAAAAGGGAAGCTTAAAAATATGACTCAAAAAGAGCATTAATGACCAGTGAGTGTTTGAAAATGAGTTCAGTATTCTTAGCCATTAGAAAATACAGATTGAATGTAAACCTACCAGAGTGGCTATTGTAAAGAAAATGTCAACTGTTACCAAGGTCTAGTGGAACTTAGACATTAAAGATGAGAATATAAATTGGTGCATATACTATAGAAATTAGTATGGAGATCCCTAATACAAGCTAAATAGAACTTTCATCAAGATCTATACTGTGAGAACATCCCTAAAAGTGCAAATGAAGCCCATTGAAGGTACTTCCATGTTCTCTGCCATGTTATTCACCACAGCTAAGATATGGATGTAATGTAGGTACTCAAAAACAAGTGAATGAATAAAAATGTATACATAATGGTGTTTGATTCATCTCAGGAAGATGGAGAGACTCTAGATATATTAAGTTTGGTGAAATAAGGGTGGGTCACAAAGACAACTATTGTATGTTTTCTTTTCCATATATAGTATCCAGATTATATTTGTATTCATATAATGTATATATGAACATATGGATTCTTACTTGAAATGTCTGTATAGAATTCAAAGGAAAACTATGTAGGAATATTAAAAGGAACAAAAGAAGGAAATAGAAGCATGAATGGAATGAAATTAAGGTAAACACGGACAAAGCTTACCTTAATGTGTCATTTACAAAATTGTCATATGAATCAATTTACTTTTTACAAATTAACATTACTCTCATGATTATTATAATGGAAAATATCAGGGCAGTACACTTGGGTCCTGGATTCACAAATCTTCAGAGTTCAAGGTCATCCATTGTTATACAATGTGCTTAAAGCCAGCTTGAGCTACATAAGTTCCTATCTCAATAAAAATAAAATAATGGTTATGTATGTCTTGTGTTCAATAAAAATGTATATATCAATCCATCTTTTCTACAAATCATGTTGTTCAGCACTAGTAATTCTTACTTGCAGGCACAGAGAGCCTGATCTTTGCCTGACTTTTTAAAATCACTATTTCACTGTATTGTCTTAATGGCCATATGAAAGGTATCACCATCATCATAATCATCATCATCATCATCATCATCATCATCATCATCATCATCATCATCATCATCTCATTGATATAATATGTTGAAGATGGTTTGCTGGATGTCAATTATACTTTAGTTTGTGTTGTGTGATGTGTCAACAAAACAAAACAAAACAAAAAACAGAAAGGTTTAAAAAGAGAAAGAAAATGATTTAAAGAAGTATTAGCTATAAACATAAGACTGACTTGTTCCTTATATCAACTACTTTGTATGAGCTATAAACTCAGCCATACATGTTCTAATCTCCTGGGCTCTGTAGGGGTCTAGACAAAGTCATCTTCTGTTTCTGTCATTCACCTACTTACAGGGTTGGCAGTCATTGCTGAATTTTGGTTGTGGCCTCAGCCAAGTGTTTCAGATCTGTCAGATGCGTGAATCTCTCATGACTGTTCCATTTACAAAAGTTGCTGAGTTTCATGATCAAATTTCTTGAAGAATAGAGTCAGCCAAGTGGAAATGTTTCACATTTATTACCTACATGCATCTTTCTCAAAGCTACTTTATGTTTCTTAGTAGGTAGTCATTTTATTGGCCAAATGAAAGAGGAAAAAAATATAGTCCTCTTTTTTAATTGAAAAATTATAAGGTTTTATATAGTATCAAACATACAAACACACACACATATGGTACTGCATAATATATATGTGTATATGTATGTGCATGTGTCTGTTACTATATACATATATGCATGTGTGTTTGTGTGTGTATGTATGTATGTATAAATTATTAGTAGACTAACTTGAAAAATGCAGCTAATTAAGGATGGAAACTCGGTTCTTCATTACTCCAATTCAAGGCCTTTGCAATCTTCTCAGTCACTAATAAGTGAATTGCAATTTAGTGTTATAAAGTCTCTCCATAAGTCCTTTTATTAGAGGCTTAAATGGAAATTTATGGCAACTTGTCATATGTCTGCAAACATAGACTTGTTCTAGTGAGATGGCTCAGCAAGGAAAGGCACAGACTGACAAGTCTAACTTATTAATTTTGATTCCAGAGACCCATAAGAGGAAAGGGGAGAACTAACTCCCACAAGTTTGCCACATGAACATTTTGAGACACAATACAGACACACATACACACACACACACACACACACACACACACACACACACCCTTTACAAGTAAACAGAGACTAGCAAAGAGTCAAATCAGTGTATTTCACTGTGTATGGCAACCTGTTCCCTTTACATTAGGTAATAAACTCTTTGTGATGTTTTTGAGATAGAAAGTCAGAGTAGAAGTTAGTGAATTCAAAAGAAATTTATTCACCAATTTTTCATGAATGTCTCTTCAGATGCCCTCCCAGAGTCATATAGATACAGAAGAGAATGCTTCCAGATAAACAGCAGACTGAACAAGGAACCCCAATGAAAGAGCTAGATAGAGAAAGAACTGAGAAATTTAAAAGGTTTGCAAGGAGATGACTTCAGGACGCAGAGTGGAGCCTGGCCCAACTGCCAGCCGGAAAGGCGGCTCGTACAGGCTGAGCAACTGTGACCGGGAACAGATCTTAGGAACTTCTGTTCCCACCCGGAGACGACTTCAGGACGCAGAGCGGAGCCTGGCCCAACTGCCAGCCGGAAAGGCAGCTCATACAGGCTGAGCAACTGGTGAGTGGGAGACCTAGGCTGCTGGGGAGCAGAGGAATCTCTGCGGAGTGCACACAGAAAGGGCACCCCCTGCCCTGACCTGCCCTGTCCTCCCCGATCCAGTGACCGGGAACAGATCTTAGGAACTTCTGTTCCCACCCGGAGGTGACTTCAGGACGCAGAGCGGAGCCTGGCCCAGCTGCCACCCGGAACCTGGGCTGCCGGGGAGTAGAGAGATCTCTGAGGAGTGCACACGGAAAGTGTACCAGGGACACAGACCAGATACAAGGGAAAGGCAAGAACATATCACTGACAACAAAATGGCAAGAGGAAAGAGAAAGAGTATATCCCAAGGAAACCAAGACAATCTAGCAACACCAGAACCCAGCTCTCCCATAACAGCAAACATCGGAATTCCAAACACTCCAGAGAAAGAAGACACAGACCTGAAATCATGCCTAAAGAAGCTGATAGAGTTACTTAAACAAGAAAGGGAGGAAAAGCAAAAAGATTCAGAAGCTTTTAAAGAAGAAACAAGAAAAACACTCAAAGAACTCAAAAAACGAGAGGAAAACAAAAACAAAGAAATAAAGGAATGGAAGAGGGAAATTAAAACAGAAATTGACACAATAAAGAAAGCGCTAAAAGAGATAACCCTAGAATCAGAACACCAAAAAAAGAAATCAGGAGTCACAGAAGCAAGCATTTCCAACAGATTACAAGAGATCGAGGAGAGAATCTCGGGGGCAGAAGACAACATTGCAAACATAGACAAAACAGCCAGAGAAGATGCAAAAAACAAAAAGCTCCTAACCCAAAATGTCCAGGAAATACAAGACACGATGAGAAGACCGAACCTAAGGATAATAGGAATAGAAGAGGGAGAAGAGTATCAACTAAGAGGCACAGTAAATATCTTCAACAAATCATAGAAGAAAACTTTCCTACCCTCAAGAATGAGATGAGCACGAGCATAAAAGAAGCCTTCAGAACTCCAAATAGGTTGGACCAGAAAAGAAATACCTCATGACACATAATAGTAAAAACATCAAGTGCCCAAAGTAAAGAAAGAATACTAAAAGCAGTAAGGGAAAAAGCTCAGGTATCATATGAATGCAGACCAATCAGACTCACACCCGATTTCTCAACAGAGACTATGAAAGCTAGAAGAGCCTGGACAGACATCATGCACTCCTTAAGAGAGCAAAAGTGCCAGCCCAAGCTGCTATACCCAGAAAAAATATCAATCACCATCGATGGAGAGACAAAGATATTTCAAGACAAATCAAAATTCACACAATATCTGACTATAATCCGAGCACTACAACGAATTATAGGTGGAAAACCCAATACAATGAGGGAAAATACAGCCTAGTAAAAACAAGAAAACTCCTAAACAAGAAAACTAAAAGAAGAAAAAAACACAGACACAACTCAATCGAAAAAAGCAAAAATGGCAGGAAACAGGAACAATTATTCCTTGATATCTATTAACATAAATGGTCTCAACTCCCCAATAAAGAGACATAGACTATCAGACTGGATACATAAACAAAATCCAGCCTTTTGCTGAATACAGGAAACTCATCTCAGAGACAGAGACAGACACTATCTCAGAGTAAAAGGGTGGGAAAAAAACTTCAAAGCAAACAGCTCCAAGAAGCAAGCTGGAGTGGCTATTCTAATATTGAATAAAGTAAATTTCCAACCAAAAGTTATCAAAAAAGATAAAGAAGGACACTTTTTACTCATTACCAGGGAAATCTGTCAGGAGGAACTCTCAATCCTTAACTTATATGCTCCAAATAAAAAATCACCCACATCCATAAAAGAAACTCTACTAAAGCTCAAAAAATACATTTCACCCCACACAATAATAGTGGGAGACTTTAATACCCCACTCTCACCAATGGACAGATCAGGGAAACAGAAACTGAACAAGGACACTGCAAAACTAGCAGAGACTTTGAACCAACTAGAATTAATAGATATATACAGAACATACTATCCTAAAGTAAAAGAATACACCTTCTTCTCACCACCCCATGGCACCTTCTCAAAAATTGACCACATAATTGGACACAGAACGAGCCTTCATCGATATAAGAAGATTGAAATACTCCCATGCATCCTGTCAGATCACCATGGTCTACGGCTGGTCTTTAACAACAACAAAGACAACAAAAAGCCCACATACACATGGAAACTAAACAACGTTCTGTTAAAGGATAGCAGGGTCAAAGAAGAAATAAAGAAAGAAATTAAGGACTTTCTAGAATTCAACAAAAACGATAACACAACATACCCAAACCTATGGGATGCAATGAAAGCAGTATTGAGAGGAAAACTCATAGCCCTAAGTGCTTTCAAAAAGAAACTGGAGAGAGCTCACATCAGCAACCTGACAGCACAGCTAAAAGCCCTAGAACAAAAGAAAGCAGATATACCTAAAAAGAGTAGACGGCAAGAAATAATCAAAATTAGGGCAGAAATAGACCAAATAGAAACAAAAACAACCATTGAAAAAATCAACCAAACAAAGAGTTGGTTCTTTAAGAAAATCAACAAGATTGATAAACCCCTAGCCAGACTAACTAAAGGGCAAAGAGAGAGTATCCAAATTAACAAAATCAGAAAGGAAAGTGGTGACATAACAACTGAAACTAAGGAAATTCAAGAAATCATCAGATCCTACTACAAAAACTTAAAGTCCACAAAATTGGAAAATCTGGAGGAAATGGATTAATTCCTAGACAGATACAAGGTCCCAAAGTTTAACCAGGACCAAGTAAACCATCTAAATAACCCTATAACACCCAAAGAAATAGAAGAAGTCATCAAAAGCCTCCCATCCAAAAATAGCCCAGGTCCAGACGGGTTCAGTGCAGAATTTTATCAGACATTTATTGGGGATATAACACCAATATTCGCCAAACTATTCCAAAAGATAGAATCAGATGGAATATTACCCAACTCATTTTTTGAGGCAACAATAACCCTCATACCTAAGCCACACAAAGACCCTACAAGGAAAGAGAACTTCAGACCAATCTCACTTATGAACATTGATGCAAAAATACTCAACAAAATCCTTGCAAACCGAATCCAAGAACACATCAAAACCATCATTCATCATGACCAAGTAGGCTTCATCCCTGGGATGCAGAGTTGGTTTAACATAAGGAAATCCATCAACGTAATCCACCATATAAACAAACTTAAAGACCAAAATCACATGGTCATCTCACTAGACGCTGAGAAAGCATTCAACAAAATCCCACACCCCTTCATGTTAAAAGTCCTGGAAAGAACAGGAATCCAAGGCCCATATTTAAACATAATAAAAGCAATATACAGCAAACCAACAGCCAACATCAAACTTAATGGCGAGAAACTTGCAGCAATCCCACTAAAATCAGGGACCTGACAAGGCTGCCCACTCTCCCCCTACCTATTCAACATAGTACTGGAAGTCCTGGCTGGAGCAATTAGACAGCAAAAGGAGATCAAGGGGATACAAATCAAAAAGGAAGAGATAAAAACATCACTCTTTGCCGATGACATGATAGTGTACTTGAGTGACCCCAAAAATTCCACCAGAGAACTCCTACTACTGATAAACAAGTTCAGCAAAGTGGCCAGATACAAAATTAACTCAAACAAATCAGTAGCCTTCCTATACTCAAAGGACAAAAATGTGGAGAAAGAAATTAGGGAAAAGGTACCCTTCACAATCATTACAAAAACTATGAAATACCTTGGTGTGACTCTAACTAAGGAAGTGAAGGACCTGTACAACAAGAACTTCAAACCTCTAAAGAAAGAAATTGAGGAGGATCTCAGAAAATAGAAAGATCTCCCATGTTCATGGATTGGAAAGATCAACATCTAAAAAATGGCCATCCTACCAAAAGCAATCTACAGATTCAATGCAGTCCCCATCAAAATTCCAACCCAGTTCTTCATGGAATTGGAAAGATCAATGTGCAATTTCATATGGAATAACAAAAGACCTATCATAGCGAAATCCATCCTCAACAACAAAAAACCTCTGCGGGAATAACTATCCCTGACCTCAAGCTATATTACAAGGCAATTGTGCTGAAAACTGCATGGTACTGGTACAGAAATAGGCAGGTGGATCAATGGAATAGAATAGAAGATCCAGAAATGAGCCCTCATGTATATGGTCACCTGATTTTCGACAAAGGAGCAGTAAACATTCAATGGAAAAAGGACAGCCTATTCAACAAATGGTGCTGGTCCAATTGGCACTCAACATGCAAAAGAATGTAAATAGACCCGTTCTTATCTCCTTGTACAAAGCTCAAGTGTAAGTGGATTAAAGATCTCCACATTAAACCAGATACACTGAAACTATTAGATGAGAAAGTAGGGAAAACCTTAGAACACATAGGCACAGGAGAAAATTTCCTGAACAAAACACCAATGGCTCAAGCTCTAAGGTCAAAGATTAACAAATGGGACTTAATGAGATTGCAAAGTTTCTGTAAGGCTAAGCACATCTTCAAGAAAACAAAACGGCAACCAACAGAATGGAAAAAGATCTTTACCAACACCACATCAGATAGAGGCTTAATATCCAAGGTGTACAAGGAACTCAAAAAGCTAGACACCAGAGAATCAAATAACCCTATTAAAAAATGGGGTACAGAGCTAAACAAATCATTTTCAGTTGAGGAACACCGAATGGCCGTGAAACATCTGAGGAAGTGCTCGACTTCCTTAGCCATCAGGGAAATGCAAATCAAAACAACCCTAAGATTCCACCTCACACCAGTAAGATTGGCCAAGATCCAAAACTCAGATGACAGCAGATGCTGGCGAGGCTGCGGAGAAAGAGGAACACTTCTCCACTGTTGGTGGGGTTGCAATCTAATACAACCACTCTGCAAATCTGTCTGGCGATATTTCAGAAAATTGGATATAGTACTACCTGAAGACCCAGCTATTCCACTTCTGGGCATATACCCCACAGACACTTTAATACACAACAAAGATATATGCACCACAATGTTCATAGCGGCTCTATTTATAATAGCCAGAAGCTGGAAGGAACCCAGATGTCCTTCAGAAGACGAATGGATACAAAAATTGTGGTGCATATACACAACTGAATACTACTCAGCCACCAGAAACAATGACTTAACCAAATTCTTAAGAAAATGGCTGCATCTAGAGAAGATCATCCTGAGTGAGATAACGCAGTCACAAAAGAACAGACATAATATGCAGTCACTGATAGTAGGATGCTAACCCCAGAGTCTTGCACTCCCCCAGAAACAACTCACAGAGTGTATGAAGTCCAAGAAATAAAGAAAATAAAAAATATACATATATTCACAAAACAAGAAGACTTTGACTATTTCCATGTTGCATTTTGTTTTGCATGTACTTTACGCTTATTGCAACTAGTAGGTTTTTAATGCATACTGTCAAGTCCTTGAAAAAAATCAAGTACTGACTAAAAAATATATTCACATGGTTTTATGTAAAATTTATTTTAATGTCTAAAAATACAGTACTGACAAAAATGTATAATTTTAAGCAAAAAAAATGTTTAAAATCTGTACATTTATCTTTGTTTTGCAAAATAAAGTTGTTTAAAAAAAAAAAAAAAAAAAAGGTTTGCAACCTCATGGGATGAATAACATCTTCAACCAGCTAAGACACTGAGGTGGAGAGGGTGATTGGTAGAGGGAGCACCTTCATGGAAGCAAGTTGAGGGGAAGGAGGAAGGGGAGTCTGGGAAAGGGTATAACATTTTAAATGTAAATAGAGAGAATATCCAACAAAATTAAAAAAAAAAATATTCACCGATTCTAAATCACAAATATGGATACACAGCCAATGGTAATTAAGTACCCTATGCAAGTTTAATTAATACGTATCTAGTCATATTTAAGTTGCAATTTTGATCACTATTTAAATAACCAGTGGCTACTCCACAAGCACCAAAACCCAGACATTCTATAGGATTATAGTCTGCATTTTTTCCACCATGTGTTCACTTACTGTGGTGGTTTAAATAGGTTTGCCCCTCACCCCATAGACTTAAATGCTTGGATGTTTGGCACAAAGGTAATAACACTGTTAGGAGGTGTGACTGTGGTGGAGTAGGTTTGTACTTCTTGGGGAATGTTTAATAATGTGGGGTGGGCTTTGATGTCCCTATGCTTAAGCTCCCCCCAGTATAGACAGGCTTCTCCTGAATGCCTGAGGATCAAAATGCAGAACTATTCAATACTCCAGTACTATGTCTGCCTGCAAAAAGTCATGTTTTTATCATGATTATAATGGACTGAAGCTCAGAAACTGTGAGCTATTTCTAACTAAATGTTTCTTTTTATAAGAGTTGCTTTGGTCATGGTCAACAATATTCACTGGTGAAATCTGGTCTTTCCCTATATGTTGTTATGCTAAATATTGTTAACAAATGCAAAGAGAATCTGCATTTAGATTCAAATATCTCTCTGTGACCTTGCTTCTAAAGTTACCTCTGATGGTGAATAAAGGTGCAGACAGCCTCTTGATAGAAAGATTAGAGATAAATGAGACTGAGGTTCCCCAGCATGTGTTCTGAAGAGACCTACATAAAGATGGAGAAGGAAGGCAGAAGGAAGATGCCATGAATTAGGTGAGAAATTAAAACATAGCCATGAGGGCTAGCCAAGAATTTAAGAGCAGCCCAAACAAAACATGCTAAATTATAATTTTGAATTATTAATTGGGAAATAGATTCTAACAGCTTATCAGGTAGATATCTGCCCAAATCTAGAGCTGATTAAGGCTTACTATAAATATAAAAGTAATAAATCTTTTATATGGAAACTAAATGTTCAAAGGCAGGGTAGAAGACCCAGACTGAGATTAAGTGATTTTCATAACACTTTACAGGAATAAAACCTTAACTAAGACACTATCACTCAAATATGTATATATATAAAAAAAAACATCCAATTTTCCAATCCTAAGATACAGGGAGAATAACTGGAAAAGAACATGAAATTTTGAGTCACCTAATTTGAATTTTTGTGTCATCTACTTACAAACTTATAACATATGGTTTCTGGCGATTCTTGTTCTTTGATGATGTGGTGTTTTGTATGTCAGTCTATCCTTGAAAGTGCCAAATAGCTGAAGATGATGTCCCACTCTCCCTCCCACATGCTGCCATTCCAGGCCTGTACCATCTGGGTACTAGAAAATGAGCCCAGGATTTTGTGCTTGTATAGAAGTACTCTATTAACTGAGTGACATCCTCAGGCTCATTACGATCTCTTCTTTTGTGTTTTAGAGATGGTTAATGGCATACATGCTGTTTCTTGAGATGGTGGATTACAAAGTTTTTCTTTACTTCATCTAGTAACTTCTTCATATTTCCCAGGGAATATGATCACCATTAGCAACCAACAGAGAATCAAAGGACCCCAGTCAGTCTCTGTTAGAGAAATCAGCATTGATGTTTAACTCTTCTTAGCTTAATAGCACGCAATCCACATGTTCATTAGTTTCCTTATAAATATGGATCTTATATACTTCAAGAAGTATTGCTGCCATTTAATCCATAAACACAGGTTCCCTTTTGAATCTTCTTAGCCATCCCAATGCATTAATGTAACCATGTATTTCAAGTGAGCAAATGACACCTTCATTTGCTAAATTTCAATTCACATCCTAGAACCTCTTCTTCATTTCCATTCCCATTGAGTCTATAGACATATGCATAGACTCAGAGATTTTTAATTTTATAAATGCAACCTGCCTTGCAGCCCTTCTATCTCCCCATACTGGTTTGATACAGTAAACTTTTTTTCTCATACCAATCTACATTCTACATTCAACCTTGCAGACAAATTCTACTTTCAAAATTATATTACCTATGCCTTGAAATAAAACCTTGACTCTTTCTATATGGCCTGCAGAATTCTGACTGGAAAAAGAAAACAAAACTATATTGGCCCATTCTCCTGCAAACCCACTCTACATTGCCTGACTTCTGTCTCTGTCTCTTACAATGACTGGTCTATTCATTGCACCAATCAACTAAGTTCATTCTTCTTACAAATTGCATTTTATTTCTGAGCTTGGGTATTTTTTGTTATATAGCCCTCACCTTGAATTTTATATATTATTGTAAAGTATGTTCTATTACTCTTTACAGTTTTGCCCTAAGTTTATAGTCTGTATATAAATCATTACAGACATTTTCTTCTCATTTATGTATTGACGTTCTTTCTGTGTTGATTAATATAAAATGAGATCCAGATAGAGGATACTTTTGTTATCTCGGTTATTCTTACCCTCAAATGTCTAGAATTTTACTTAGATATGAGAGAGATTTAATGAGTAGCTGTTGAATAAGTAAAATATTTTGTCCTCACCAATAAGTATCAATTATTTAATTTATGTGATGTAGAAAAGAGCAGTGACTGAGCAAGGGTCCTTGGCCTAGCCTGCTGCCAGGATGCCCACAGGCAGAGAGCCACTTAACAGCATAAAAACTCCTGGCCTATGAGACTCTGTAATTGATGCTCTATGATCTTTATCAAGTTACATTTTATGAGTCTCAAGTTTCTCATTTTTAACACTAGAGATTATATTTTGTGTTCCCCATTTGTTTTTTCTCCTATTTCTCAAATGCCTCTACTCTAACCAAATGATATGAGTGAAAACACATGAGAGAGTTTATTACTTTCTTGTGACAGTGAAGAACTAAAATGGTAAAGTAGAGCTCAAAACCCTTATTTTTGAGACATCCCAGCCAATGAGACTTGGCATGTGCTTCTGTAGTAAGTATTGTATTTGCTTCTTTCATTTCCCCTACCTCCTCCTAAAACATTTTCTCTATAGTAATAATGATTGATCAGAAAAAGTATCTGTTTGCTGCTGACATAGGTCAATATTCATTACAAAAATAGAGAAAAAATGTACCTTAGTGATAGAATATTTGACTACCTTGTATGTGGCTAAATTTCAAGCACTATAAAATAATTACTAAAAATTACTAGTCATAAATGCAAGGAAAATATTTCTATGTTTTTAGGTATTTTGTTTCTGCAGATGAACACTCTGTAGCTGAAAAAATGTCCAGAAATAATTGAATGAAAGAAGACTCATGGTTTGAGATAATAAAGCAGCAAATTAGCAGTGGGGATTTAGCATAAGACTACTTGCTAACATATCCAGAGACTTACGGGAAAGAGAGAAGAATGCCACCATTCAGCTTGTTTCTTCTTGGTAACAATTAGTTCTAGACTCCAGCTCATGGGATTGTGTCAACCACATGCAGAGTGAATTCTTACCTCTCAGTTAATTGTCTAGAAATCCCATCACAGGCACACACTGACCTGTGCCTCACTAATGCCCTTGGAATTTCCTAACCCATTCAAATTGACAATCATTATTAATGATTGCAACTATAGATGAGGTATAAGGGAGGAAATATGAGAAGAGATTGATAAAAAGTAAGTCCCATTTGAGTGATCATATGGAAATTAACTACAGTAGAATCTTCAGAATATATACATTTATGAAGGAAAGCTAAATGAAATCACTGAATAAGAGAGAGACAATACACCAAGTTGATACCTGATCACCAAGTAAAACTCTAATGTCAGGAACAGGTTATATGTAAGTGAGTTGTTGGCCAATGGAGCTCCATGAAAACTGTTAAAGAACTCAGGCTATTGCTAGAGCTATTGCTTGTTCTCCATAAACTGAAAATAAATCACCTTTGCTGAAGACAAGACCTACATATCTTGAAGAAACTGGAGAATTTTAGCTTGTGTCTACTACCTAAATCCTTTACCTATACTGCTTACTGTTCATGATACTCAAAAGTATTCTGAATGCTACCAGAGGAGAAACCAACCTAGCTATAACCCTGTAATCTACAATATGACCTGCCTGCATGATACACTGATGCAGCAATTGCATAAATATCATAGAAGCAGCCAAGACCTACTTACCTGATTTAAGGCTTATTTGAGGAGATGGAATCCATCCCAAACATTGACCTGGTAGCCAAGGATCTGAGATTAAATAGGCCATAGGTCTTGATGATAACCAAATATGACTCTTCTGCTAAAGAAATGTAGCAATTAGAATGACTCTTGAGGCCATTCTATTGCTATTTACATAGTTCAGCATGTTACTCAATAAGGTTTCTTCTGCTGTACACAGGAGTGAATATTAGGTTCCATAAGTGGACAATGTGTATGGAGTAAGGTGATGGAATATTCAGTTCTGAATGGGATATCTTCATTTAATCATTCTCCTCAGAACTCAGGAAA
This sequence comes from Micromys minutus, assembly GCF_963924665.1. Classification (NCBI taxonomy): domain Eukaryota; kingdom Metazoa; phylum Chordata; class Mammalia; order Rodentia; family Muridae; genus Micromys; species Micromys minutus. Next base: position 243,115 of record NC_137975.1, read on the forward strand.
CTACACAGAAGAGGAAGGAGAAAGAAAGATTGAAAAAGCCTTTCTTAGTAAGAATTGCTTTGTTGTGAAGAAACATCATAATCACAGAAACTCTTATAATTGAAAATATTTAGCAGACTGATTTAGAGTTTAGAGGTGTAGCTGGTAGTCTTCATATTAGAAACCTTAGCAGTCTGCAGGCAGACATAGTGCTAGAGGAGCCAAGAGTTCTACATCTGTATCACAGGAAGCCATAAGAGAAATACACTGAGCTTCTGAAAATGAAAGCCTACCCATATTGACATACTTTCTCATACTATGCCATAATGCTTAAGTGTATCACAGCCTGTGTGTCCATTGGAGGAATTTTAATTCAACCAGTACATTATATTTTCTACTTGCTCATTGGCTTGTAGCCATATCATAATTCAAAGTGCATTTAGTCCAATTTTAAAAGCCCAGAGACTATCACAATATCAGTGCTGTTTAAAGTCTAAATGTCAATGTCTCCTCTGAAACCCATGTAATCTCTTAACTGCAATCTCCAGTAAAATCAAAATAAAGAGCAGCTTATATGTTAAATATACATGGCAAAGGAAATAGATTCCTATTCAAAGGGGAGAAAAGAATGTAAAATGAAAAAAAAAATGCATCAAAGTGAGACTGAAAACCAGCAAACTCCAAATTCTGCTCCTCCATGTATAATACCAACACACTTTTCAGATCTTCAAACCCTTCCAGTTTTGTTGAATGCACACATATCTTTCACTTGGAATGTTTCCACACTGATTCTACAGCTTTTCTTGGCAGACATCCTACAGCTCTGGCATTTCCAACATCATGGGATTTCCAAGGAAATCCAGTCTTCAACTTCACAGATTCACGTAATGGCCTTTCTTAGCCTCCATGCAGGGATTCCCCTGTCATAGGCCTGGCATCAGCTCTTTAGTCACAGAGGGAGATAACCTAATCTCCATAAATTCTTTCTTATATCCTTTACCCTAAAACCAGAGCCAAGTGACAAAAGCTACTAAATTCTGTTGCCCCCTTATTCAAATACTTTTCCACCAGCTTTCTGCATTCTACTACCTAGGAATGGCTGTTGTGGATTTTGCTCTGTAGTCCAGGCTGGCTTTGAATTCTAGAACATTCCTGCCTCTGCCTTCTGAGCACTGGGATTAAAAGAGTGGTCTCTGCATGGGACTCTTAACTTTTCCTTTATTATTTTTCAAAAGATGGTGATTGCTTGAATGCAGTGTTGCCAAGAGATTCCTTTATTCTACTGAACATCATGCTCTTCTTTGATCTCTTTATTTCCTTAAACACAGGACTTATCTCCTTTATAGCCCCTGTTGTCTCTTCTTTCTTCAAAGTGTACATTTTTAAAATTTGTCCTTGCTCAGTTGTTTATTTTAGAGAGCTGCAGAATTGTGGCCATTTATTACTAAGCAACACAGTTACCACTAGGCTCTCTGGAAACTCCCTATGCCAAAGCTCTTAATCCATAAATTTTAATTAAACCTTGGTCTTGTTTTGGACCAGAGCAGGAAGCAGCCACATTATTTTCCCAAATATCACTAGAATGGTCTCTAGGGCATTCTTGAGCTGGAGTCAGAGTTAAACTCACCCTCAGCAGTACTGTTTTCTGTGCTCCTACTAGTAAGGGTTTTCAGAACTGGGTTGGGTAAGTGCCCAGTAAGCTGTCTCTAGTTGACAACTTTTTACAAAGAAAACATTATATTTTCTAAGGGATTTTCTGTGGGCATGCAAACTAGTCTTAAGGGTGCGTGCAATTCCTAGCAGTCGGTGCCAACACAAAAATAAATGTAATACACTGTTGGAAATTTTTTTTAACTTTACTAGCTTTGCTTGTATATTGAAACTTTCAATTTTTTGTTAATTTTTGGTGTATGTGTGTGTGTGTGGGTGTGTGTGTCAATGTGTGTGTGTGTGTGTGTTTGTGTGTGTGCATGTGGACATTTACAATTCTCTTTCTGATCTTTTGTTGTTATTGTTGTTATGTTGTTCATTTTCTTCCAACTTTATATGTTTATTCATTCTGTTTTCCTGTTTGTTTATTTCAGATGGAGCTAAAACAAGATTTAGAATTGGAATGGTAGGGAGGCAGGAAAGATCTAGGAGTAGATGAGGGAGAAAAGATTATCAATCACAATATAGTTTATTAAGATAAACTTTATGTTTAAAACAACCCCTCAAAATAATAAAAACAATAAAATACCCAGTTTTCCAATTATCAATTTGCTACATAAAGATCACTTCAGATCATAATTTTCTCCTCCTTGTCTGTAAGGTCTCATGTTCATGTATGTGCACTACATGCATGGCAAGTAACCACACAGGTCAGAAGATGACATCAGATCTCTAAGACTGTTGTTACAGACAGTTAGTCCTTATATGGTTAAAACTAAGTCCCGCTCTAAATATATCACTGTGAGTTGATAGAGGTTCAATGTGGAGAAAAAGAACGTGGAGGGATTACAGATAGATAAACAGAAGGAGAAATAGGAAGAGAAGGAAAGGAATGATAAACAGGAGGAGAAGGAAGAAGAGCAGTAGATGAAGAAAGAGAATGGGCAGTTGGAGAATAAAAGAAGTAACAACAACAGAGTGAGAAGAAGTAGGAACAATTACCTGAGGCAAAAATAAGAAGGGAGGGAGGGAGGCAAGGAGAATGGGAGACAAGGAAGGAGGAAGGGATTCACTGTATCTCTTCATTTTAAATAAAGCTGAAAATATTATTAACATGGAGAAATAATTGGAACAAATAGCTCTATGCCTTGTTTGCATGGCCAACAAGTAATGGTATGGTATAATAAGAGACCATGAAAATGGGACCAGCTGTTTGAAGTGACACTCTGCATCATCAGCTGCATGACTGAATATTGTAGTAAGAAGGATATAGCAGCAACTTGTGCTCTCGGCTGACCAGAGGTTGGTACCCATGACTTTTCTTCAAGATAAATTTGAAGCAAAAGTAACTTTCTTGACAATATCATAAACGTTAATGATTATATAGTCTCAAATGAATCCTCCTTCAATAAGAGAATTATTTTCTAAATAGTTGAATACTCCAAAAGAAACAACAGCCAAACATAGTTCTTTAGACCCATGCCAATCTTGGTAATTGAAATAAACATTGAGAAAAACATATCTTGAGTCTTGAGAGATTGTGCAATAATTAAGAAGCCTTGCTAATCTTCCAAAAGATCCCTCTGCACTTTACAGCAACCACATAGCAGCTTACAACTGACTGTAACTCCAGTCTTAGTAATCTGATGCCCTCTTCTGACCTCTGTGAGCACTCAACATGAATGTGATGCATAGACAACAATCATGAGATGCAAAGAAAATACTCAAACACGTCATATTAAATAAATCTTCAAAACATTTCTTAAATGTGAAAATCATGTGTTTATAGAAGCTTATTTGAAAATAAATAATGACAGCCACATATTAGACAGACAGGATCACTCAATACTTCAAATGAATACATAACTTAAAGTAGATTCAAAATAAGATTTGGTGTATCAAATAGACCTAAATTCTATTAGAGATTATCTGGATCTGAGATATGTTTTTCTCCTCTACTATCTAGAAGAAGACGATAGATCTTTTCCTGATCACTATATTTACTTAGGTTCTCTTGGGGAAAAGAATAAGACCACAAGTAACTCAAGTAGCACAGAGTTTGGGTTACACTTCTAGATCACAGTCCATCATTAAAAAAAAGTCAGGAGAAACTCAAGACAGGACATAAGACAGGAGTCATGGAGTAACACTGCTTGCTGGCTCTCTTACAGGCTCATACTTAGCTATCTTTCTTATGCATCTCAGAATCACCTGCCTAGGAATGTTATCACTCATATCAGGGTGGCTCTATTAAAGTAATTAATAAGATTATATACCCACACAAACATTTCTACAGGCCAGTCTGATTTAGTTTCTCAATTGACATTCTTTTTTTTTTTTTTTTTCTATTTTTGGTTAGTAGGCTATGCCATGTTCACAAAGTTGACCTAGGACACTTTGGCACAAGAAAGCACTCTAAAATGCTTTAAACATGATTCAACAATGCGATGACAAGTCACTTCTGCTTTAATATCCAGAGACTGAGAAAAGTGAATACTGTCATGTTCCTAGAATTTGATAAAATGAAATAATTTACATGACATCTTAAGGACCACCTGTTCCAAAAAGAAGGAATTGAACAGACACATGCATGCAGACTCACAAAGAAAAAGCAATGGCAGGCATAATGTTTTCAGAATTGTTCCTTCATACTTCCTATAGAAGGCTACTTCTCATCCCCTCCTTCCCTCTAATTTGTAGTTTGTTTCCTAACCAGAGTAACAGATGTTCTGGCTGGTAATTATATATCTAGCAATCCCAAACTGTATTGTTTTAAAGAGTCAAGGACATTAAGAAAATATATGAGATCTCTAAGGGAATTAAAAGTTATTTGTAATCCTAGAAATCTATTTGTAGGTTGATCAGCATGTTACCATGTGTATGTATATTTTGAATTTTAGTTTTAGGTGAAATACAATATTTGATTCATGTCAAAATTAGCCTTACTATTGAGGTTAAGAGGTCTATTTTTTTTGTTAGTGTGAATTTGTGTTAATGAAAAAAAAAAAACTAGAAGTTCATATTTGAGTAGTATTCTTTTATTTACTTTCTTAGAGAACCAAAAGTAATTTTCACATTTATTTTATTTGTTCACAGATATGACAGCATATTCAAATCTGTCTTCATATGCATAGGATGATATATAGCTTAAAAATAATTTAAAGGGGCTGGGGTGTTAGCTTAGTGGATAAAGTTCTTGCTATGCAAAATTGAGAACCTAGAATTGGGTACCCACCATCTAGAGAAGTCTAAACTTAACAGTGTACAGTGTGCATCTGTAATTTCAATATTCCTTTATCAAGACACAATGTGGAGTTGAGAGAATGTCCTACGAGTGACTTTCCTGGCAAACTCAATGGTTAGCAACTATAGAGTTTTGTTCACATCTTAATCAAGGACTGATTCCATTGTTCTTAGAGCACAAAAGTGGTGAGGGCACTCTTGTGCTAACTCACATGAACACAAACACATGTGTGCATACAAGCACATGCAAATCTGCATGTTTGCACATACAGAGAGAGAAAGAGAGAGAGAGAGAGACAGAGACAAAGACAGAGACAAAGACAGAGACAGAGTCCGGATGGAAAGTGGGGAGAAATACAAAGAAACAGAATCAAAGAGACAGACAGAGAGACAGAGAATCAGAGATACAGTACAAAAAATGCTACTTAGTTATTTGACTTTTACAAGCATCCCACTTTTTACCTGATGGATTGTGTTGCCTGTGTATCTTGTCCATATTTTTACATATCTGTGAATTTGCATAAAAGTACAGTATGGATCCCTGAGGCCACTTTTTCCTCATGCTCAGAAACATGTCCTAATGAAATGATCAGATGCAGCAACCTAGGCTAACGAGGGCCCCCTTGTTCCATGCCAAACCTCACTGTGCTCATATCCATGCACTTGTCTTCAGTCTTCCTACTCTGGGTATATTTCACCAGCTAGCTGCTGATTCTACCACAGTTCCCCTGTCTGCATCATTTCAAGAGTCCATATTTAATCATTTTGGTTTTTCAAAGATGCTTCAAGACTGAATGTGAAGGATAGCAAAGAAACATCAGAAAGCTTATGCACTTATGAAATAATTTAGTTTACAAACTAACTACAATAAGCTTTTATAAGCAGTAAGTCATCACAAAACAGAACAATTATGGTTGTAAGTGATTGCTGCACTTCTTTAGATCATGAAAGAATCAATTCCTCTACCAGGTGAGACCACTGGCGATATGATCATCCCTTCAAAGGGACAGTGATTTAAGACCCTATAACCACCAGCCTAGTGATAGAAACACCAAAAAAAAAAAAAAAAAAAAAAAAAAAAAAAAAAAAAGGGCTGAGTTGTTCTCCAGTGATCACTAATTGAGAAAATGCCTTATATCTGAATCTTATGGAGGCATTTTCTCAACTGAAAATTCTTTCTCATCTGATGACTCCATATTGTACCTGTTAAGGTCTAGGTAAAATATTCAGGCCTAGATAAAATGATTAGGTGTATAGAAACTATTAAAGCCTAGATGTAATATCAAGGCCTAGGTAACAGTTATCTGGCTAGCCTGCCATTATAAGGAAACTTTCTCATATGTTTCTGCTGTTACCAGGAAACTTTCTAATGCCAAGTTGATCCTTGGAAACAAATTTGATTGAAGTCAGTGGTACTGTTTTGTATAGTTACCCACAATAAGCTTGGACCTGAAACAAACACCCAGCAGCACTTCCTGCACTTGTGCATGAGCTTTTGTGGTATTTGCCTTAAGAAGCTGCTCCTTGGATAAACTCCAGCATAAGAGGGACTGCTGTACCAGTATAAGACACTGTTTGGATTAAGACTCCCATTTTGAATAGAGGTTGAGTAAAGTTTAAGTTCCCAAGACATCCCTGGGAACGGACATCCTACTATAGAAAGAACATGGGCATCTGATACACTTGTTGGCACATTAAGATATGAATGTTATACACATTCCATACTAGTTTACAAATTCAGACATGAATGTTAGAAAAAGCAGTTCTCCTGCGTCAATTTAATACCCTAACAAATGGGAGTAGGATAAGTATAAAGCAAAGACATTTGCATAAGTAAATCCCCCCTATGCTTAAATCCAGATTGGTGAAATCCCTTGGCTCAGAAGCTTGTAGATCTCAGGTTTAAATAGTCCTGTAAAACCTTAACTTAGGATCACAGTTCATTTCCTGAGCCTGTGTCATCTCACTGAGATAAATCTTGGGGTCTGGTGTTCAATAATCCATCTCTGTCTGCCTGATAGCAATGTCTGGGTGTTTTGCGTGGGGTTTACAAGATTACAACAGTGTCAAGTTGATACAAAGCTAGCCAGCAATGCAAGTTTGTGTTATTAAGGATAACTTAGACTTTAGGATGTGCTAGGTCACTGATGAATACATTTTATTACAAGAAAGTACTATCTGAGAAGAAATGAAAGGAAATACCTTTAAAATGACCAGAGAGTTAGGAGAAGTTTCCTGCTGTTATGAAGTGATTTAAAAATCCTTTTATCTGAGAAATATTAATCTGAAGATATAGAAATAACCGGTTTCGGTTGGAGTTGATTAGACTATTTTTCTAAAGGGTCAGCTGAGAATATTCTGGTGTTTATTGATGAACAATATTGCTTCCCTATTTGTTATTACTTGCTCTGTGCCTCCTATAAGAACCCCTCTATTCTTTCTTTTTTTCCCTGGGATGGCAGATTTCTTATCTACAATTTGATAGTAATATCCCTAGTGTCATAGAGATATCATATCTTTCAGAGCTGGCAGATGAGATCTTTACCAGTGATTTTATAACATGTATCTGGGTCACAACTATACCCTGGTGTGATTTTAGTGGAGGTAAGTGTAAGGGCCTCACCTCTGGTCATGTATCAGTAGACTCCAGGCTTTAGTACATAAGTTCTTTTTTGCTATTGGCAATGCTAATTTCATTTCTCATCCTCAGGCATGCTTGAATACACCATTTACCTAGAGGTTAAGAGTTATAATTCTAATTAAGAGGATGGAGCAGTTCTACTCCATTAACATTAAAAGTGCAGGGAAAGCACTCTCAGGGGCTCCATTCTTTATGCAGTAGCCATTTCCATGTCTAGGCTCTTTCCTCATTTTTTTTATCTTCTAGCACCATGTAATGAAAACCTAATACTGAAAATGGTACCAATGTTCATGAGGGATCAACGGTGGCCATTGTTTCTGTTTATCTCTATCATCTCAGAAGAAAGAGATGGGAAGCACAGTATCCTTGAGCCAGTTTCCTTAGCTGCTCAAGGCAGTTCTTGGTAAGAGGCCCAAAGATTAAAAAATTATCTAGAAATATATGCTGTAGAGAATATATGATAGGTTGCTCATCAAATTTTAAAATGTTACGTTTTTCACACTAAACTTGAGAGGTCATTACTATAGAAAGTGACTTCTATAAATGTTATTTGTTAGTGACAGTGGGACAGGACCAGGAAATCTATGGTGCTTTAAAACTGCTTAGCCTTAGTGTGTCTCATTTTGCTTCAGTTTATGCACAACCATTAGAACCCTACACCAATCAGCTAACTTATGCCCTGCATTTAGACTGGGCACTGGGTTTCAATGTTGCTTCCCAAGCCTCAGCCTAGGAGTTCCAGCATAAGAAGAATAGAGCAGCTGAGCTGTTAAGTAGTGAATTGAAAGCTTTGGGGGCAATGATTTAACAAGGCATATTTCAGAGGTATTGCAGGCCACAAAGCAAACTGATCATCCTGAATTAATAAAAGAAGGTCAGAAAGTGAGTGTTCTTCATTGTCCTTCCTGGGGAAGCTGCAGAGATTTATAATATGCATGCTCTTTTTTAAAACATAATAAAATTTTACTCAAGCTTTAATTCCCTTTTTGGTTAATTAATAAGGCTAAGTATTCCAGTATCACAAGCATAGAGTAGGGTTGTGGAAGAATGGATCTATAGAGATGTCTCAGCAATTATTAGTATATGCTGTTTTTGAAGAGAAACATGATTCAGTTTCAAGTACCTACATCAGGTGGTTCATAAGATGACTATGTTGCCAGCTCTAAAAGAATCATAAACGTAGACATGCATGTGTGCATACATGCATGCACAGAAGCACATGCTGACATAGGATGGCTTAAAAATGAAATACTTATTAAATAAAGTATGAAAAGGAAAAAATGACAGGAAGAGAAAATTTCGAAGAAGGAAGGAGAGAGCTGGGGAAGGAAAGATAAAGGATAGAAGGGAGACTAGAAGGAAGGAAAAGGAAGAAACAAGACACTAGGAGCCTAGATATACACTCTTGAAATAATTTGTTATTTCTCAAGGTTGAAACTTACTGCTTTGTTTGGTGACCTCCAGGTTGTATTTCTTGGGACATATATTTTTGTTTCTGAATTTTCATTGCCTTTGCCTTGCTTTCCATTCTTTCACTTTCCATAAACAATGCATGGATACCCTAGGGATTAGTTCATGGACATCACCCTCACCTGGTAATTGCTTTCCTTGTCACTGTACTCAGAATTCAACAGAAAAAGGCATTTACTTCAGCTCACACACTGAGGGGTCAGTCTCTTTTTTTAACTGGGAAGGACTGGCAGCAGGAGCTTAAGGCAGTTTAAATAAAGAAATAGCTGGACATAAATGCAGATAGTCAGCACACCTTCCTCCTTTCATTGAGTTCGGGGCACTAGGCATGAAATGCTGCCACCCATACATAGGGAATGTCTTCCTACTTCAATTAATCAAATTTAGCAATTTCCTTCAGAGGCATGCCCAGACATATTTCTCTTTTGTTGACTCTAAATTCCTTCAGTTTGCTAATACATGGAATCAGGCCTTTACATCTGGGGAGACCTTTGAATTACTGTTTTAATATCAATTAAAACTACAGTGCTAGAATTTCTCAAATTTACATAACTACTTATGTTCTTTTTTCTTAGTAGGATGCTTATAACTTCAAGCATTCTGACTTTATATTCTTCAAAACCCATGTCATTTTCCTTAAGTGTTGTTCATGAAACATTGTTTTTCAACTCTAAACTGCCAACCAAAAATGTATCCTGTCTTCTATGCAGGAATGGGAAATGGAGCAAAGACTGAGGGAAAGACAAGCCAATTACCCAATGAAAGGCCAGGATATGTTCTGACCCCCTAACAAGTAAAGTAGAAGACCCCTAGCAGGTAGAGTAGAGCCAAAAATGTAGGATAGCTGGTTCAGTGACTCTGTTTCAGGAGCTGACTGACCATGAAACCATAAAAGTTAAAATAACACCTTATAAACAATCTTGAGAAACCAGGTGTTTCCCTTGTGATTCTTCACTGGTATTTTTGGCATTTTCAAATGGCGTACTCCCTTCCACCTTGGTTGTGTTTTTTCCTTTAAAAACCCCTTCTCCCAGCAACTTGGGGTCAGACTCTTCTACCCCTGGATGGGATATGAGACTTGATCCCAGTGCACTGGTTCATCAATAAACTTGTGTAATTACAGCAAGGACCATCTCTCATGAGTTCTTGGGGGGCTCATGTTATCCTGAGACTAGAGTGAGGGTCTCCCCTCTGCGGGTGTCATTCATTTCACCTTTTCAGATGTCTAGGCTTAAACTCTACAGTTATCGTCAAATCTTCTTTTTTCTTCATATCTTCTCTTCAGTAGTCACCAACCTATAGGATTGCCTCAAAATGGGCACAAATTTCACAATCTCACCATGACTTAAACACCTCCCAGGCCTAAGATGCCTCTTTCTTATAAAACACTATTAAGTATATTCTTTGTGCATGAGTGTGCATGTGTATGTGTTTGTTTGTGTGTGTGTGTGTGTGTGTGTGTGTGTGTGCTTGTGTGTATTTGACAGAGAGGTGGGAGGGGTAGATAACATACACTTGCTCATCTATGTTCTGTTAGTTTCACAAGAAAAGACTAAGAAGACTACCACAGTTTTGAGCCAAAATTGAAAACAAGCTTTAATAAAATACTGGCCAAGATGATGGATTCTAGCCATGTCGTTCCCAGGCTCCCAGAAAATGGAGCTAAGTCACATTTTTCAGAGGATTGTAAAAACAAATTCATAATGCTGTGCATTTGCCACCAGGTTCAATTAGGGCAAACATATACCCTGACATAATTCCTGCCTGTGTATCACCCAAGTAACAAGTGATTAAGCACATCCCATGAAACTACATCAAACAAACTTGTTTAGGAAGTGATACATGAGGTTTGTCATATAAAAAGAAGCCTTCAAGATTTCATGAAGTATCTGTTGTGGTTAAATGTCAATGACATTTTTATTTTATGGCTTTCTTAGCCTCAGTGATTAAAACTTAAAATATAACTTTAGCTTTCACAAAAGTGGAAGGAAGGCTTAAATTCAAGTGTTCTCAGTCAATTTCTGCCTTTATTTTTTTTAATTTGAGAACTGAACCAGAAACTATTCAGCTAGATGGGATAACCAGGGAGATCCTGGGATTTTCCTTTTACTTTCTGTGATTACAGGGGTACAGTGCCACACCTGGATTTTGATTATATATACATACATAAAATCAAATCAATACATATATGAAATTGATGGGGGTATCAATAGTACCACACCTGGATTTTGATTATATATATATATATATATATATATATATATATATATATATATGAAATTGATGAGGTTATCAAATAGCAATCAGTTTATGCACTGTGCCATTTCCCCAGCCTTAATAGTTTATTCTCAACATGGGAGGCAATATGTGTTTTCTTCCCAAGTATAGACTCCAGGGGCTCCTTGTAGTTACTGAAGACCAGTGGCTCCTGAGGTCTTCTGTGTGCACCCTATTTTGCTAGGTCCTCACTGACACCTATCTTTATATCTTATTGGATGTAACAATGGATTTGATGTGATTTTTAAAAATTTATTTGATTTTTTAATAATGAATGAGACGTCTTCATGTGTTTGTCAGCCAGCTGTACATGTCCTTTAAAGAACCTTTCTTCAAATTGTAAGTTTTTTAAAACTCATTTGCCTTTTTATTGTTATGCAAAACACACACACATACACACCATACACACACACAGACACACACACACACACACACACACACACACACACATACATACATCATACACTATCTACTAGAATCATCTGATTCATGGTGACAGCCAATATTTTTTCCATTCTATAGGTTGTCATCTCATGTAATTAATATTGAAAAAAATCATCATCCTCCATCACAAAGTGTTAAGCAAAACCTGGATGAATAGGTTCCATTGGTTTTGGTTTGGCTTTTAAATCTAGAAGTGAAACATCTCTTAGAAGAAAATAAAAGAGGTTTGGCAGAACTGTAGGATAGATAGCCAATGTCCTGCTACTGGGACAGTAGCAGGGGCAGCAGTAGCCTGAGTCTGACCTGCCATTCTGGTCCAAGGTCCAGAGATGAATGCTTTTTTCTGTGAAAACACTTCCCCAACTATTGCAGTTCATTACATCAGCCACTCTCAGATGATCCTATGTGAAATAATTCATGCTCTTTGTTCCATGAGTATAGGAAGTATATAAACATTGAGGAGTGGGGACAAACTTACAGGGTGCATGTTTTCTATTGGTCAGTTAGAGGTGATAGTGATGTTCTATTTTCAGGGGAAGGACTGCAGGTGTTTTCCCTATGTGACTGATTTTCATGGGCCTCTCAGTGGCTTGTACTGGTTACTTGTTCCAGAGCAGGTAGAAATAGGCATAGAGTTGCTCCACACCTGCCTTTTTCATTTCTGAATTTCTTAAAATGTGAGCTCATTCAAACATACCAGTTTTTCTGTTTGGTGGCATGGCCTGCTTGTGCCAATATAAAATATGTAACTTGATGAATCCTAGTTTTGTATTTGTGTATTTTATTATTTGCAGTTTTGAAGTCAAATCAAGTCAACTTTAGAGCATTTGGATGTTTGTTTCCATATATGTAGTTTTAGGTCCTTTTCCTTCCCTATTTGAAAACAATGTATAAACATTATCTTCTTAGAAGGCTTTTGGAAATAAGCTACTTAGAATGATAAATATTCTTGATATAGCATTTCTTAGTCCACCTTCAGTGTTTGTCCTTCAGCTCTGACTTCCATACAGTTTCTTAATTCTCTATGTGTGCTTGTAGGAATTCTCCATAAATGGCCATTTCCACTAGCATTGCTTATAGCAGATCCTGGATGAAGAGGGTGCCCAGCACAGACAGTGAACCTGCATGTCTGCCTGTCATCAGATCCTGGTTAATCCTGTGTGCTTAAGCAAATCTGTGTGTTTTTTCTCCCCTGCCCTTGACAGCAACTCTTGTTATCACTAGTTTAATTGCTGGCATATTCATTATTAAATAATATTTAGAACGGTCTCATTCTTACATGATGCTAACTATTGCCACAGAAGTACCTTCTGGGATTTTACAGACCATTTTAAATTTTAAAATAAGTTCTAAGGAATAATTTTACTCTCAAAAGGTTGTGAGTCTGAGAAACTGCAGTGTTGGTTAGGAGCAGAGTGATTTAATGTCAATATGAATGTCATTTGCAAACACAGTTTTCTGATCTATATGATGCCACTGTTGGGAGTTTCAAAGAAAATGATTTTTAGGCTTCTGATATGGCTCAGTAGTAGAATACTTGTGTAACTGACCCTGCAATCCATCCCCAATACCCCAAACCAAATTATTTAAATAAAACTATTCCTGATCTGCTGCTAGCACAATGAACTCTTGTGAGTCATCTACACTCCAAGTTAGTTTATCATAGATTATTTTATCTTAAAACAGTGTTTCTCTCTCTCTCTCTCTCTCTCTCTCTCTCTCTCTCTCTCTCTCTCTCTCTCTCTCTCTCTCTCTCTCTGTGTGTGTGTGTGTGTGTGTGTGTGTGTGTGTGTGTGTGTGTTTATGCATTTGCTAGCCCAGGAACTTTATAAAAATTTTCTTATTTCTACCTCTTTCACCGCCTTTGGAATGTTGGTTTATACCATGTTTTCCATTCCTTTCTGTCATCTCTTGGAATGAGAACTCATCCTGCCGTGTTTTCTATTTGTATTCAATGGTTGGATGGCAGGCACTCTGCTCAGTCAACTATCTTTCTAGCCATGTAGCAGATTTAAGCTCTCCTTTGGTGTGCTGTGTTTCTTATTAACAATCATAGAGCTGTCCTACTTCAAGGGTCTGGGTGCATGATTCTGAACACTCCATCATATTAAAACATAACCTATCTTTTGTGTGCTTCTTTTATATATCAATTATTGTGACTACATATGTGGATAGGTCTGGCTGAAGTCTCAACTGGTAGGATGTAATATTGTATTAAGCAACACCAAGATATCAGACAGATTTATCAACTCACTCCTCTCTGTTCAGATATTATATATTTTATTTAACATATGTTTTAAAAACAGGATATGAATGAAATATGAATGACGTATATTTTTCAAATATTCTGGGCCAATTTTTCTATAAGACATCTATACAATAATAGAATATCTATAGACTAATAGTGAAACTAATGTATTAAATATGTACTCTGTGCTAGAACACCAGTCTAATTGCAAAATATATGATATAAATGAATCATCACAAGTATTACTTTTCTTATTTCATTGAGCCAAATACAAGGCACATTAAAATGAGTTTCAATTTAAATATTTCAATCCAAAATTTTTAAATATTGTCATTATGATAAAAGTGTTTGGAAGTGGCAATCATCTAAAGATTAATTAATATTGATTCAATGTACCACATATCTATCTACTAAAATATTTATTGCTGTAGGTATTTGTACTCATAGAGTTTAACATTATCATAGTCTAATTTTAGGATATTTAATATCCCAAAATAATACCACCTACTCATTACCAATTATGGCGGTTCAGATGTGAAAAATCCCTGATTAACTCATGTGTTTGGACATGTGGCCTTTGACTTCTGGTGCTGTTTGAGAAGGTTGTAGAACCTTTAAGAAGTGGAGCCTTGAAGATATGGGTCACTGTGGGAATAGCCTGGATTGTTCAACTGTTTCCTTAAGACATTATGTTTTTGCTACCATGTCTTCCCTGCCTGTTACCATGCTAGACTCCATTAGAATGAAACTGTAAGCCAAAATAAATCCCGTCTATCAAATCTGCTTTTCTAAGTGAGTTTACTACAACAGAAAATAATCAGATAGAGCAAGTGATTGACCTTCCTAATCCCACCCCCTCCACTCTTCCAATGCCAAAACTCTAGTACACATGTGTCCTCTTCAATCCATGCCTTTAGTCTTCTACCCTTCTCTCTTGCTGAGTTTAAGTCAATCACTTGAAGTCTTGCTTCTTCAGAAAACCAGTTTTGAAGAAGATTCCATACACAGTTGGAAAACTGTTGTCAGTTGATATTTGCAGTGTCCTGTCACTATTAGGTGGAGTTGACATGTACTGTTTAGTCTTCAGAGTTCTTGGTAATGCATGGCTCTGTTTACAAGAAACACTAGAATATTGGATTGCCTGAATACTTTTGCTCTCATATGTATCTTAGCACTCTTTCCTGTGTGTGGTTGCTGATTTTAGTACTAGATTCATCTGTATAGTGACTAAATAACCTCCTGATTATAAGCCCTTCTTATCCCTATAAGAGATTTTTGGTCTCTGGTAATAACTTCTTAAAAGGTACATTTTTTTTTTTTGATATCAGTGCAGCTACCCTAGTTTCCTTTTAGTTATGTTCACATATTGTCTTCTACCATTAATTTACTTTAAAATATTTGCTTATTTGACTATTACTTAGACATTATAGAATATATTCACATCTTTAAAAAATATGTTCTGGTGCCCAGATCAAATGCTCAGGCCATTTGCAACCTGGAACAGCAGAGATCCAGGAACACAAGTATAGTGATACTGAGCTGACCTCAGGTCCACGGAAGAAATGGGTACCAATCACTGACAACAAGATAACATATGATCACAGACAACTGGATGGTGAGAGGAAAGCAAAAGAACCTAAGCAATGGAAACTAAGACAACCTGGCAACATCAGAACCCAGCTCTCTCATCACAGAAAGCAGTGGAATGTAAACACTCAAGAAAAAGAAGACTCAGACCTGAACTCATACCTCAAGATGATGATGGAGATCTTTGAGAAGAGCGTGAATAACTCCCTTAAAAAGTACAGGACAACAATAAACAATTAGAAACTTTTAAAAAGGAAATACAAAAAACACTCAAAGAAATACAAGAAAACAGAACCAAAGAGATGTAGGAATTGAAAATGAAAATAGAAACAATAAAGAAAACACTAAAAGAGACAAATAAAAACAGGAATCAGGAGTCACAGATGCAAGCATCTCCAACAAACTACAGGAAATGTAAGAGAGAATCTCAGGGGCCAAAGACATCACTGAAAACATAAACAAAACAGTCAAAGAAGATGCAAAAATCAAAAAGCTCCTAACTCAAAATGTCCAGAAAATCCAGCACACAATGATAAGACCAAACCTAAGGATAACAGGAATAGAAGAGGGCGAAGAATATCAACTAAGGGGCACAGAAATATCTTCAACAAAATCATAGAAGAAAACTTCCCTCCCCTTAAGAATGTGATAACCATGAGCATAAAAAAAGCCTACAGAATTCGAAATTGAGTGGACCAGAAAAGAAATTCCTCCTGACACATAATAGTCAAAACACCAAGTGTTCAGAACAAAAAAAAAAAAAAAAAAAAAATACTAAAAGCAGTAAGGGAAAAAGGTCAGGTAACATATAAAGGTAGACCAATCAGAATTACAAACTCAGAGCAGAAATTGACCAAATAGAAACAAACAAAAATTCCAAAGAATCAACAAAACCAAAATTTGGTTCTTTAAAAAAATTAACAAGATTGATAAACCCTTAGCCAGACTAACTTGAGGGCAAAAAGGGTGTATCCAAATTAACAAAATCAGAAAGAAAAGTCGAGACACAACAACTGAAACTGAGGAAATTCAAGAAATTATTAGATACTACTACAAAAGCCTATACTAAACAAAGCTGGAAAATCTGGAGGAAGTGGATCAGTTCCTAGACAGATACCAGATACTAAAGTTAAACCAGGACCAAGTAAACCATCTAAATAATCTCATATCACCTAAAGAAATAGAAGTAGTCATCAAAAGCCTCCCATCCAAAAAAAGCCCAGGTCCAGATGGGTTCAGTGCAGAATTCTATCAGACATTTATTGATGACCTAATACCAATACTCTCCAAACTATTCCACAAAATAGAGTCAGAAGGAACACTACCTAACTCATTTTTTGAGGCCACAATAACCCTCGTTTCTAAACCACAAAAAGAACCTACAAGTAAAGAGAACTTCAGATCAATCTCACTTATGAACATCAATACAAAAATACAAAACACAATCCTTGAAAACTGAATCCAAGAACACATCAAAACGATCATTCGCCATGGTCAAGTAGGCTTCATACCTGGGTTTGTTTGTTTGTTCATTTTTTGTTTTTCTTTCTCGATCTCAGTTTTCTTCCTGCGTTTTCTTGCCCATATTGCTGATATATTCTTCCTCGTTACTGACTTATCAACTCCTGAATCTTGCACTGACCTTCTTGTGTTCTCTGTCTACCTGTCTGGTTTCTTTTCTTTATGATCATTCATTTTTTATTTTTAATAGTTATGTATTTATGTATCAGTTTATGTGTACTACATATGTGCAGGTGTCTGAGGGAGACAGAGTGCCTTGGAAATGTATGAAAGTGAAGTTATATGTAGCCATAAGTGACTTGTTGGTGGTATGGTTAACTGATCTCAGGTCCTCTACAAGGGCAGCAAGCACTGGAATTGTTTGTTCAGCTACCAAGCTGTTATTGATTGATTTTATGAGAAGACATAAATTCTTTGTGTGGCCATTTCTGTGTCATTGCACTTGGCAATTGCAAAGATATTATCTCTTGAAAATTGAATTTCTTATGTTTTCTCCGTTTTCACATCTCTTTTGATTTTATTTAGGGTTGTTTATTACAGGCAACTTATATGTAATGACTAAGTCTACAGTACCACTCAGAAAGGCATTTTAAGAATAATAGCATGAACCAAGCAGATATTAAGCATATAAATAAAATAGACTAAATCTAATATATATCACCAATGACTCTGTAATAAAAAAATGACAAAAACCATTTGGAGTCAATAAGTTAAAAATTATTTTGAATAAATATAGAAATATTCAGTGAATGAAGAAGATTACCAAGGGAAAGATAGAATATATACACAAGTAACAAATGCCACCTTACACAGTGATCTTATTGTGCTGTTCATGATGGTTTATGAGCAGGAAACAGAAAATGTCAACATCTCTTTGATTCTGTGTTTCCTGCTTAGCATTAGAGGAGCTGGGGCAGGAATGGTCCTCATCCTGTATTGTACTTACTCTCTTAGTTTGCAGCATCCATACTGAGCAGCTCACAAATTCCTGGTAATTTCAGCTTCAGGTGATTCAGTATTATCTTTGGGACTCTGAATGCAACTGCATATATGTACATCAACACACAGAGATACAGAAAATTAAAACATAAATTCAATTATTTAACAGGTTTTCATTTTAATTGTGTGTGTGTGTGTGTGTGTGTGTGTGTGTGTGTGTGTGTGTTGAAAAATGTCAGAGGAGCTTAAGTGAGTATTCAGTTCCCCTGGAGCTAGAATGACTGTACGTAGTTGTAAACTACCTGACATGAATTGTGGGATTCAAATTCTACCAGTACTTGCTATTGTTGAACTACAGGTTCAGCCTCAATAAAGATAATTCTATGAAAGAAGGAAAGAAACAAATAAACAAGCAAGTAAAAAAACAAGCAAACAGAAACTAGGATTGTATACCTACTACTCCCAAAACTACCAAAATAGGAAAAACTATGATGACTTTTAGCACCAAACCCCATATGCTCCACCATCCCACCCTGCATTCTCACAACACAGTTTTTTTTTTTTTTTTTTTTTTTTTTTTTTTTTTTTTTTTGGCATTTTAGAGGTACTCAGTACATGTTCATAAATTACCTAACTATAAATACTGCAGAATCTGAAGCATCTCACAAACAGCACTTGTGCATTCACAGGTATAAATGTTACATTTTTCTTTAGGTGGTATGAATTTTGTGCCTTTTACTAATATATTTCAGAAAGGAATAAAGTATCAGTTCCACTCACTTCTTATTCATTAGGATGATGCACGCATGTCACAGAAGAGTACACACTGTGATCCAGAGTGGTTACCTAAAATGGAATGAGTCAGACTCAGAGAAACAAATGCCACACCACCCTTTCATGTGTAAAACACATATTTAAATGTACATACACACATAAATACATATGTACACTCGTTGTGTGTGTATGTGTTTGTGTGTGTGATTGTGTTTTTTTCTGTATGTGATATAAAACTAGAATAGAAATCATCAGACAAAAGGAAAAGACCTTAAGGAAAAAGAATGGAGTAATGGAATACATGTTACATAGAAGCAGAAGTGGGGCTTGAGTGGCAAAAGGTAATGAGTGTGGTCCCTGGAATCATATGAAGATAGAAGGAGTGAAGCAACTTCAAAAATTAATTAACTAATCAATTAATTAATTAATTAAAATGTAATGTGGAATAATCTGGAGATAGGGGGGCATCATGCAAAGATGGAAAACGGGCCATTGGGGAGAGCAATAGGGTTATTAATTATGACAAACAGAGAGGTGGATACTCACAGTCAACCACTGAGCTGAGAAGAACATTCCCAATGGAGGAGTTAAAGGATTGAAAGAGCTAAAGGGGTTTGTAACCCTGTAAGAACAACAGTACCAAACGTCCGGTGCTTCTAGAAACTAAACCACTATCCAAAAAGTGCACATGGACCATCCCATGGCTCCAGCTGCACAAGGAGCAGAGGATGGTCTTGTTGGGCATCAGTAGGAGAAGCCCTTGGCCCTGCCAAGGATGGATTCCTCAGTGCAGGGCAATGTCAGGGCAGGGAGGCAGGAGAGAGTAGTTGGTTGGATGGGTTGCGGAGCACCCTCATAAAAGCAGGGGGGAAGGGATAGAGTATTTATGGAGGAGAAACCAGGATAAAGGATAACATTTGAAATGTAAATAAAATATATTTAAAAAATTGAAAAGAAAAGGAAGGTTTTAAGGACACACACATAGCCATATTTCATGAGGGAAACCTAGTACTTCATAAAAAGAGAAACAACTATCAGGCATGCACAACACAAAAAGGTTCATGGCATTTCCCAGTTGTAATGTCAGTTCTGTGCCATGTGAGATAAGCATACGGGGTAACTGAGCAGTTGAGCAAAGGTCCAGATGCCTGGGTGCATACTTATGTGCTTTCTTAATAGAGATAGAGCCTGCTGCCATCTCCGTTTTTACTGCTATTGGACATTATCACACCATCCTCTCCTCTGGATTGTAAAGCACTTAAGTCTTCAAAGCTATCAAAGGAGCAGCCCTGTTGGCAATGAAGGGTGTTCCCAATTTAATCTTCATAATGTAGGAGGGAAACTGAAACTTTACAAAGCCCCCACTAATACACTGTGGAAAATGACTGAACTGATGTAACCTTTGTTTCTGGATAATGGTGTGGCTCAGTCTTAGTTCAGGGTGACTGAACATTCGAGGTTCTCATTTTCCAAGACAATTTCACAAGGGATAAATGGTTAGTAGTAAAAATGATGTCAGTTTAATAAGATGGAGAAAGACGTTCCCAAGAATCAGACTGAGCTAGTCAGCTGCAGAAAGATAGGCCTGACCTGTCATAGGTCAGGCATTTAACAGCTGACTCTCTCCCACCTTTACATTTGGTAAGTTTTTCTTGGGCAATCTGATTTGACACACTGGGGCAGGGAGGGTTCAGTGTTCTTGGTCAATGGACTTCTCTTATATGCTAATTTTTTAAATTAATTAATTACATCTCAAATGCTGCCCCTCCTGGTCTTTCCTTTCAGAGTTCCTTTCCACATCTCCCCTTCCCTTCACCTCTGAGAGGATGCAGATCCGTATCGCCCTGCCCCCTACTTTGAGCATGATGTCTCTGTAAGTTAGGCACATTCTCTCCCTCTGAGGCAAGATATGGTAGCCCTCTGCTACATATGTGCCAGAGGCCTCGAATCAGTCTGTGTATGCTCTTTAGTAGGTGACTCAGACCCTCCAAGAGGTCCAGGTTAGTTGACATTGTTGGTCTTCCTGGGTGGTTACTATTTCCCTGAGGGACTTCAATCCTATTCCTAACTCTTCCATAGTGGCCCCAGAGCTCTGTCCAATGTCTTTCTGTGGGTACCAGTATCTGTCTCAGTCACATGCTTGTGTGAGCCTGTCAGAGAACTTCTACGCTAGTCTCCTGTGTGCAAGCACAACATTGCATCATTCATATTGTGAGGAATTAGTGCATGCCCATGGGATGGGTCTCAAAATTGTAAAGTCACTGGTTATACATTGCTGTGGTCCCTGTTCTATCTTTACTCCTGCATTTCATTTGCACAGGATAAATTTGGGGTCAAAGTTTTGTCAATCCCACCTCTGCAGATCACATCTGACATCTGGTGGTAGTGTGTTCAGGTTCTATATCCCCACTGCTGGGAATCTCAACTAAACTCACTGCATTGACTCCTAGGAGCCTCCCTCATTGCAGTCCTCTGGAACTTTCTAGAGATTCCCTACATGCCCCACCCCTGGCAACTGCTGTTTCTTTTTATACTCCTGGTCTCTGAGTCTGTCTCCTGTCTCATCCCCTGCCTGATTCTGCCCACCTATTTCCCTAGCCCTCCTATCTTCACCCAGGTCCTTCCCTCTTTCTGCCTCTCATGACTATTTTGCTCCTTTTACTAAGTGGGATTCAAGCATCCCCAGTTGCACCTTCCTTCTTTTAAAACTTAGTTGGGCCTGTAGGGGTATATCATGGGTTTTCTGAGCTTTTTGGCTTATTTATCTACTTATCTGTGAGCACACATGTTTTTTGGGGTCTGAGTTACCCACTCATGGTGATAATATGTACTCTACTATGTTCTTTGCAGATTTATTCCTAAGAGCCAGAAACTAGAACCAATCCAGGTGTTCCTAAACTAAGAAATGGGTTGAGAACATGTGGTTTATTTACACCATAGAACAGTATTTTTCTTTTAAACAAGCACATCATGAAATTTGCAGGCAAATGGATGGAATCAGAAAATATCATATGCTAATACTGATATACTGGCCTTTGCAATAGCCCCCCCACCATAATGTCAATTTTCATTACTTTTTCTGCGGAGGTCAAAGCAATATTTTTTCTTGGTTAATTTCTTTGGTTTTGTGTGTCTCTCAAGTGGCTTGGTGCATGTCTAAATTTTGTACTTGCTTTTTACATAGTACACACTTGTTTTGAACTTTGATGATATAAAAATTGTAATTTTAATCTTCATATATCGGCATTCAGAAAAAGAAAAGCGAAGAGGAAAAACAAGAAAGAAGCAAGCAAACAAGCAAGCAAAAGCTAATTGATTCAGAATTCTTTAAAGGCACATGGTCAAAGCATTTATTTAGATAAAAGGTGCTTAGGCCAAAGATACCATGCAGACAAGAAGTATATATTATTAGCCCTCATCAAATTAAGTTAGATTTCTCTTAGCTCTGGCAGCTCCAGCACTCTGCTTCAATGAGTTAGGATCATCTCCTTAGGGCACATCTCCTTACTGTCTTCTCCACCCTAAGATATGCACAGAAGCACAATTTCTGGGAAAGCTACACCGAGTCATACCCCCTTCTCCAAAGGGGAATTCTGTGCTGTAAACAGGATGGCATGTTGGAGACCTGTGTGTGCCTAGACAAAGTCTGGTAAACACCACCAGCAGACAGAGTTCCAAATGGGCCATGGTGGCAAGGTTCTTCTCTTGATTCCTGAGTCCAAAATATTATTCTTCAGAACACTTCCTGGCTACTGTATGTATACAGGTTCACTCATGGTTCCTGTTATTACCAGAGAATCTGATACAAGTTTCTGGATTTTTAGTCTCATTTATAAAAGAATTAAAATGGACTCAGGAGAAAACAGAATAATTTTGTTACAATTTGAGAGAAAAACAACAATAAAGGGAAACTGAAAATCTTGACGGTCACCAGGAGGGAGAAAGATAGTGGAATAGTCAAGCAGGCTTTGTTTTAGCCAGGGAGATTTTAAAAAATGGAAAAATCTAGAGTACCAAAAAAATAATATCCTTGGCACTGTCCCACTATAAACTGAAGTTTAGAGGTTCCTTGACTCTAGGCCCTTCTTACCCAAGGCAAAAAATAGTATCCATGTAAAATATAATGTTATCCATGATTAGAATTTCAAATAGGCATTGATATTTTTAAAAGGAAAAGTCTCTCTCAGGAATGGAAATGGGATAATGCAACGAGGAGGAACTCAAAAGCACCCTGACATGAGAACATGGCATCTATAGACTATCAGAGATCTATGGCCGGCTTCCATTGTATTCAGAGTGTCTGCCCACTCCTGCATGCTGTGTTCCTTAGATACAATTCATGCAAGGAACGTTTTCAGTGGCCCTCTTCAAATTGGCTTCTTTCATTGTATAATGTTGATATTTCCATTTTCAATCCCTCCTCTCCCACCACATATAATGTACTATGACTGCTCATACAGAGGTCTGCACAACCATTGGTACACTGCTGTTGATCTTCAGTCGATCATTTAGAAATCCACAGACATATGTAAAGTAATCCTATGTTTTCTCTATCTCCAGCAATTTGTATGTAGCCTCTTTGTTCATGTCTAGATTTATATTTTTCTTTCTTTCTCACTCCCTTCCCGTTTTTTTTTTTTTTTTTTTTTTTTTTTTTTTTTTAATTTCTAAATTTACTTTCCTAGGAACTAGAAAAGGGTAAGTATTGCTAAGTGGCAACCAATATTTGGTGAGGTTTCTTTAATTGCCCCTTTCCAAGGCAATCTGTTCACAAAGGTATACCTTTGAACACATCTTCTGATACATCCTTAGGCTTCTCTCTGGTTCTGCATTTCCTTAAGGTCAGGCACAGAGGAATAATGGTTTCCTGCCTTTCAAAGTGTTTTCTGGGATATTCTCATTTTTACCTATAAGAGAAGCTTGGAGATTCTAGGGGCAGATTGGAGCCCTTCAAACATCTCTGGCAGACTAATTCACTAAGATGTTTTTATTGAATTCTTTGCCAAGTTCCAGTTTGCCACAATTGATATCACAACCTTCAGCATCAGAAGTCTGCTATTGTTTTAATCAAGCCATACAGTCAGCACCGCCTGCATCCCAGCCTCACTGAGCGCTGAATTATATTAAATTGCCCTCACACTATGTGAGTAGAGACTTGGCAGAGGAAGTGTGAATTTAGACAAAATGTCAACGGTACTTTCATGACAGTGCTTTGAAGAAACCACTAGAGGCCTGGAGGTTTTCATTGCCTACATGCTGCTTGTTTCTGAGTAAGAGGGGATGAAACAGCTGGGATGGGAGAAGATGCAGTCATGGAACCTTGGGCTAGATACCTGCATTCTGAAGCAGCCAATTGCTGCAACTTGGGTTGTGATTAGTTGTTTTTAGTAATTCACTCTTTGATTTCAGAAATTTTTTTCTTACTTACTTGGTTCTTGGTTTAGGGGCTTCCCCCCCCTTTTTGTTTTTTGTTTGTTTCTTTGTTTTTTTTTTTTTTTTTTTTTTTTTTTTGAAATGAGGTAAAGGCTCATTGTTTTACTCCCTGAACTTAAGTAATCCTCTTGGCTCCACTTCTACAGCCCAGAGAATGACAGAGTCTTGCCATTGTGCCGCCTCTGTTGGCATTTGATGTTTGCAGTTCTGAGTGTTGAACAATGAATAAAAGCTGCCTGAAAGAAGAGCACTCCCAGTGGCCCTTCTCCAAGGCAGCAGACCCTTGGGAATTTCCATGCTGTGTACAGAATGGAATATAGTACTGAAACCTAGTTACAGTTTACCTCTGGCTACCTTCCACCCCCTGAAACCATTCCTTCACCAGCACTGTGTTAGACCAAACCTTTGTGTTACTAACAAATCAAGTGATTAGTACTCTACACCAATGAAACATCTTAAGAATTGAATTTGACAGCATTTGTGACCTAGAGCTTTCTTTGTCTTGGTGTATTCAACTTACCTTATTTTTCTACCAGAGTATTTAGAAAATAAGTTGATTTATGACATCATTTTATTGCTATATTAAAAAAGCAACACCTCATAAAACAGTTAAAACCTTGGAATATGGAATTAGAGGCCAACTATATTGCATGTTTGGAACACAGTCTTATCTGATCCATGATCCCCTTGAAGATGAGGGCTGGTATGTGTGTGGTGTGTGTGTGTGTGTGTGTGTGTGTGTGTGTGTGTGTGTGTGTGTGAGTGTGAGCACACTTGTTTGTGACTGTGTATGTGTTTGTGTGTTTACATGCATGTGCCTAAAGTATTCATTATTTTAACAATTCTAGACAAATTGCCTACCATTAAACTACCTCCAAAGCTGTGACTGTTACTGGTGGGCAGTGTTGAGAGTATCCTAAAACACCTTGAAGATATTTTTGTGTCTGAAACAATGAATGGGTCAGCTCATGATCAAGAAGCATGTGCATTGATAGTGAAAATGTGAACTTAGTGCTCGATTCGGCAGCACATAGACTAAAATTGGAACAATACAGAGAAGATTAGCATAACCCCTGTGCAAGGATGATAAACAAATTCGTGAAGCATTCCATATTTTTAAGGATAAGGACACTGTCAACAAAACAAAACTGCAGCCAACAGAGTGCACAACCAACCCCACATCAGATAGAGGCCTAATATCCAAGGTATACAAAGAACTCAAAAAGCTAGACACCAGAGAATCAAACAACCCTATTAAAACATGGGGTACAGAGCTAAACAAAAAGTTCTCAGTTGAGGAACACCGAATGGCTGAGAAACATATAAGGAAGTGCTCCACATCCTTAGCTATCAGGGAAATGCAAATCAAAACAACCCTGAGATTCCACCTCACACCAGTCAGATTGGTCAAGATCCAAAACTCAGATGACAGCAGATGCTGGCAAGGATGCGGAGAAAGAGGAACACTTCTCCACTGTTGGTGGAGTTGTAAACTGATACAACCACTCTGGAAATCAGTCTGGCAATTCCTCAGAAAATTGGACATAGTACTTCCTGAAGATCCAGCTATTCCACTTCTGGGCATATACCCCAGAGACACTCCAATATACAACAAAGACGTATACACCACAATGTTCATAGCAGCTCTATTTATAATAGCCAGAAGCTGGAAAGAACCCAAATGTCCTTCAGTAGATGAATGGATACAAAAATTGTGGTACATTTACACAACGGAGTACTACTCAGCTATCAGAAACAATGACTTAACCAAATTCTTAAGAAAATGGTTGCATCTAGAGAATATCATCCTGAGTGAGATAACCCAGTCACAAAAGAACAGATATAATATGCCGTCACTGATAATGGTATACTAACCCCAGAAAGCTCTGACCACCCCAGAAACAACTCACAGACTGTGTGAAGCTCAAGAAAAAAAAAAAAAAGAAAAGAAAAAAAACATTATGCTCAATCCTTACACACCAAGAAAACTTTGACTAATTCTGGGTTACATCCTGTTTTACATGTAGTTTTTGCTCATTGTAACTAGTAAGACCTTAATGCATACTATCAAGCCTTTGGGAAAAAAAAGCCAAGCACTGACAAAAATCTATTCCTATACTTTTATGCAAAAATGCTTAAAATTTGTTCATTTATCTTTGTTTTTATAATAAAGTTGTTCAAAATTTTTTAAAAAAATTATTAAGAAATAGAAAATGTGGAATTATTGAAAATGACCAGGAAGAATGAAGATGGGCACAGGCAAGTTGTACAGTCTTCTTAACCATACTTTAAAGTCAAGGGTCTTCTTATTACTGAAAAATAAAAAAAAAAAAGTAATGGAAAAGAAACATAACTGCCCCTAGGTATGGTCGAGAAGGTTTAATATCGATGTGGGAGAGCATAGCCAATGGCAGGAACCTATAGTGGAGTTCACATTGGCCGTAAGCACACTGAACTGTGTCATGTGGGGAAAGATGAGAAAAGGAACAAAGAGGAGAGAGAGGTAAACTAAACGCAGCAATTATGAGGCACAACGAGAACAGAAAACCAAATTTATTCTTTGTATTATAGTAGAAAGAACAGTCCAGACCTTTGTGCTGAAAATGTCCAGATAGGGGACTGGCATGACTTCCAGAGGTCCCTAAAACAGGGACTAAAAGATTACAAGGAGAACCTGGAGACCAAATTCACTTTGGTATGTTTAAGAGGCATCTCAGCCATTTGTCCCGGGTTTGAAAACTAACAATTACTAAAAAGCAGTTAATATTTGAATGAGTGGACCCTTTGAGGCTGTCTCCAATAGTTGAAGAAGCCAAGAATTAAGTTCCTTATGGCTTACAGCCCCATATTCATAACTTAGGTTCAATGAAAGGCTGTGTCTCAAAATAAGAGAAATTGATAAAGACTGAACATAGCCTTTGGCATGCATACACATACACACACACACACACACACACACACACACACACACAATGTACACTTATACCCTTAGACACATATTAACACATATTACAGTACCTTCCTATCTCAATTATAGAATTTGGAATTTACTTCCAAGGCTTCTAATGAATTGTGCTATTTTAACAAGCTACAATAAAGGGTTTTGGCAAAGACCGATTACAAACTATTTAAATACTTAACTAAGAATATTAGCTGAATTCACCTACATGTGAACAACAACAGAGATCATCATAAATTCCATCTCAGACAGTTCTTTCTGGATTTGTTGTTGTTAGGGGTAATGGCACCATTCGCCTTGTGCTTATTTGTAAACGTGGTTCTTTTGGTGAGAGTATTTTCCTGAGAAGAAACCAACTATTTTAAGAAGCTCAGAAGAACATTTTGGGCATTGGTTCTAGTTGTTCTCAGTTGTAAAGGAGGGTCTATAGGTAGAGTCAGGTTGGAGTATGACTGTCAGTTACTGGTGTTGGGCATTAATATGTTCCTTTTATGTATACTGTGCATGCCTATGCTTCAGGTTATCTGATTCGTGTATTGATTTTGATTTCCAGTGCTGGGGATGAAATTCATGGTCTCATACATGCCAGAAAATGCTCTTCCCCTCAGCTATATGTGTATATTCAAGTGCAGGTCAGAAGTTGGCATCAGATGTCTTCTTCCATTGCTTTCTACTGAATATATTGAGTCATAGATTCCAACTTGAACCCAAACTTTGCCAAATATGCTAGTCTAGCTAAGCAGCTTGCTGTGGGATCCCCTGCCTCCTTGATACTCTGGCACTACATGTGGACCTTCATAGCTGCCCACCGTTCACATAAGAGCTGGAGATCTGAACTCTGGATCTCAGGCTTGCAGTGCACACATTTTACTCCACAGTCCTGCCTGCTCTTCTCAAGGGAAGTCTAAGAAGCACTTCTCCCCACTGACATGAAGTTTTGTTTTCCTGCCCTTTAATTACCTTAGTCAAATTAAATTTGTCCAATTCAGCCTCCCATTGAAGCTGTACATAGTAATATATGTACAACTAAATTTTCTATCATTTTTATAGCAGAACTGGCAATAAAAAATTTTTATCCAGGTCTGGAAAGTTTTAGGCAGCTACCATTTGCAGATGACTATTTGTGTAGCTCTGTTGGCTGAGCCATCATTTTATGAATATGATATACTGAGTACAAGCTATGTTATGAACAGCCCTTCCAGACAATTCTTTTTCCTACTACAAAAGATGCTTTGGCATTCTTCAAGACAGGTTTTACTAAGAACATCATGTTTCTGAAGAGAAGGTTTATTAACCACAAGACAGACCATTTGCAAAATTAATAGATAAATTAGCAAAGAGAAACAGGCCATTAGACCCACTGCTGTGGTTTAGAGTCTGATTTGGGGAAGGAAGCCAGAGTGATGTGTGTAAGCAGAAGTTCCCTGAAATGACAGGAACTATAAGTCTGTGGTGAAGGTTATGTCTCTCAAATAGAAACAGGGAAGTGCTGTTACTGTGGTATCTAAACCCACACTGATTAGAAAGGTGTTTGGAGTTTAAAGGCAGGCCTATACATCTCAGTTACTGAGTATGTACAAATGCATTAAATGGTAAGGAAAAATGCCCAAGGTTATTTTCTTTCATCATTTTATTGTTATATTTAAAATTTAAATGTGCTACTTATGTATGTCATATATGAGTATATGTGTTCATATGTGTCTAAGGGTGCAAGTGTGTGTGTGTGTGTGTGTGTGAGTGTGTGTGTGTGTGTGTGTGTGTTTGTGTGTGTGTATAGGCCAAAGTTTGGTGTGTGTGTGTGTGTGTGTGTGTTTGTGTGTGTGTATAGGCCAAAGTTTGGTGTGTGTGTGTGTGTGTGTGTGTATGTGTGTGTGTGTGTGTGTGTGTAAGCCAAAAGTTGTGTTCAGTCTTTATCAATTTCTCTTATTTTGAGACAGAGGCTCTCAATAAACTTAAGATTCATTGATAGTCTTGACTGAGTGTCCAGTAGCCTCTGGGATGCACCTAGCTCAGCTCCAATTGCCCATCTTAATCATGGGATCCGAGATAAAACTCATGTCTTCATTCTTGCATAGTTAGCACTTTACCAACAAAGCCATTTTCTAGCCTGTCTATTACATTTATTTCTATACTCAAAGACATTGCTGTGAGCACTTGCTAGGTTGAAGTATTAGCAGACCACATTCTATGCCAACACTCAGGGTCAGCCCTTTTCTTTTCTACTTATGTGGATTAAAAGTAGCAGTGTTCCTATCCTAAAGGTAATTCACCATATTGGTTTAAAGCAAAGGGCAGACAACTAAATAGACTATTTTATAGTTTGTACAGACCTCACAAAGTTTGTGATGCTTAAATTTAGGACATCTAAAATTTAGGTACTTCCACCTTGTGATGTAGTTTTGATAGTGAAAAAAGAAACCTAGAGAAAGGGGTTAAGCCATGCTAATCACCAATAATTCTAGATGAATCCTAAAAAGCTTCCAAGGAGAACTATATGCATTATGCCATTGACTTCTCACTACAAACATGTGAATCAAAAGTGTTATGGCTTATATCATCTATTTTCAGAAAGTAGAGTTTGATATGTCAAGTATCTTCCCCAAGCACAGAGCTAATGAGCAGAGCGAAGAGGGTCTCAGGTCCAAGATATCTGGCCTGAGAAGCTTGAATATCTATCACCAGATAATGCTCTATTAATAGTGGCCCTCAACAGATTTCTTATTCCAAAGCTGAATAAATACCTCAGCGGTTAAAACACTGGCTGCTCTTCCAGAGTACCTGAATTTCATATGTATCACCCATGCTAGGACAGTCATCACTGTCTATATATAGCTCTGGCTTCAACTGATCTAATATGCTTTCTGGACTGTTTTTAAACACAAACACACAACCATAAATAAAATAAATCTTAAAAATGAAAACAGATACTTCTGGGTTCTTATTACCAGATTTATACCTCATATATAGCACAGGAATCATAGTTCTATTTGAGTACCTTTCTAGCTAGCTTCTGAGGCACCCCATCTTCAAACTGGTTAATAAAGCCTGGAAACATCTTGGTCTTCAAATGTAAATTACTTCTGAGCCCATGTGCTCCTGGATGAAACCCCCATAGAATCTCTTCTACTCCTGGCTTCTGAAGGAGAGGAGACGTTTCCCTCTTGACTCTCCTATTAATTAGAGTGAGCACATGGTTTCATTTCCTTGTCTTTCCATACTTGCAATTTTAGAAGCTGTGCTAACTAAATAAAGCTTCCACTTTATTTCTTAACTACCCACATCCACCTTCACAATAACCTGGTAGAAAAACTTGTGTTAAAGGCTAACAGATCTGATAACACAGCATATTTTATCCTTGTGTGTTAAGTCATGAGTCTGAGTAGCCAGGAGCCCCACACTAAAAAGAAAATACTTCCATGGGGTCTTTGTAATGCCTTCAGGGTGATGAAGTTTATAGCTGTTTATAGCATTCAAACCTAAAGCACTGAAACCTAGATCTTTAGTAGCATAAACTGCACTGCTTATAACTCAATTTTTCAAAAGTTGAGTGAAATTTATTTTACAGCTGTTTTTCACTGTTAAGTTCATCTCTGTGGTTGATGACATTAAAGGACATTGTGAGTGTGTGTGTGTGTGTGTGTGTGTGTGTGTGTGTGTGTGTGTGTGTGTGTGTGTATTGAGCATTTCTATGAGCAATAGTGATAGAAGTATCCAAAATAAAATACTGAGTCCTTAATAAATGTTGTTGCAGTAAATATTAAAAATATGGTATAATATTTTACCAGCCCCCACAGCCCAGTCTCATTCCTCAGATGCTGCTCCAGTGTGGACCTGAGCTCACAGACTCCATCACAGTGTATGAAAGCCACCTTCTCCACATGGATCCCTTTCCAGGGGATTCACTCCACCCACCCTGTTGCCTCTGCCCAGGGTAGAATAGACTGCACCAGTGTGTACCTTTCCTCCACCAACCAGCACAAACGAAATCCCAAAGTCTGGTAGCTTATTAATTAGGTTTATATATTAAATTTCCAATCCACAATCCCTCTACATAATAAGATTAAAACAAATGGACAATGATACAAACTGCCCTTCTATATGAGATAAAAAGACCCAAAGAAACCCTAAAAAATAACAACAACCTCATGAAGGTAGAGATGCCCTGAGAAAAACATGCATTTGCCTCCATCTAGGTTCCTCCTGGAATCTCCTCTCTTCCTCTTCAAACTACCTAGACCTTTCACCTCCTTTCTTTCTCATGTTCAATCATGTATCACCTGAACATAAATCTAGATATTACCCTTTTTGTTTACTTAAAAAATCTTTACCTTTAAATATAAGCTGTGTACAACTATTACTACTTAAAATATTTTAAATGACTATGATTTCTCAAAGTTAATTAGCTTGGGTAAGCTTTAAAAATCATTAGACTTCAAAAATGTCAGAAATCCATAAATTATGACATTTAATGTTAATTTTTGAGACACATTTGCTTTTTACAAATACCGTTTGGTGGATTTAACAAAGAAACTGAGCATCTCTACCTCCAGGTGAGGTACTTTGTGGCTAGGCAGCCACTAGGCAGAAACTGCCTATTTCATCTACAGACTAATAATGCACAGCAAGGAACACACTATGCAGCATAGTTGACTGATAATTTTTGCTGAGTCAAAATTATCAACCCTTCAAGATTTTTGCATTTCAAAGTCTGTCAGTGATCCTGGGCCAGAAGGCCAAAGAATTACTCTCACATGTTGCTAACAGGGGACTATGCTAGCAGAGATTTGTCTCTACAATGTCTCTCACCTCTGGAAATCTTGTTAGGTGTCCTATGTTTTTAGCTATTTGGACATTCTTAGATTTCTGAAAGAATTGAATACTAATTAAGTTGTATAGTCTACCCAAGCTAATTAACTCTGAGAAAATATAGTCATTTAGGATATCTTCAAGTGGTAATAGTTGTACACAGCCAACATTTAAAGATAAATTTTAAAAAGTAAACAGGGTGATGTAGATTTAAGTTAAGGCAATACATGATTGGACAGGAGAGAGGTAGGCAGGCAAAAGTCTAAGAAGGCAGAAGAGAAGGAGAGAAGTTTTCTCAATGAGCAAAGATGAAAGCAGATGTTTTTGATTCTTACAGTGTATCTCTTCCTAAATAAGGTTTTTATGAATGTTTTCATAAAAATTGAATTGAGCAAGATCATTTGACTTATAAAGGTTATCATTATATCATACCTATTGAATCAGAGTAGTTTGGCGTGTTTCTTGATGTGACTAAGTAATTGAGTTCAAAGGGTGTAGTGGCAGAAAACATAAAGCCCACCACAGAGTAGCAATGTGTTTGTTTAAGGCTTGCCAACAACACACCAAAGAGAAGTGAATGAAAACAACATGCTAGTGAGGTTGTATCCCTGAGACAGAACCAAGAAAAAGCAATAGCATGAACTGCACAAGAGTTTCTAGAGACTGCATGGAGTAGCAAGCAGAGTGAGACCACATACTGTGTTCTCAACTCCACACTAGAGTGGCATCCAAAGAGTGAGATCACCGAGGTTGTTGAAAAATAAGCCATCTTTTTAAATATTTACCTCAACAAAGGTAACTACAAAAGACTCTTACAGTAAACCATTGGGTTCCTGATTCATTGTCACCAGGAAAAGGTTAGTTTGTACATATGTATGGAACTAATTGCATGGCGAGAACAGAGATTAACCTAGGTTACCATCCCTCAGGATGTTCTTCACCTTGTCTTTTGAGAACAGGAACTCATTAATTTAAATTATTAATCTGGCAAGTCAGCCTCAAGATTCTGAAAAGTTCCTCTTCCCAGCACTTGGGATCTAAATATAACCAACATTCTTAAGCTTTTTACATAGATTCTGGGAACAACATTCCTGTCTAGAAAACTGTTTTTATCTCTGAGCCATTTCTGTACCCTTGTTCTGTTTGTTTACTTTTAAATTCTAATTATTTGCTTAATTTTTATACAGTTAAACTTTACAGTTTGCTTAAGATGGAACAGCTGTTTAATATGGAATTGGGTAGTTTAACCTTTGTTTATCACACTATATACTTTTCTATCTTAATTCTTTCTATAGAGATTGCTAGACTTTCCTATTTTCTGGAGTGAATAGAAGAGTCAATCCATTCCTTTATTTCATTGTTGGCTTAATTTGTGGAACACACTTAGGTAGATGTATCCACATTGAGAAATGTACATGGATACTAAACACATTACCTGACCTAAAAGATTTTATATCAAAACCCCATAAACATAGTACACATTCATAGAAATGTACTTAATGGGCTAAATGATAAATAATATTATTAATGATGCAACAATAGCAGCTCTGGTCCCTCTCCATCACATGGTCATGAAGATGACCTACAAACCCTATCTATGGTACTATGTTGTTGGTGTGTCCCATTAGGAGTGAGTGGTAAATGTGAGTCTCCATGTGTTTGTTTAGATCTGAGATTGAGGGTTAACTTCATTTAGATACTAATATTGTTTTGAAGCCAAATGGTGCATATGAAGTGGCTGGACAAGAATTTTGGTTTCATGGACAGGTTGATGACTGGGCTCTGGAGATAACTTACTGACCAGGTGTTTTACTTGCAAGTATGAAGTGCTTGATTTCATCCTCAGAACACATGCTTTTAAAAAGTGTGGGTTCCTGGTACACAAATATAATTCCAGTTTTGGAGGGACAGAAGTAGCAAGTTATGGATTCGTGGCTTGCAGGCCAAGTACCCTAGCCTACTTGGTGACATTCAATTCAACACAAGACCCTTTCTTAAGAATAAAAATAATACTTGCTTCTGAAGAATGACACTTGATATTCTCCTTTGGCCTTAGCAAACACCACAGGTATTTTCATATGCTCACATATTAAAACACACACACACACACACACACACACACACACACACACAGACATACACACACAGAGGGGGGGAGAGGGGTGAGGGAGAGAGAGACAGACAGACAGAAAGAAAAAACAGAGAGAGCAAAACTTAAAATTACAAACAAACATGGAAAGGCTAGAAGCAAAATAGTCTTGAGGAAATTAAGTGGTAGAAGAACACTTAAGGAGAAAGTGAGATTTAGTGATATGGTCAATATTTTCTAAATATGGGACTCTGCAAAAGGGAAGACCTGGAACTACTTTGAAATAGGGAAGAAGAGGAAGAGGAAGAAGAAGAAGGAGAAGGAAAAGGAGAAGGAGAAGGAGAAGGAAGGTGAAGGAGAAGAACAAAAAGAAGAAAAGGAAGACATAATGAGGGGAACAGCTTAACCAGTGTTTCAAATGTACCAACCCAATCACTATCATATCATGTCAGATGCGGGATGTAGCTAACTCAGACATACTAATTCACTGTTACCTGACAACAAATATTTGAGAAAATCTAGTTCATCCTGCAGAGTTGTGAGAAACAACAAAAATTATTCTCTGCTTGTGCAATAGTCTTGGTTAGTTCATTTCATAGCAGTAGATCAGCAAGACACTACAGATTTAAAGTTTGATGAAATCAATATAAACACATGAACATTGTCCAACCAGAAGTAAGGTGGAGTCATTTGTTATTTTTTAACTTCTGGATATAAGTTTAAAGAGAATTATCAAAAATCCTATTAAATTCATCAAATCAGAACTATCTGTTAAAACCCTGTCATGGTAGATATGTTACATAGGGACAATGTAATTGAACTCTAGCCTCCATATGTACACATACATGTATACCTGCACACATTTGTGTAGTTTGTAAACTCATATGTTACCAGGGGTTACTGTCTTGAGTGGGTTGTTTCAGGTCCTTCGTGTTCACTCAAGGAATCAGAAATGCACATACAGATTGTGGTATAGCAAGAAAACTTTATTCAGAAGAAAAATGAGAGTACAGTTTCTATGTGCTACAAGCAAGCAATGGGCTTCTTGAATTATACTCAATAGCTAAGATGACTCTCTATATCTTTCCTTTATGAGGTCTTGGAGAAGAAAAAGTTTTGTTAAAGAGCAAAGTACAGGTATTTCTCCTGTATTGATAAATAGGTGTGGATTCTGTAAGCTGTGTTTCTCTACAACCTATACTCTTTTCAGGGCTCATCTGGTTTAACTTATGTGCATTACAAAATGAGGGTACTACATTGCCAAGTGCACTAAAATATGGATGTGTATGTAGATTAAGTCAAGTCCTAGGTTTTTAAAATATTTTTTATATGTGCAGAACACCTTCTATCCTGACATACACAGGAAAAATACAAGTATTGAAAAGGAGGCACACTTAGTTTTCAGTTCTATTTATTTAAAACACAAGTAAATATCCTTTTTGACAACATAGACCTAAAAGAAAGAGAAGATACATTTGAGTAATCCATCATGTAAGTCAGCTTTTATAAAATTCAGACACTGAGTTTCTAGATTCAGAAACTGAATGAGCATACCTCTCAAAGATCATTTATACATTTGGTAGAACTTTTTGGTAAAGATTATATGATATGTCCATGTTTGTGGAATGTCTTTGTGGTGGGTGGGCTTTGAGGTTCAAGAACCCACACAATTTTCAAGGAGGACTCTCTCTCCCTCTCCCTCTCCCTCTCTCTCTCTCTCTCTCTCTCTCTCTCTCTCTCTCTCTCTCTCTCTCTCTCTCTCTCTCTCTGCTTTCATGTTTGTGAATGTGCTAATCTAATTGAAAACTTACTTTTGCATACTGACTGGGTCATGCTATCTTAGCACAAAAATGGAAAAGTTGCTAAGACACAGCATACAATCTGAAATTCTACATGGTTTGGGGTTCAGTAAGAATGAGGAATGGTGAGGCTGTCCCTACTATTCTATATCTTTGTCTCAGAAATCATGGTATGCAAGCTAGTTACTTTTCCTGTGATAAAATACTTTGTCAAAAGCATATTCATGCAGGGGGGGTATCTTTGCCCGTCATGGCAGAGAAAGAAAAGAGCAGGAATGTGAGACAGTGCATCACAATAGACACATAGTCAGGAAGCTGAGAGAGAAGGATGCTGGTGTTCAGCTTACTTCCACTTATCTACTCAGTCCCAAAACCCAGGCCACAGATCAGTGCCTCCTGTATTCAGGATTTGTCTTCCTGCTTCTTCAACCTAATCTAGAACCTCCCCTAAAGACATACTATATTATTTTGCTCCACAGTATTCTGTATTCCATCAAGTTGATAGTAGAGAGGCTGTACTACAACATATATGATGAAGTCCTTGCTAATAATGTCTCAGCACAGTTCTTTTCTCCAACAGGCTCATGAATAGCATTATCAGGATCTGGCTTGTGTGATGGAAAGTCAACCCTTTTGTGTAGCTTTTTATTAGATGATGGTTCAGTTTTTCCTCTGGACTACTGGTAGTACTGCCCTGCTTTGCCCAACATTCATTAAGCATTTCATTCTGCATCCTTAGAACTCCTTCACACCTAACAGAATCCATAAACATGACCTTTGTATTTCATGCTGTGAAGGGAAGTCTAGGTTCTGAAAGCTTTATTAAGGTTCATAGTTTTCCTTTTTTAATTATATCATTATTAAGTTTCTCTGTTGAGTATTTAAGAGGATAATAATATTAAAGGTAGGTGGTAATCATGAGAAACAATGTCTATATTTAGAAAGTGTTGGTACCTCCTATTCATAGAGATGGTAGACAAACCTACTGTGCGAGGTGGGAAGATGTGATTGATCACAACACCTAAAAAAAATAAGTAGTTGATTTTTATTTGGTGTCTATATTCTTTTCCAGAAAATCTCCATATTTCATTTGTTATAGAAGCAGCCTTGCTATCAGCAGCCTTGTACAAAGGGCAGTAGTGTCAGAACTGTGTCTCCTTAGTAGATGAAGTTTGGTCTCTTGTTTATTTGTTTTTTGTTTCTTTTGGGGGAATTGTTTGTTTGTTTGACTTTTGTTCTTTTTTATCCTGAGGCAGGCATTTACTAAGGAAAACAATTCAAACTGAAGAAATACTACAAGTGTTTTACAGCTATTAACTCAAAATGAATGCATTTTCAATTTAAAAATGTGCTATATACTTGACAGGAACTCTATATTTCTAGGGTCATATTTTCTTGAAATTACTGTTTGTATGATAAATACTGCATGAAATATAAACCGTCCCTATTGGCTAAAATGTTTCTACAAATCTTTCTGCTGAGCCATTACCTAAAGCCTACAGAATCTGTCTCGCATCTCTCTCTCATATCCCCTCTTTTTCACTGATATGTTTTCCTATCTGTAATGATACTATGGATTCAGTTACTTTTACTTGTGTTTAGGCTAGAGGAGCCAGCCTTAGGTATCTTTTCAATGGCACTCTACATTATTTTTTAAAACAGGGTCTCTCCCTGAACCTAGAATTCACTGCTTCAGATAGGCTGGCATGCAAGGGAGTCCCAAGATGTCCTCTTGTGTGTCACCCCCATTCTAGGCTTCTCATTGAGTGCTAGTGATCTAATCTCTGATCTCAATGTTTGTGCAGAAGTACTCTACCCAATGAGGCATTTCCCTAGTCTCACTTAATTTTTTATTTAACTGTAAATTTTGAGACATACTCTCACTATAATTTTCTATCTGATGGTTAGTGCCTGGTGTGAACTGATCACTGATATTCTAGCTCCAGTTTCCTGAGGAGCTGGAAATGCAATTGTGATTCACCACACCTAAACTTACTTCTTTTGAAATGTAACTGTCCTTGAGCATTATGACATTAATATTTTTGGAACTGCTGACATGATTTGTTGTGTTGTTGTTGTTGTTGTTGTTGTTGTCATTGTTAGCAGATAGAATTCTGAAGAGGTTTGGAGATTCTCAAGATACTAGGAAGTCAAGTGTTATGGTACAAGTTGAATTTTTGAATCCTTATTTGGAAAGCCACAGTCAGGAAACAGACTATGGAATGGAGACAGATTCAAAGCCAGAGACTCAATTTGATTCAGAGATCCTATGTCTGAAACTCTCAGAAAGAAAGATAAATAGATTCATAGTTAAGGGGAAAATAATTTTTATTAATTTTAAGAAAAAAAGGAGTACAATGATGAATCCAAACAGTGGCTAAGCTCTGGGGAAATGAAGCTAAAGCAGGTGGCCCCACAAGAAGGAAGGCCTCTGTGTGGAAGGAAAGGCCTGTGTTTATCTGAGAAAAGCAGTAAAACAGGAGGGATAAGACTTGGAAGGAAATCTTAAAAGAAAGACAAAGCATTTAGACTCACGTGGGCCTATTAAGCAAGCCTATATTGTCTATCTAGTAAAATCCATTAGCCTTAAATTATGGTGCATATCAGAGTTAATTACTATACAAAGCGATCTTGGGTGTATCCTGCAGAGAATGTCAAATATCTTATATTAATCTAAAATGCATTATAAATAATTCAAGAGGCAAAGTTAGCTATAAAACATGGTAAAAAGATGATAAGGAAAATATTGAGTTCAGTAATATTACTGGCTTATGGGGTAGGAGTCGAGGCCAGAAGGATGTCTGGTTTTGTCCTATATTACATTACGTTTGTGACAGTCTGTTGTTAGTGAAGGTAGAACTCAGCAGTTCAGCTAGACTGTCCATCCAGTTCTGGAAATCCAACAATCCTCAGTCTCAAGGACTGAGTCCACAGACTTAAGTTCAATTTCCGAGCCAAAACCAAAGTTATTCAGACTTATAAACAGTACATTGTGCTACAACACAAATTTGACACAAAATAATAATGATGTTGCATTTGCTTCTATTCTTCTATTCTGGAAACTGAACTCACTCAGAGAACCAGAATATGTAGTCCAGTGAGTGTGTCAAAGGAAGAACTTAAGTCATTTTCCAATCATTGTTTTTAAGGTTCTCTCTGAGGAATAAATATCTCAGTTTTCATGTTCATTTGCCTTGAAGAGGCAGATTCCATTGCTGGTAAGACATAAATGCACAGAGTGGAGGAGTGGAAATGAATATCTCCAAGCCCAACATTTTTCTATTCAATTATTCAAGTTCAAACTAAATAAAAAGGTTGGGAACACAGGTTGGTTGTTTACACAGGTGAGACTTCACTCATACTATTTCACAAAGTTATTATATATAATTATATTTCTGATTAAAATGGGACTGCATATTTTGTTCATATCAATATGTGTTTGTGTGTGTGTATATCTGTGTGTGTGTGTGTGTGTGTGTGTGTGTGTGATACACTTGGTCATATATTAGTCATTGTCTTATTGCTGTGATAAGATACTATGACCAAGACAATTCTAAAGGAAAGTTCATTTGGCACTTACAGTTTTAGAGAGTTAAAAT
The DNA here is from genome assembly GCF_963924665.1 of Micromys minutus. NCBI lineage: Eukaryota > Metazoa > Chordata > Mammalia > Rodentia > Muridae > Micromys > Micromys minutus. Next base: position 282,573 of record NC_137975.1, read on the forward strand.
TCACAATGAAGGGTTGGTTAGGGTTCCAGGCAGATGGAGCAGCAGCTGAGAGTTTATATTATGAACCATATGACAAAGGCAGAGAATACACTGGAATGGCATGAGTTTCTCAAACCTTAAATCCTTTCTCCAGTGAAAACACTTCCTCCAACAAGGCCACACATTTGAATCCTCCACCAACAGTCCCACCAGCTGCAGACCATGCATTCAATATGTCAGTCCACGTTGGCCATTTTTATTCAGACCACCACAGGTTGTGTACATGAATCTGTATAAGCATCATAATCATGGATTGAATGATTTGACTATGAGAGAAATTTTGGGGGATAAGTGTTGGTGAGCAAAGTATAAAATATTTGTTAATTGGATTTGGATATTAACTCAGATGGTAGAAAATGTTTTTTTCTTGAGACTATTGGCTGATTCTTCCTCTGCCTGAAAAACCAAGCTCACCCAACTCCATAGTAGAGGATGGGCTGATGAACCTCTAACCAAGGTCCATATTTATATGCCTATAACCTGGTGCAGACTCCTCTTTCCATCCTTTCTTGAAGAATCAATATATAATGAGTCCTAAAAGGTGTATGGCGATTCTGACCATGCTATAAATATAGAGAGGTGGTGCCTAGTTCTCTGAGTACACCTGGGTGTTCTTTCTGTTCTTAATTTCTCCATTTGAGTCTATTATCAAGACATATTTTGTCTTTTTCCTAGGCAGAGGTGTCCTTGTCTCCATTTCTCCTCCTGCCCTGCTCAAGGACCTGTATTCAGTGATGAAATGGAGACTAATGCACAAATTCTGTACTGCCCAGTAAAACAACCAATAACCATGTGTGTCCATTAATTACTTAAAATGAAGCTAGTTCAGTATAGATTAGGCTGAATATTTAATTTTGATTAATTTATACTCAATAAAAAATAACTATGTTTCTATTTTCTCCGGTACTGTATAGTTGAAAGACAATGCGAAAGATGTTATAAGCTGCTTGTTCTTTATCCCATGCAAAATCTCTATGCTTGGAAGCATGGGCATACAAGTCTCTCAGTTCCTTAATTCTACAGCAATCCCCCACCCTGGTTCTTTCCATCTCGCCTTCAAATATAAGGTCCTGTACTATAAAATTAATTGTTTTAATGTTCACATTTCATTGTTTCTTGTTTCATTAGTAAATTGCATTATTATCACTGGATTATACCAGATATTTTTATGAACTCAAAATGAAATTTCTCATCTACTAAGGAGTTGATTCTCTTTCCCTTCTTTCAGTCTTTGGTTAAAAACTCATATATTTTCTGACATAGTTTAGTTACTTTCTGGAACTACTGTGATAAGAAACCCTAACAACAAAAACAACAACTATAAAAAAGCAGCTAATAGAAAAAGGATTTATGTTAGTTTACTGTTTCTGTGGCATGCAGTTCATCATGGGAAGAGGTAGGGAAGACATTGTAGCAGGAGGCCAGCTGTCCTTATTGCATCTGCAAACAGGAAGCAAAAAATGAACAAAACATAAGCTAAGCTATAAAGCCACATGATCTACTTCCAGTAACACACTTTCTTTAAATGTTCAAAGACCCAGATCTTTGAACAAAAGAGGCATATTGCGCAAGGGAGGAATTTTTATTCTGATAGCATATGTCCTGGTGAATCAGCCCATCAGGATGTTTCATAAACAAAACTGTGTAACATTTTGGCTATTTCTTCTGAGGTTTTTATTTAATAACATTTTCACAATCCTGTCATGTAGTAGTAACTCTCAGCATATTTTTCTGTTTGACTGAATCATATTATATTATTTGTACCTATGATGTTTTGAGTGCTCACTCAGCAATTAATTTACATTTGAATCGCATTCAGTGTTGGTTCTTAGGAGTAATTCCAATAAAAATATCATGTATAAGTTTTCATATAAAAATGTTTACTTAAGATTATATCTAACCATAAAACAGCTGGATTATATATTAATTTTACCCTGGATATTTTAAGAGACTAACAAGTTCCTTTTTTTAATGTTTTTGTTCTGGATATTTTATTTATTTACATTTCAAATGTTATAACATTTTCCAGTTTCCCCTCTGGAAACCCCCAGCCCATCTCCCCACCCCCTGTTTCTATGAAGGTGCTCTCCCACCCAACGAACAACTCCTGTCTCCTGGTCCTGGCATTTCCTTCATTGCAGATTCAAGCCTGCACAGGACCAAGGGCCTTTCCTCCCATTGATGTTTGACAAAGGCATCCTCTGCTATATATGCAGGTGGAGCCATGGGGCCCTCCATGTGTATGCTTCGGTTGGTGCTTTAGTCCGTGTGTGTGTGTTTGTGTGTGTGTGTGTGTGTGAGCGCGCGTGCGCATGCGTCTTTATTTGAGTGTTAAAGAAAAGAAAAATAATGTGACTTTTTTGGTGTGTGTTTCTCATATTTAATTTAACAAACTGTCGTCTAGATTCCCTTAAGATATTGAAAACAGAGATTCCTTTGTTTTAGACTGTAGCCACACAACTACACAGTATTGATTTTGGGGGTTTTGTATTTTATTGATGAACACATATGTTTGATTCATATTTTGGCAATTGTTATGAACAAGGGAACACACACATTTTCATAAAGCTACTGTTATTAATATAAATAGGTATCAAGTTGCTGAGACAATTAGACAAATGACCCCCTTACCCTGAAGAAGGAGTTCGATCAGGGAACTAGTAGACCAAGAGAGAATTGTTCCGTTTCTGAACAGAGCTTTTCTGACTTACATAGGTTTTAGTTAGAAAGGGGAGGTCCATGCACTTGGTTGTAGCCTAGCTTGGAGTAATAAAAGCAAGTAGGTTTTAGATAAATGGTTAAAGCTATAATTTAATGTAGTCTTTGGCTGAACGTATGGATAAATTGACTTTAAAAAGTAAGAGAGGCCACAAGATCATAGCACAAGTCAGTGGCTATGCCTTAAGATAATGAATGAGTCTTTGAATTACCCTTTTTTGGAAGAAAAACTATAGGAATTGGGTGACTTAATAAGATGTGGGTAGCCCACCAACGGCTGTCTTACATTGGAAAAACCAAGAATCCAGTACTTGTTTAGTTCACAACGCAGGAGGTTTCAGCATATCTAATTTGGCATCAAAGGCCTAAAGGACTCTTGAAGAGCTAATCTCCAGTCCCTGTCAGAATCCTGGAGGTAATAATACTAGTGAAAGAATGTTGTAGGAATGGGATAGATGAACTATCTTGCCACTGAGAGAGAGGACAAACAGGCCAAAAGAAAATGTTCATCATTTCTGTCCTAAGATCTGGGCCACCAAAAGAAGTTACTGCTTACATTTGGGGTTGGTATTGTTTTTTCAGATAATCTTATCAAGGAATTCTTTCATAGGAGTGTCTAGTGGCTTCTAATGAATTGATTTCAGATCCATTCAAGTTGACAGTCATGATTAGCTATCACAGTTTATATACCCAGAAGTTGAGTTATGGAGTCATCAATTAGGTCTCTATTTGGGTTTTTTTTTTTTTGTTTTTTGTTTTTGTTTTGTTTTTTTTTTTTTTTTTTTTTGAACACATCTATTTAGTTGTCTATCACACTAGTAGCAATCTTTGTCTTTACTGAGTGTACAAGGGTTTCCCTTTTGACATATCCTTTTTAGAATTCACAGTGTTATCACTTTTGTGTTCACTGGTCTCTCTGTCTCTCTCTATCTTTCTTTGTCTCTCTCTGTCTCTCTGTCTCTGTCTCTGTCTCTCTCTCATTCTTTATCTCTCTTTCATTCTTTATCTCTTTCTTCCCTCCCTTCCTCCTTTTCCCTTATCTCCACATCTATGGTGGAAGGGACAGGTGAAACTATATGATGCTCTGATCTATCACTTTCTACCCTTTCCTATTGAAACATAATCATACTTTAAAACTGGATTTAGGCTGTTTTTCATGGCACTAGGGTAATTGGTAAATGACTATGCTAGATGTTTTACTAGCTGTGCTAGGTAGAGAGTTTATAAACATATATGTCACTAGATCCAACAATTAACCTCTGTTCTGGCAGTTTGAGGTCACTTGCTCATTCTTGTGCTACAAGTGTTTCTACTCACTGTGACATCCCAAAGTCCTTGCTGATGTTAGTTGTATTCTAACGTGAGCTGAATGGACTTTTCAAGCACCACTCTTTTCTTTCTATATCTTTAGTACATTTCTATTTCTCAAAACCCATTGAAGCACCAATTCGTCAGAGTTAGTAGGAATCACAGAAACCAATCATTCCTCAAATGAATCTTCATTTGCATTGTATAGTTGTATTTGAGGAGAGCATGAGAATAATGTTTAGCTGAAGCACTTCTATTCAACAAATCATATAGAGTCATTTTCAATGTCCTAATTAGCAAGGAACACACTAGCCTCTCCTTTTCTCAGGTATAAGGATGTAAGGATCAAACTCTTCGTTGTGTGTTCTTTGAAAGATTCTGACATGGAGCTACAGGCATCATGTGAATCTAGTGAAATTTACAAATAGTTTCTACCATAGAGCCATACACATAACCCCAGGATCTCCTGTTGTTAGTGAGAGAATTCCCAGGTACCCACAGGATTGAATATTGCATGTATTAGGTACTCTCCTCACAGCTGTGAAGAAGTATTCGATAAAGAACATTTTTAATGTAGGGATGGGGGCATTTGAAGGTCCAGTCCATCATGCCATAAAGGTCATAAAGTCCAATGATCACATGCTCATATAGTCATGAAGCAAAGGGGTATGAGTGCTTGTGCTCAGCTAGCTTTGTTCTTTTATACCATCCATGACCCAAGACTAGGACATGGTCCTGCCTTATGTTAGAGTAGATATTTTGAAGTTGATTAACTGAATTAAGGCAATCTCTCCTGTGGCTGAAGGCTAGCTAGGTGATTGCAGTTCCTGCAAATCAACAAGCAGTACTGTCTACCCTCTTCAAATTTTGGGTATTTGACTAGCAGGATTAGTTGCTTAGGAGGTAGTGATGTCATCCTAGCATGTTTAAGACAATGAGTGAGATGTACCATACTTTATGTTAGTAAATCTAATACTTTCAACTCCATGACGGCTGCGTTCACCTGCTTTGTTTGTTCCAAAGAGAAGTGTCAGCAGACTTCAGAAGGGCTGGAGAATTGCTTGTCAAGCAATGTCTGTGTCTGCCTGCTCTGTATTAGTTTTTCACAGTTCTCACAAAAGAATTTTTTTAAAAATTCTCCTATGTAAAAGCAGGTCATAGCAAGGTGCAGTTGAACTTAAGAATTGTGGGACAGGTGGAGAAAGCATGAGGACAAGAGGATTGGCAGAGGTGGGGAAGCATCCTGCACTTGGGGGCCCAGGGATAGGATTGATTTGCCTTCTGTTCTTATGGATTTGAGCATTAATTTTCCAGCTACTAGAACAAACTGTTTTAAATGTGTCTGCATTTTTGAAACATGAACATTTGATATGCTTCTCTCAACATGTGAACATGAACAGATGTTTACATTATAATGTTAACTGTACCAGCTGTTCTTCTCTCAATGTAAGTATTTGCACATTTGTCTAATGGTAAAAGCAAGCGTTTTCAAGTCCTTTGCTCATGCATATCTATGTAAATGACCTGGCTCCCTATCCCCCCATTTCATCTTTGCTTCCTTTATCCCCCTCCCTTCCTTCATTTTTTTTTTTGGAAAGAATCAAGTTTTTTCCAGAGATAATATTTGTCTTTGTAAACTTATCATGGCAGATCCATGCACTACAGCATCAGCCAAGTCAGGAATTGACAAGCTTGTATACTTGTGCTGACTGAAGTGAGTTTAAAGAATGCATCTCAGATTTAGGTGTTTTTGAAGTTTCTTTTCCCCATTGCTGTGAAAGACTCCTCACATCCTCAGGAGGAATGGCCCTTAAATTTTGAGAGCTGGAACTCTTACACCAGCTGAATCTAACAAATGTTTTATTTTCCTGTTATGGCATAAAACCCAGAAGGTATAAATTTCTACCCCTTGATTATTCTTCTTTTGCAGTCTTCATTAAGATAATCATATCAAAGAGTTAATTCCTTACCTAGTTTCATCTTCTAAAGATTTCGTAGAAGGTAAACAGTTTCTGTTCTCTATACAGATGCTCTACGGGTGTGAGTTCCATACTTTCAAATTCAATTAACATCATCATAAAGACAAAAATAAGGAAAAACCAAATTTTCCATCACTGTCATAATTTCTTAAAATAGTATCATGTTTTGGGGAGCCCTCAAAGGCTCTATTTGAGAAATATGTGAAGAGAAATAGCCATTTTAAGCAAAATGCAGCTCATACAGCAAAGGTCTGAAGCAAAAGCTTCAATCTGCCTGAGAAAACATAGATGTATAATTATTTTCTTGGGGAAGAGTCAATCTTACACTGTGAAAAACACAGGCCTGGTAAACAGGTGACCTGTGCCACATGGATAGACTGTGTACCTGGTATCATGTAATGGCAGTCACATAGACATTCTGGAGGGGTGTAGTTTCTTGGCCTATGGGACAGGAAGTTTACAAAAATACAATAAGTTGTTGTATAACACATATAATATATTACTTAGGTTGTATGCATATGATTTATTTCCAGGAGAACATTCATACATTATACGAAATATTTGTTTCATCTTATAGGTACAAGTGGGTACATATTGATTTGCTATACAATGACTTAACCAAATTAATATCAAAGAATGACTATAGAGACATCAATGTGAATGATCTTGCCTCTCTCTCTCTTCACTCAGCTTAACTGACTGTAGGATCACTATACAATTTAATTGTATTCATCACAGTTATATATTATATGTATTTTATGGACTGTAGAATGAGTCTGTGTGGCCTACTCATCAGTAATGTGCCCCCAATTGTGAGGGTAGATAATGTTGCTCAGTTTAAGTGCAGGAATCTATCAGCTGCTCCTAAAACAGTATGTTTATTTTCTATGTGAACTGATGTTGAACGGACCAAGGTTGTATTATTGGTATCTCATAATAGTAGAGAATAATAATATATAATTTATAGTCATATAAAATATATAGTTTAATAATACTGTTTATGTAATAATAATAATTATAGAGGATAAAATTTAATTAAAAACAAATATGTGATCTGCATGGGTGTTCTAAAATGTCTGTGGTTTAGGCTGACCTGTATTTCCTATAGATCTGCTTGCTTCTGCTTCAGAGTGCTGGGAATAAAAGTTTCTGACCCCCACAAATGATTATTTTAAATCAGAGAGAGTATGGCTGTCATAAAATCTAAGGACACAGGAATAGCTTAGTATGTAATCCATGGAACAACCCTAGTAAGCCCGTATTACTACCCTGCCCTCCTATGAGGTTTGACATGAACATCCCAAAGTTTTTTTCTTAGAACCTGCCTTCTAGGTGGCTGTCTTTATAGGATTCAGGAAACCTATCAAATGATTCTTGCCTGAGATTTTCTCCTATTTTCATGTTGTTTTATGTTTGATTGTAACCAATCCCATTTAAAAGGGATTTCTGACATGAGTATGAATGGAGGGGCTATTCACTTAAGCAAGAGCAACTTACCATCAGTGAAACCCACATTAGTAATGTGACAACCCCCACCCTTTCTCCTTCCAAACACTCTTAACTATCCACAGGATAGGCTGGGCTGTCAGAGCCCTTTTTTTCTCATCCACATGACATGTTGACAAACCAGTCCTGAGTGTAGGCCTGTTGGTTGGGTTTATTTGTTTGTCCTTAGCATTGCTGCCCTTACAGTGCAGTGAGACATACTAAGAAAGTTGTATTTATCTGCAGAATCATAAGAGTAATGGCAACTCTCTCTGCTCAGTAACGTGTCAATAATGACATAGACAAAATGAATTAAGGAGTGGAGGAAATTAGTCAATCCATGCTGGATATGAGGGCAAGAGAGATGACTCAGTCAGTGAATGGCTGAGTACCATATGAGAATGAAGACCTATGTCCAGATTCCAACAGCCAGAATAGAAGTCAGTCATAATGAAGCAATTCAACCCTAGGTCTGGAAAACAGAGATGGGGGATTCCCAGCACTCACTGCCTTGCTTCTTGTGCTCAGGAGTCACATTCAGTTTCAGTGAGATACTTTGTCTCAATAACTAAGGTGGAGAGTGATAGAGGGATATATTGAACATCGATCTCTGAGCTTTACAATTGCATATAAGAACCTCTACCATACTCATGTAAATAAACACAATCCTGCCTTCCTCCCTCCACACCAAAACAGCAATGAAAATGAAACATTTATTTTTGATACAGGGCAACTTCTATTTTCTAAGGAAATAGAAACAGAAACATCTCAGAAAAGTACAGCACATTTCCTGCACTTTGTCTTATCTGATTATCTACATTAAATGTAGAGCACACTCAAAATAATGAACCATGAAGAAGAACATAAGCATCCTAAAGCTGTCTGAGGTCTGTCACTGAAACATCTGGGCCATTAGCTGTGTGACATTCCAAAGAAAACACTTGTTTCCACACTGTGCCCAGGAGCAGCTGACAGTGAAGAGAAAGGAGAACTAAGTACCATGGTCTGGCGCAGCAGCTCAATCCATGGAACTGAAATAACCCAGTACACATCTTCAACCCTCCATCTCTATAGAATGAGCACTCTTGACTCTGTGCTTCTGTCAAAACAAAAACACAACCCTCTATTATCTTCATGCCGCTCAAAGCTCCCTGAAGTAAATGATGTGTCCCCAGTGTAAACTTTAAGAGGCTGCGTTGTTGGTAGAGTGTCAGGTAACTCTCAGGTAACTGGAAGCTTGCCCTTGAATAGGATCTTTGAGACCTGTCTCCTTGAGTTCTTAATTCATAATTAATTCTTCTTAATTCGCTGGTGGACTATGGGACTTTTGCTCCAGCATATGGCTCAGCACAGGCCCAAAGCAACAGAGCCAGCTAAAGATGTGCTGGCACTCTCAGAACTCCAAATGTGGGCCAAAGTAAAGCTTCCTCCTTCCTCCATTGATTACTTTAAGTATTAGTTATAATACGAAAATAATGACAATACTTATCAGGCTCATGCATTATAAATTTCTTTTCTGTGCAAACAGGATGAGGCTTTAAAAGATATATTAATGTATATACAATAAATAACAACTTTGAATACTAGAAAATTTTCTAGAACTAAACTGAGAAGAAATATGCTTTCACTGATACCAATTGAAAGTGTGTTCATTGACAGAAGAGAATAAATGTATTAAGTAATTAATTAGGTATTATCTTACATTACATTTTCTACACAATCAGAATATTTACACCCTAGTTTATTGAATTCCTTGTGATTTTAGTTAGTGCAGAGCTAACTATATACCACAACTTTTCTTTACATTTCTGCCTGCATGAAGTCGACTTTAAATCAATTAAAATGAAGAGAATTAAAGGAGGAATATGCTTCAGAGGTATAGGCAAGGAAGAACATACCTACGTGTTAAAGAACAATTGTAGTAAAGCAGGAAGTCATTTGTACCAGCAGAAGTACTGAAGTCATGACTGTGGAAGTTGGCCCGACTGGGAAGATGTTCTCAGCTAGGACCACAGAAGCCAGAAGAAATGCATATAAGCATTCCATCTTTACATAGTGCCATGACCTCCTGTGGATGTCATACAGAAATTTGATGTCCCATGAGAGACAGCCTCAACAGATACATAAGGACCAGTCAAAGTGTAATTGTTTTAGGTTTGGAACACAAGGACAAAGAACAGACTAAGGAGAGGTGAATTGGCAATACTGCTTATTGGGATATTCATTACAGGACTGTTTTTCAGGATGCCATAGAAAACAATGTTGATACAAAGTATGAACAAAAAAAAAATACTATTACTCTAAAGCACCAGTGTGATACTTCATTTCTGGTCACTATAAATTTCCCATATCATCTTTTAGTAATCATTAACTATTAACAATATTTGAGTTCTTAAACCCAAAATTGTTCAACAGTTGACAACTGTTTTCGAATCATTGATTATTCATATAGAGTTTCTCTGTGTTGTTATCTGGCCTGACTACAGGGAAACTCGGAAAATTGACTCTTGCATATTTCTGGTGAAAGTCCGATCTGTGGAGTAACCTCAAGCAGGTTCATAAAAAGGAGCTGTCAGGAAATTATACGAGAGTTATTAGGAGAGTTATGTATTCATGAACAAAGCCAGCCATAGTGAGGCAATGACCTGAGACTCTGTTAGAGGGGTTACATGATCATGGCTACAGTCCTGCATGATAAGGCCGAGATGTGAGAAAGCATAAGAGAAATTATATGTTCATGAGCATATGCAGCCATGATGGGCCCTAAAGGAAAATACAGAAGCCTCTCGGTTCCTTGGTTCTTTTCAGATCCTGGGAACAAAAAGGAGGTCTATGTCTTAGAAGTTTTCAGCAGAATGGAGGCCAAGTCTTATACCATATGATCCTTGCCTCGCCTATGTGCCTGTAGTCATGGAGCCAAGCACTAGGTGAGACCCTGCAATGATCCTGACAAGTTAAGAGCAGAAGAAAAGTTGCAAGGCCACAGCACATCTTTCTTTCAACTTGCAGACCCAGAGAGAGCTATAGAAGCATGGTGAGGAATCTGAGTGAGGCAGAGAGGAAGCAAGAGGAGCAGTGTCCTAACTTTCACACAGGGAATCACAGCACCAGTTCAACATTCAACAGTGGGCAGACTCATCTATTTTGGGTACTGCTGTATGGTGGGCATATCTGACTTCATTTGTACTTAATTTTTTTTTCTGCCTTGGGGTTTTCTAAGAATATCAAGGTTTATGTAAAAAACTCTACTGCAATTAAAATTCACATTCACACATAGTTATTAATAGTTTGAAGAATCACAGCTGACATCCAGGGGTGGGAGGGAAGGAACTCATATCCAAGGGCATCATCATTGCAATTATGTGCTCAAACCAAGCAAACAAAACAAGTAAAAATATCATCCCCACAAAAATCTACAACAAATATTTAGGCAATATTTTTTTTGTCAAATTTACACTTTTCAAAAACAAAAAAAAAAATGTGTTAGCTTTTCTTTTGGAGGCCCTAAAAATCCAATATGTACCCCATGTAGGGCACCAAAGAGAGATAAAAATAATGATTCTCCTTAGTTTTCGGGGCTTATTTACAGAGCATGAGTGAATGGTTAATTAAAGGATCGTGAATGTGGTTACACTCAAACAGGTTAATCACTTAGATATCCCATCCATTGTGGACTGAGTTCTCATGGAAGTTGCATCGTTGATCCCCACTTTCCACCAAGTTTCTACTACTGCTAAAGGCCACTGGAGAATCCTCCAGAATGTATGGACTATGAACAACTCCACCAGTATTAGCATAGATCTAAGTACCACCATATTGTTTTACTCATTAGGAGCTATTTCTTTAGCAAGATATGATTTATACTAAGGCAGCAATAGAATGAACATGATATATAAAGAAGAAAAAGGCCACACTAAGACAGACTGTAAAATATTCTCATATATGAATATAGAATAAGCAAAGTTCAAGTTTGCAATTCATTGATGAGAAAGTCAGCAGGTTAGTAATATTGGTTGAGAGTGCATTGAAGAATAAGATCCATGTACTCTCAAAATAGTCTGCAATGTTTACTTCCACTATCTCAAAAGAAAAAAACAGTCATGGTCTCAGACAATAATTCATAACCTTTGGAGTTAAAAATCATTTTATTTCAACTAAACAAAATCAACAAGTTGACATATATTGTAGTCCTAATCAATGGTAAAAAGTACATCAAACAAAGATGAAACCTAATGAAACAGTAATTCCACAGACAATTAAATGATATTCAGAAGAATTGATTTTCATACCAGACACATCTGATAAATAATACTTCATTGCAACACTGAAAGATCATGACCTTGTGTCTTCAATCCCTGATTCCAGTAACCTGCTTAAAAACAAAATACACTTATTTTATCTTAAAATAAGATCCTTACCATTCTTAGTGTTTTTCTCAAATTTGTAAATATGACATATATAAAAAATCTTTCCCATTAATTATTATACTGCTAAATAAATAAAATAAATTGCGGAAGTTTAGTTTGTTTGGAAATGAAACTGACACAGAATCAGGAATGAGGTTTGTTAGGAAAAAAGGCCTGGAAGCCATAGGAGCAACAATTTTACCAGGAGGCTGTCAGTAAAAGGGGCATTTCCTCATATCAGAGACAGTAGGATAGGACTTTAAAGGGAATGGATGGTTTCCCTCAGATTTTTGGGGATAAACTTCATTAAGAGAGTTAACTTGCAGCAAGAATATGGGACAGAGCAGTCCTGGAATCATAATAGGAGTCCACATGTGCCTTCAGAGAATTTGTGTAAACAAAGGAAAATATGTAACTTGTATATCACTTAGGACATGGTAGGAAATTTAACAACATGTTCACTATAACCTATTTGACATAGACCAATGAGGAGCCAGGTTCGACTGAGTAAGAAATTTAGTGAAAGAATTTAAAAAACATAGACAACTTAACATTTTTCTCATAATAAAGATTTTCAACAAATGAATATATATATACACACATATATAAATGAATTTGTGATAAAGAAAATGCTTAAAATTACATATTTTAGTAATTGCACATTATAAAATTGGTTCAAAAACATACCCCAGCTCTATACAAACTCTCAGTTTATCCTCTAAAAGATAATGGCCATTTTCTTTGAAGTATTGCTAAAATAGTTGATGAAATCTTAGATCTATTCCTGGAAGTAGAAAAGAACAGATAGAATTAGCTCTTGTTTTGCATAATGACTCAGTATTATCCAACGCATCAATTATGAGGTATCCGATATATAGAAATTTACTATTAAAAGCAAAGCATTGTTCTTGGGAGATGGCTTAATCAACTCTATCTGCATAAATGCATGACTGTGAATTTGTATTCCTGGAATCCATATAAAATGGTGATGCTTTACTCAGTGTCTGTAATCCTAGAAACCCTATGGAAAGATGATAGACATAGTCAGGAGGCTCGAGAAGCTTAGAGACTATCAAGTCCTATGTACACAGCAGTAATGAAACGAGAGGCTTGGACTCAAATAAGTCAAAGGTACACTGGACGGGGATTTAAAATTCTCTATAAGGTGTCATTGGTCATCTCAGCCCATCTATGGAGGAAAAAGAAACAAAAAAATCTCAATAGCTAGATATGATATGACCATAAACTCTGCTCTGAGCAGGAGCTAGAACAGAATCTGTGAATCATAAATAGAGATGAGGAAAAGTTGTGTGATGCTGACAGGGGTGCTAAGCTTAGTCAGGAATGGTGTTTCAAGTTATCTTCTAGGAAGTATGTTATGGGAAGAGAGTAAGCCACTTCTCCTAATTTATTGTTTATGTCTCCTATTTTTCCATAGGTAACCACCAACCGGTGGTAATAAATGATTTGACTCCAGTTAATTTTTACCACCATCACCTCTGGAGTTCACATGCCCATTTGATACAGACAGCAGCTTCCTCCTCATTCAATAAGTGACACTAGAGACTGTCTAATGGGTTAGTGTTCAAATATTGTCTTTACTGCACTAATGTGATATATTTGAAGATATTTTCTAGTGTTACCAAAAACCTTGATCGTGGTCTTTGTCTCTTGGAGCAAAGACATGCTAGTCACATGATATTTGGGGGTCCAAGGCATACAGCCAATACATGCCAAACACTGAAAACTTAGAGCTTAGATATAGGAGTGACAGAAAGCTGAGATTCTTTTTTTATGCATAAACAGAATAATGAGAAGAAAGACATTGCTTGGTCTAAAGAAAGTAGATCTGTGTGTTTTCACTCAGTTCCTTGAGTGGCAAACATTTCCCTCAACTGAACCATCTTCCCAGCTGTAATTTCTGTTTTAGAAGATAGATGTTTACAGTGGCACAGATACTAAAGTGACATCACCGCCAATGCTCATATGTCCTCATCGATTCATCCTCTCCTTCTGTAATAGCCTATGGAAAGACATGTTCAAGGAGCCACTTGGTTCTATCTCAAGTCCCCATTTCCTGTCATTAGGCTCATCCTGGTAAGAGGGAATACTTCCTCTCCTCTCATAGTGTGCACTGAGTACAGAGAACTACTGGAGGTCACGTTAGAAGTTGAAGAATCTTTGAAGCTACAGGAGCCTGATGGACTGCTGGCATTTATCATTGCACCCCCAGTGCTGTGTGGGTGTGGGGACAAGTCTCTGACAAACAGGATCTCTATCACTGACAGCTTCCAAGTGGTTATGCTGATGTCATTACTGCCACTTATAAAAAGCTCCTGTCTCTTGAACATAAATCAAGGGATGAGGTAGAGGTAGGGAGAGAACAAGTTGAAGGGCTAACTCACTATGTAGACCTTGCTGGCTTTGAACCCAGAGATTCTCCATCTTCTACCTTGGGATTGCTGGTATTAATGGTGTGGATTGCTATGACAAGTTGTTTTGTAAAAGATGTTTCTTTTTATTTATATGCATGAGTCTCTACCTACATATGTACATATGTATACAATACGTGTGTCTATTTCCTACAGAGGTCAGAAGATTGCTTGGGATTTTGTTATTGGCATCTGTGTAGGTGGTGTGAACTAAACTTTGTTCAGCAAGTGCAAGAACAGAAAGTTCACTAAGCTACTGAGCTGTCTCTTCAGCTTCTATTCTTACTTTTAACAAACCCACATTTGTAATCAGGACATCTCCATCTGTGAATCTATTCACTTCTCAAAGTTTGTACCTCTCTAAGCAGTTCAGTGGAAACTTAGTTTCCAACAAGGAGTTTTTAGATGATATAGACAAGTATTACTATTTAATATGATATACAATCTGTGATGGTAATCTCATACACTATATTGGCTTAAAATTTATCAGTGAATATATCTATAAAATATACCTATTTAATTTTCAACCCACATTTTCTAAGACTGTTTATATAGATATTTTCAGTCTCTTAAACTATAGAAAGATCTAGATAATAAAAAGAAAAATCCCTACAGGCCCATGAAAACAGATTTTCAAATACATGATTTTGGTTTAAAGGAAGTACCTCATTGATTCTTTAAGCAAAAACTCAGAACTTTTGTTAATTAACTTGTAAAACAATTTAGCAAACAGAATTTGAAGGAGGTGAGAGAGCTACCAGAGACTTTGAAACAAGACAGTGGGTCTGTAATAAAAAGCCAGGTAATCCATTGCTCTTGAGCCTGGGAAAGTCAGGATTCAAGCATACAAGGGAGCTGGACTTAACTGATATTTTACTAAGCCAGAATCCTTTGAGCATCTAACCCTCTACTTTCAGTAATCAAGAACTAACATTTGTGATAGATGATATATAAGCAAGCTAGTCATTAAACTTGGCTTACTTAATATTGAGATACTATTATCTCAATATTAGAAACACATTTGAAGCCATGGGAATGTTCATTTGGTAAAGTATTTGTTCTGTATGCTAAGGATTTTTGTTTATTTTCCAGAACCCATGTAGAAAGTACAGCTACAAGTAGTTATAATCTCAATACTGGGGAGTACCTACAAGTGGATTTTTGAGGCTTGCTAGCAATCCAGTTAAGTTTACTTGGTGATTTTTCATGAAAAAGAGCATCTGAGATTGATCTCTGACTTTCACATGTGTGAGAAACCACACACACACACATGTACCTAGAAACATAAACACAAATGTACAGAATTATGCATACTCACACACATGCACAGAAGACAATAAGGAGAAACTATGTTAAGGTTTTGGATGAATCAGATGGACCGGTAGTGATAGTTATAGCTGTCTCTCAGGTACCACCTAAATTTCCTCAATATTGCATCATCTTTTCATACGTTTATCATTTGTCTTTATATGATGGACATGCCCTTATGTGTTGTGGCTAATTAAGTAGGTAGGTATATGTATCATAGTGTGTGTGTGTGTGTGTGTGTGTGTGTGTGTGTGTGTGTGTGAAGATCAGAGGGCATTCACATATGTTGACCCTCTCCTTTCTCCTTGTTTGAGCCAGCATTTTTTGTTGATTGCTGTTTTGCATACAAGTATATGCATTTCTTCAAACTTCTCAATGATCACTAACTCTATCTGTATTAGCATGCTACCATGCAATTTTACTCGTGTCCTACAGATTGGAATTTAGGTTCCCATGTTTACTATGGTAAGTGCTATACTTGGTAAGCTATCTCCCCATTTCAATATATATATATTGGAAATTTGTGAGACTACAAATAACTTCAGAGTAGTGAAAATTGCTATTCATTTCTTCATATCTCATTTCTGTTTAGACAATTATCAAATAAATGCTTGCATATAAATATTAACCATAGTTATCAAAAATGCCTTAACTGAGTTGAAAACAGGAACACATATTCATCTGGGCTGCCTTGTCTGGCCTCAGTAGGACAAAATGTACCTAACTTCACAGAGCCTTGCTGGGCCAGGGTGTATGTGTAACTGGGGAGAAGGGACCTATCATAGCAAAGGAAAGGAGAATAGGGGAAGAACTGTGGGAAGAAGTGACAGGGAGGAGGGCAATTAGTGAGATATAAAGTGAATCAGTAAAAATAAATATATAAAAGAAAGAAAAGGCAAGTATGAAATAAAGAAAAATTGCGTATTGATTACCTGACAATGGAATACAGACTCAGAATACAAGAAAATTATAGGAGCTTCTTGATATCTTTTGGGTTTTTTTTTTGTTTGTTTGTTTTTTTTTTTTTTTTTTTTTTTGTTTTTTTCTTTGTTTCTTTGTGTAGCATAGAATATAGTTTATGTAAGGCATGGGGAGGAGAGTTGAGAAAATAGGGACAGAGAAAGGCAGAGAGAGAGATAGAGAGACATAGACAGAGACACAGAGAGAGACAGAGAGAGGGGGGAGAGAGGAGAAGGCGAGTAAAGAAAGGGTGGTAAGGAGCAAGTGAGAGAGAAGGGGCAAAGGAAAGAGAGTACATGTAAGAGAGGAAGAGAAAGAAGGGGGCAAACAGGTCACTGTGGGGCAGAGGCTAGAAGGAATCCTAATACTGTGTTAAGCCTGTAACAGTTTGATTGACAGCATACCAATGCTCCTTTGTTTTTGGCCTAGAAGAGAGGCATGGGTATTAAGGGAATCTTGATCCAGAAAAAATATCCTTTAACTGGGAAGTCATCTGTGTTGCATTAAGAAAAGCAAAGGCAGAAGTGGGGAATTATTTATTTTTCCTGCTGAAGTATAAAAAAGAAGCTGGCATATGTAGGTAACATTATTTTAATTAAGGATTATATCGTGGTTATTAATGTAGTTAGTTTGATCCTGAGGGAGGTAAGTTGAGTGAATTCCTTGAAGCTTATAAGAATCTTTTCAAGTTTAAAATAGGTAAATCACGTTCTTATTACTCATCACCAAACTTCCTTTTCACGTCCTCTTACCAGCCTCAATCTTTTGCTTCAACCTTCACACATTTTCTCAGTCCTGTGTCACCACTGCTTGGCAGGGAGCAGTAAGAGGGGAGCTACTGTCTTCAAACCCTGGAGAGTAGAAGAGGAAGAGAAAAGGCAGCCATGCCTAGAGCCACCCGGCTGGTGGGGCCTTAGGTCCTTCTGTATCTCTTCCTTTATGTAGCTCAGCGGGCATAAGCATATATACAGTGCATAAGCATACACTGTTGCCTTTTGCCAATGCCTCTAGGAGGTTCAAAGCCCACCTTTAGCATCTGCTGCATGACAGGATCTGAGGGAGTCAGCAGAAAATCTCCCATTTGACTGAGCAAGTCTCTTCACCACAGTGTAAAGGGGACGGAGATATCAGACAAGGCAAAAAGTTTCTCTACTTTCTTGTACCTCCCAGCGCAAGATGACTGTGCTGTTGAGCATCATTGGAGGCATGTCCAACAGCATGATGTAAGGAAGGAGGAGATGTGGTTGCCAGTTTGCTGGACCAGTCTTTGCCAGCTATGCAAGAGGCATATGCTCTGTTATCTAGACGGCCTTTGATAACTTTTAGATTTATTGTTATCTCCTTTAAAAGCCTGTTTCTTATTTACTTCTCCCACCCAAAACACTAGATTACTTGAAACAAAGCTTCCCTCCCATCTGGCCTGAGTCTGTATTGACTGAACCCTAATGCACAATGACAAAAAAACATTTGAGCACCCCTCTGTGTCGCATGAATGTACTGGTTTTGTGGTTGTCGGTTATACTCTTTATTTCTCCTGTAATCTCCAGAATCAGTAACTCCTGGAATTATATGTATCCCTTGTAGGGAGGTAGAAATTCTGCCTATAATTAGTCCAACCGTGTATGTGGGCCATAGACTGTGTACCCCTGTGGACATGGTCATTAGTGGAGGATCAGGAGACAATATGATTGAGGTGGCAGAACTCAGGTCAAATCCTTTGCTCTCTGGCATGGTCCAACACAGGGAGCTGACTGACATCCTTGGTAGACTGGAACAAAAAGGATTCATATTGTCCAATCTCCCCCACCATTATTTGAGGTGCCTGAGACTGGACCTACTGAAAGTTTCCCTACTGAGTGCAATTCCCATTAATAGGGAGTGGCAGTGGCTTGCCTTTATTTTCCCCCACGTGTAATTTAGATCTATATTTTCTAAATCTATAATTCCTGCAGCTTCCGGACAATGTAGCTGGAAGGGCAGCCCCTACTGGCCATAGCATTCTGCACCAGTGTGTTTCTGCTTCCAGGAATTGGCGGTTCAAGTGCCCAATCAGTCCACAGTAGAAACAAAATCCAGAGCTTGGATCCTTATTTTTAGGTCCCCTCTTTTGAAATGGGGAAGCCCCTGGAAAGCTGGTGTTATTGCCAGGCCCTGTGCATCAGGGGTTTAACAGCACAGAGGCAGACACAGTCTGCAATATTTCCAGAATGCCTTGCAGGTCCAAGCAGGTCTCTGCAGGCTTTATTAGCATTTTCTAATTGTCTCAACAAGATACCTCCTCCCTCTTCATAAGGAATAATTTTTGTGACAGCAGTGTTAGAAGAGCCCCAAAGTCAGCATGAGGCTTTTCACTGTCCCAGAGGATGTCCAACAAAGCAGAGGTTTGTGACTTAGAAGAAGGTAACTTCTTCCAGGTAGTAATAGCAAGGTTTAAAAATAAACACCATTTTTTTATATTCCTAATTGTGCCTTAGAGTTTTGCTACTGTTACTATGAATTCTATTATTTTCTCCCAAAACAGTTTGCATGAAAGTGTCCGTTCTTAGATTCTGAGAACCTGCCCACAACTGGTTCTGATTGGGCATCCAATAACTGGGAAGGACAGGGAGGCAGGATTTTAAAATTTCCTGGGTTTGATGTCAGGAGGCAAGGAAGAGACAGAGATGCTTGGGAGAGTGTGGTGTGAGGAGAGACACAGAGGCTGCCAGGGGTAAGCGCAGCACCCTGGGCTCTAGAGCAGGAAAGCACAGCCCAGAGTGCTGCACAAATGGGTCGGAAGCGGCTAAGAAGGAACATAAAATTTAGTAAGTAGTAACTCGGAATAATTGGTAGGAGGTAGATTCTAGCAGCATAGTTGCACTTAAGGCAGATTAAAACGTAAAGACTCGTGTGTGTGTTTGTGTGTGTGTGTGTGTGTGTGTGTGTGTGTGTGTGTGTGTGTGTGTGTGTGTGATTTGGGAACATAAACCATTGAGGAGGGTCGCAACCGAACAACAGGAATTATTAATTAATAATTAATACTACATAGGGTCCAAAAGCTCCTGTTCCAGTCAATATCCGATATGCAGCCTTCCATTCTCCTCTCTCCAAAATGAGTCCTTTCTGACTTTCTTCTCATATTCCTTGTGCCACAGAAAAAAGTTGTCCTCCTAAGAAACAAGCCTTTTCTATCTGCTGCCACTTATGTGGTATGTAAGTAGTGCTTGTCAAGACAGGCAGCCATCTCTTTTTAGGATACTTAAGGATATCCTCTTCTTCCGAAAATCCAGCAGCCATTCTGATTCAATTTCACTCTCACAAACGGCAAGGTTTGCCTCTCTTTGGCATCGAGGTGTCTGATGGTGGTGGCCTTAGAAAAGGCTGAGTTTCCACCAAACTAATCAAATCAGGGTAAATTGACTGCACAGAGGCAAAGCTAGAGTGAGGCAGATTATCAACCACTTCTGTTCTTAAGGTTTGCTCAATGAGGCGCCACATTTCTATACCGTTGTGGGTCTGCGCCCACTTGTCAGGTCCTTACTGACAGTTTGCCGTGTATCATGGCTCAGTGACTCTTCTGCAAGGAACCGTAGACAAACTTTCTGCATAAACTAAAGAAATCTTGAAAAAGACTGGTTATGTCCTGACATCTTCCTTTCTGCTTGTCTCAGAACTTCAATGTTCATTTTCTCTTTGTTTTTAAATTTGATTTACTCATTTTTATTTATTAAATTTCTCTCCTTTTCTCAGCTCTGTTTCTCTTCAGGAGGTTCACAATCGCCCTAATGTCCCCGATCGGTCCGAAACTGACCTGACCTACCCTTGTCTCATCTGTTCCAGCTCCACTTACGAAGGACCAAACCTCGGCTTGGAGAGGGGTTCTGAGAAAGCGATGTCTGGGAGTCGTAAAATCAAATGACTTGCAATCAAATTGTGGTTCAAGGCTAGCCTATGCTCTGCTCAACAGGGCTTCCCACCTGGCTTTCTTTCTGTTCTGCTTTCTTTTTTCTGACCTTCTCTGTCTGGGGATCTCCACACAGCTCTCTCAGCTCTGCTAGAGAAATTTCTCCAAGCAGTTCTCTCTTGTTATTTGAAAAACTTGTCTGGATAGCTCATCTCCTCCAGATTATAAGCCTGTCTAGTCATTTACTTCAGGGTTCCTTTTGATTAAACTATAAGTCAGCAACCTGGGACCCTAGTCCCTTAATTCCTAGGAAACAGAAGCACCCATTTTTTTGTAACACTGAGAACAAATTTAGACATCTGTCGGCCTCTGCTAAACACAGATGTTAAACTAGCTGGGTAGACTCTGTCTTGAAATTACCATTTTTACCACACCTCAGCCTGGGCTCCCTGTGTCTCTGGCTGACTTCGAATGTCCCTGCCTTTGTGTCACCCTGCCACTATCTTTCTGACAAGCTGAGTCCTTAATGAAGCTGCCTATTATCCTTTAGAGTCATAAGGCTCCTTATACAGTTCATATTGTTTCCATAGATTTTTGGATAATTGAGAAATGATGTATTTTTGAACTTATGCTTTTAGAGTTCTTTTCTATAGCTTTAAGGGATGTCCTGAAAGTCCCAGAGTTTACCATCTTGATAAGACATTAGCCACATCTCCCACTCTGGGATTCATGCTGTTTCTCATTATCGGGGAGTCATTAAAGTTAACAGGGAGTATATTCTTTAGAGGAGGAATGTAAAATATGTATCTTATTATACAAAAATAATGTTTATTCAGTCAACTCAATCCAGAAATATGACTCAACACCACAGTGCTCAGATACTTTATTAAATATGCTGCTGCTGCTATAATTGTATTAGTAGATTAGTAGGTACATATACTGAATAGATCCTCCTGACATGTGATGAAAGTCAAGTGCCATTTTCTTTAGGGACCAGGTATTCAAAATTTTCAGACCATGGTGACATGAAACGAACATGGAGCCACTGACGAAAGAGAATGTCATGGACTTTGTACAGCTCAGGGTTTTACTGAACAAATGCACTAGACTCCCTCTAACAAAGAGAAACGTTGTGGGCAGAAAGACAAGTATATGTGATGAGACAGCCTCAAGTTGTATGTCTGTCCCTCATGAGCTGAGGTACCTTAATGAAGAGATGTGAAAGTTGTAATCTGAATTTGAAACAACGTAGAATGACAACCCGATCTACATCTGATGGTTTCATCTGTAGCAAAATGCTGGTGGCACTGACAATATTACATAAACTTCACTTCAGACCTTTGTCTGAAGTATTAATGAAATGTGAATAAAAACCACTTTCCTACTTAGTTCCTATCTTATTATTTTGATGTAAACATATCATAACAAGAAAGAACATTACTGGTAACATGTTCATGGATTTGAGCTTCATTAAATAGACCATGCCATCTCCCTGCGTGTGTGTGTGTGTGTGTGTGTGTGTGTGTGTGTGTGTGTATCCACATACATGTTGTCCTCTGTCCTCTATAGAGCCACTGTTCTATGGGACCCTGGTCCAGCTGGAAATGGCCAAAGTGTTACAGCCCTCAGACAGGAACCTTAATCAGGGTAAATAGCCAGGACACCAGGTCTTGCCTGGTACCATGGTAGTTCCAATGCCAGCAGTAGGAGTGTGGGTACTGGAGGGCGGCCCCAATGGTGGCAATGGGAAGTGGCAGTGGCAGAGATGGGGGCTTGAGCCTGCCCTACTAGGCAGGTCCAGGTTCCAGCAATGCACATTACAGGAGAGAGGAGTCTTCCCCAAAATGTTACAGTTTGGAAAAACAGACAGTCTCAGACCATTGTCAGAGAAAAAGCTGGTGTTCTTTATTCTATGTGGATAGGGACTTTATAAACATATCAGAGTAGTATAGGAACCTGTAGCTCACTGATACACCTACAGAACCTGGTCTCAGAACAGTTTCAGATTATATCTCAGCTCTGTTTCCTGCCCGGGATTGCAGGCATGTGTCCTGACTGTAGCGCTGACCTTGGGTACTGTGAGCCAGTCCTCATGCTTGTGTATCAAGGGCTTTCCTACCATGTGCATCTCATTCATCTCATCTCTCTAGATGCTCAATGTCTTTGAAAATGTTGATTTATTTATTTCCACCTATTAAATGCATATGGACTAAGTTGGAAAGATGGGAAAACAATCTGATTAAATGTTTGAATTACCTTCTGTGATTTTCAGCATGTTCCTATCGTCACCTGGGGTGTTGATGTAAAGCTTTAACTTTGTCTGATACAAATGATTGTTTATATAGTAAATAAAATCACAGGGATAGCTGGTGGTCTCATATGATTATTAAAGAATTATATGTCACATACACAAAGAACATCTGAACCAATGAAAATGCTCAGTTTGGGACTAAAGAGGGAGAGAGCATTTATTTTGATTTCTGTTGTACAAGAACCAAATTTTATGACATTTTACTCCTTATTTCATTATCAGTTTAAATTTAGAAAAGCTCTTATGTGTGCTGGTTGTCAGTGTCCACACACAGTAAGTTTTGTAACTCTGTGGGTGTTTATTGCTTTATTGGTGAAGGCATGTAAAGTGTATCCTTAGGTTTTTAATCTTTATTCCTCTGAAAACCACAATGGGCATTTCATTTCAATTCTTTTGCTTAATTTAGTGTTGTGAGTGTGTGTGTGTGTGTGTGTGTGTGTGTGTGTGTGTGTGTATGAGTGTGTGTGTGTGTGTCATTCACCTGCATGTCTGTATACATGCGCATTAATTTTTCTTCAGTCGGTCTACATTGATTTATGAAACCATGTTGGTTTCAGACTTAACAGCAGGCTTGGTTATCTGGTCAGGAAATCCAGATATCTGCCTTTTTGTCATGGGATTAGAGAAGGTGTGAATTTGCTAGTCTATTTTTTTAATGTGTGTAATGTAGGGAATTGAAAATGAGTCTGTGGGCTTATTTAGATCAAACTTTCTGCTTTGAATCTTTGTCTTGATTTGTCATTTTGTCAGTTCTCCGTGATTCTATTTGAAGTATCTTCTCTATTAATTGTTGTTAATAAAGTGCTGAGAGACCTTGTGGTTTCCTGCTTTGAATGGTTCCTGCAAACCTGAGCACCCTCCCTGGGCGCAGATGGAAGCAGCGTCTAGTGGCTTCCTCCACTTCTCTCTGCTGTCATGAACTTCAACAGCTCAATTGACATCACCAGAAATAACTCACAACTGATGTCATCTCTGAGATCATTTTCTTTTCAAGATAAAATACTTAAAAGCCTCAAAAATCACTTTCAAACTTTCAGTGTAAATTGTTAGATGGCTCTACTGTTATGGTAGTTATATTATGAGTGTTCAGACAGAGGGAAAAATAACAGTCAGAAATATTTATTTCCCATGAGAAAGCCTTAGAGAGCAGAAAAATACCAAACACGGGATTGAGAATTTAAGCTGTCAACTTTCTTCATTTGCAAAGGTAAATACATTTGTTGTAATTTTTATAACTTAAAAATGACACATATGCTACTTGTCGACCTGAAGCCCTGTTGCTAAGACAACACAATGCACTGGTTTTTTTTATTGGTTATTTTAATTTTTGATATTTAAAATTTTATCTCCCTTCCCACCACAAACCCCCTTTCCTCTCCCCACCCACTACCTGTCCCTCACCAGTCCACCCGCTCCTGCCTCCGCACCGTAATATTCCCTCACACTGGGTTATGAAGCCTCCACAGGACTGAGGGGCTCCCAAGCCAATGATGCCCCAAAAGTCAATCCTCTATTACATATCCAGCTGGAGCCTTGGGTCCCCTTTTGTGTATTCTTTGGTTGGTGGTTTAGGCCCTGGAAGCTCTGGAGGATCTAGTTATCTGATATTATTGTTCTTCCTGTAGGATTGCAAACTCCTTCAGCTCCTACAGTCCTTGCCCTAATTTGTTCTCTATTGGTATCCCCGTGCTCAGTCTGATGTTTGGCTGTGTATACCCGCATTTGAATTGTTCAGGCTCTGCAAGATCCTCTAGGGGGACAACACTTTGCATTCTTCTAACATTCTGGCAACCCGTTGAACAAAGACCACTTTTTGAAAATGCTTTCTTTTTTTCCCACTGGATAGTATTGGTGAGTTTGTCCAAGATCACGTGACTAATGGAGTGTTCATACATTTCTGGGTCTCCAATTCTATTTCATTGATCTACCAACCTGTCTTTATAGCAATGCAATGCAGATTTTGTCACAATTGCTCTATAGTACAGTTTGACGTCAAGGATGGTGATTGTCCCAAAAGTAGTTTTATTGTTGAGATTATTTTTTTTATCCTGGGATTTTTGCTATTACAAATAAATTTGAGAACCTCTCTTTCTAACTGTATGAAGAATTGAGTTGGAATTTTGATCGGGATTGCATTGAATCTGTAGATTGCTTTTGGTACGATGGCCATTTTTACTGTATCAATCCTGCTACTCCATGAACATGGGAGATATTTCCATCTTCTGAGGACTTTGATTTATTTATTTGGAGACTGGAAGTTCTTCTCATACAGATCTTTCATTGGCTTGGCTAGAGTCACTGCCAGGTATTTTATATTATTTGTGACTATTGTGTAGGGTGCTATTTTCTAATTTTTTTCTCAGACCATTTATTCTTTGATTAGAGAAAGGCTATTGATTTGGTTGAGTTTATTTTATGTCTGAATACTTGCTGAAGTTGTTCATCAGCTGTAAGAGTTCTCTGGTAGAATTTTTTGTGGTTGCATATATATATATATATATATAAAACATCTGAAAATAGTTATATTTTTTGAAACTTTAACAAAATTTATTTTAAAAACTGTATTGTGTGTTTATTTTTTTAACAACTTTATTTTAAAGAACAAAGATAAATGTACAGATTTTAAGCATTTTTTGCATAAAAGTATATAATACATTTTTGTCAGTACTTTTTTTTTTTTTTTTTTTTAAAGGTTTGATAGTGTGATCAAGATCCCACCAGTTACAATGAGCAAAAAGTACATGTAAAACAAGGTGCAACCTGGAAACAGTAAAAGTTTTCTTGGTGTGTAAAGATTTTTTTTAACAATGAGAAGACAGTACATGTAATACAGGGTACAACCCGGAATTTGTCAATGTACTCTTGGTGGGTAAGGATTGAGCATGACTATTTTTTTGTTTTGTTTTCTTTTTTTCTTGGACTTCACACAGTCTGTGAGTTGTTTCTGGGGCAGCACGAGCCTCTGGGGTTAGCATCCCACTATCAGTGACTGCATATTATGTCTGTTCTTTTGTGACTGGGTTATCTCACTCAGGATGATATTTTCTAGATGCAGCCATTTTCTTAAGAATTTGGTTAAGTCATTGTTTCTGGTGGCTGAGTAGTATTCCATTGTGTAAATGTACCACAATTTTTGTATCCATTCATCTTCTGAAGGGCATCTGGGTTCTTTCCAGCTTCTGGCTATTATAAATAGAGCTGCTATGAACATTGTGGTGCATATATCTTTGTTGTGTATTAAAGTGTCTCTGGGGTATATGCCCAGAAGTGGAATAGCTGGGTCTTCAGGTAGTACTATGTCCAATTTTCTGAGGTATCGCCAGACTGATTTCCAGAGTGGTTGTATTAGTTTGCAACCCCACCAACAGTGGAGAAGTGTTCCTCTTTCTCCACAGCCTCGCCAGCATCTGTTGTCATCTGAGTTTTGTATCTTGGCAAATCTGACTGGTGTCAGGTGGAATCTCAGGGTTGTTTTGATTTGCATTTCCCTGATGGCTAAGGATGTCGAGCACTTATATTTTGACTTCCTCATTGTAATTTGTATCTCTCTGATCTTTTGTTGCCTAATTGCTCTAGATAGATTTTCAAGTACTATATTGAGTAGATAAGGGGAGAGAGGACAGGCACAGTTTCCTTTGGTGATAGCAGTAACCATTTTTTATGAGATCATACTGAAAGTATTCCTTCCAAACTTTTTCTTTCCTTTAATGAAAAGCGTAATTATTCCTTGTTTGGAATACTTGAGACTAGACAAGATTTGGGTTTCAGGTGTCTTGAAACATTTTACACTATTTTCATCTACTTATTTAGCTTAGACAGGCCTATCATAAACAATTCAAGTTTATACCTTACACACTTAGCCTGCAATATTACAGCAATTTTTAAGCACTATTAAAAGTCCGTGTTATTGTATTTTTCAGTTGTGGATTCATGAGTGTCCTCAAAATTCTGTTTAGGTTTGGATATTTTTATGTTTTTAGTTTTCAGATTAGAAATATTCAATTTGTAATTAAAACATATTTTCCTTCCCATCTAATGCTGTTATGTGTAGATTATTTACCTGCCCCAGCTTCCATAATGAGGAATAAAGTAGCAAATCTTGTCAAGCAGCACAAGCTGGGAGTGTTCCAGCATCGCATTTTATCATCTAGTGTGTGACAACATTTCCTCCTTTATTTTATAGCGAGGCAATGGAAGTGATTAGATATCTCAGCTGAAAAGTGAAAAGTGACACCTGTTTTTGTCCTACTTCACAAACACACTACAGCACACACATGCCTCCCTGCACACCAGGTATCCACTGAAATATTTTAAAATGTATAAATAAAACAAAGGCTAATGTGGAAAAATGAAATAAAACATCAAAATCAGTAGCATTCTAATACAGATTGGCAATCTTGATAACTCTCTTAAGTGGCAGTATTGCTTTTTAATGTTCTCTGTAGAGCTTGCTTAGTAGAAATAAATACTTTTAACCTGTTTGTATCACAGAAAAAACATTCTTCAGCTCTGGAGAATATTTTTGCTCAGTAGAACAGTCTAGGCTATTGACTGTAGTCTTTTACAAATTGGTCCCATCCTAGATTTTTACATTACCATTGACAAAATATGACATATACAAAATATGTCTTTTATTTGGGACACATTTTTTTAACTTACCATTTTCAATATCTTCTCTTTATTCTGTACATATAATATGGTATGGAGAGTTTCTGTTCTGGTCCTGTCCAGTTGGTGATCTCTGTGCTTTTAATGTTCTTTTTCTGTGGATGGTTTCTTTATTATTTTGCTGAAGTCCTGGTCTATGCTACTAAACTTGAGTTATTCTCTTTATCTATAATTTGAAGATTTGGACTGTTTTTGATATTCTGTACGTCCTACATAGTATGTGTGTGTGTTATTTTGTATATTTGTGTGTTTGTGTGTATGTGTGTATAAGTTTGTATGTGTGTGTTTAATTCATATTTTTTGCAGGGGTGGTCCAATAGTTCTACATTATCTTCAAGTCTTGATATTTTACCTCCTACTTGATCTATTTTACTTGCAAGGCCTTCAAAGCTTTCTAGAGGCTTGTTTCTTTCTTTCTTTTTTTTTTTCTTTTTTGTTGAAATCGATATTTACATATCTTGAGTTTCCTAAAATATGTTCACCCTTTTTTTTTTACTGAAATAAGTTTTTTAAATCCTGATCTTTTTATAACATTTTATTCAGCCATATATTTCTTTCTCTAGGTCACCACTCAGGCATCGTTCCATTTAACTGCATATGCTGCTCCCGTCTTCTTTAAACTCTAAGGTTTTTTTTTTTTTTGTTTTTATGTTTGTTTTTGTTTTAGTTCTTCATCTTGGACTTCATCTAAGTAATTCTATTTGGAGACCATTTCTATAGGACCAGAGCATTTGGAGAGGACTATATTGTTTAGCCTTACATATTGTTTATGTTTTGTTTATATGATCAGATAATATGATCTTCTTTCTTTGTGTGTGTGTGTGTGTGTGTGTGTGTGTGTGTGTGTGTGTGTGTGTGTGCCTGATATGGGACTCTAGCCTCACTCAAGTTCTACAAGGACAGGGGCTAAGCATCCACAT
The DNA here is from genome assembly GCF_963924665.1 of Micromys minutus. NCBI lineage: Eukaryota > Metazoa > Chordata > Mammalia > Rodentia > Muridae > Micromys > Micromys minutus. The sequence goes on from NC_137975.1 coordinate 310,990, forward strand.
CTAGGTTAGTTCACATAATATCAAATTTCCTTACATTTCACCCATTGGAACTTTTTTTTTTTTTTGGACTTGATATCTCTAGAAGTCTCAGAATTTCTTTTCATTTTGTCCTAGTTCTATCAACTTTATTCCATATGCAAATTTACCTTTAACTCATTTGAGTTTATACCCAGAACTAAGAGTACTTATCTGACATATACCATTAGTCCTAGCATTTGAGAGGCAGAGTCAAATACATTTCTGTGAGTTCAAGGCCATTCTGGTATACCGAATTCCAAGACAGCCAAAGCAACAAAGTAAAACCCTGTTTTAAATTAAGGCAAAGCAAACCAAAACAGCAATAGCAACACCAAAAAACAAACAAAAAAAGAAATACTAGTGAATAGGGAATCTCCTTTTACAGATTCATTTTTAATTATGTGTATTTGTGATACTTCATGGAAGCCAGCAAATGTCCTGATTCCCTGGAGCTAGAGTTGTAGGCAGTAGAGTTCCTACTGACCGACTGGGGTGCTGAGAGCTAAAACCATGTCCTCTATATGAACAGTCACTCTTAACATCTGAACCATCTCTAGCTTCATAACTCTGACTTTTGTTTGCTGAGAAGTACTTAGGTTGCTATCCTGTAAATATTTCTAATACCAACAATGTTATTAATGTGAGTTTTCTACAGACTTCTTGGTAATATCCTCCTTACCAGATGAGAATTGAAATCCCATTATGATTTTCAGTTCAGTCTTGATGATATTTCAAGCTGTTCAGCATGTTTTTTAAAAAAACTTAGGATTTACCAGTTGTCTTAAAAAATACTTATTCAGGTCCTTCACTATAGTTTAAATGGTTTCTCAGTTTTGAGCCCTTGAGTAATTTGAGTTGCTCATATGTTTGGAAACTTAAGCTCTTGTAATCTGTTTTATTTACATTTGGTGATTTTTTCTTTGCTTCCAACAGCAAGTTTTCCACTTGGTATAATACCACTGGTCAAATTTTGGTCATGCTATGTGCACTTGGAAGAGGGTTCACATTCAAAATTTTCATTGCCAAAGTGACATTAAGCTTTGATTTTTTTCAAATGTTTTCTATTGAAATATGTGTTTAGATTGATTTTTTTTTATGGTCTGAGATAGGATTCTTCTTGACATTCAGCTTTCCTAACAAACACATTTTACTAATTGAATATTTTCAAATTGCTTTTAAGTTTTTAGCAACCTAGTTGATGGTCAATTTACTTTTCCAGCATGGCTTACTATTCAGTTTTGTATCTCGTTCTTTAACTTGTGTTTGTCATTTGCTGATACCATATTACTTTTATTGGAGTTTTGTATTATATTTCACAATTAACATTATGCTTCTATTCTTGTAGAAATTTGTGTTGCATTTTCAGATGTTTTGTGATTTCGTAAAATTATAGAATTACTTTTTTATTTATGTTAAAATTTATTTTGGAATTTCTTCAGTGACTGTTTAGATCTGTTTAAAGTTAAGTAATATGAGCATATTAAAAATGTACCATATTGTAATCTATAAACATTACATAATTTTATATTTTATAATATATATAAATCTTTTCTATTTCTCAGTTTCACCAGTGTTTTGTAGTTTTCCAAGTACAACATGTTATATTTTTGACTAATTTGACTCTTTTAGACTGAATTGTGTTATTACATTTAGATTTGCCTTTTTTCATCTTTTATAAGTAGCTTGTTTTAAGTCCCTAGAAACATTAATGATTGTTAAACTAAACTTTTTTTTTGATTCCCTGTTAATTTCACATCAGGTATATCATCCATCTCTCTATCCCTTCCTACCTGCCCTTCACCCTTGCAACCTTCCCCTCAAAAGAGAAAATACCAGTACTGTTCCGCATGCTGTAATCTGTTGCAGCATGTCCTAAGAGTAGATTCTTTTATTTATACTTAGTAACCTACAAATGTTCATTGAGTTGAGTCAATTGAGCCTGCTGCCTTCTGCTATACTATCAATACTGGATCCTTATTAGTCTTCCTTTCAGATATCCTGTTTCTCTGTCAAGAAAACCGTGCAGATTTGGGTCTGTAAAACCAGCCCCTTGATGGACTATAGTTCACTGATGATATATGTTTTGGGGTTAGCCAACTCACAGCCCTGGATCTGGGACATGGTGGTAATTGAGCTTGTCATCCTGCCAGCTTTCTAAGACCAAACCAACATGGCAAGATCTACAATACTGCCCTGGCTAACTCATTTAATATTGCAGCCGAGAAGGGACAGGTCAGCTTCCCAGCTCTTCAGCCCTGAGGGCTGGCAAACCAGCAACCCACAGAACCAGGACTGTGTTTCAGAACCAGGTTGGGGGTGGTGCTTCTGAGTAATGGAGGTGGCAAAGGGTGGATACAGCTCTCCTTCTTTCACCCAGGCCTTCTATGATGCCCTGGAGAGGGCGAGTGCCAGTTCTGTACAGCCCCGAGATATCAATCTGGCTCCCGGCAGTAAGCAGCCCTTGGTGATAAGAGAACTTCGCTACTTACTGCAGGGTCACAAATCATGAAATGGCCCTTGCTGGCAAAATGGGGAGGACCTTACCAGGGTTTTAGGTGACTCCACCATTACCAGCTACTTACATTAGGTTCCAATTCTCTTGTGGACACATCCTTCTGCTTCGATTTCTCTCCCTTATACTCACCACTTTCATGCTCATCTTACTGGGACCCAGGCCTCTTGGTATCTGAGGTCATCTCAAGAGTCCTATTAGATTACTGAATAAATGCATCTATCAAAACTTTATTTAGACTTGTTGACTACATTCTTACTGTCATGCATCTTAATTCAAAACTACTGATGAACAGAATTGGTTTTGTGTTCCCTATTTCAAGGAACATAAAATGTTCTTATATTGTAGAACTATGAGTGCACTTTGTTCAAGGACCTCTTGAGTGCAAATTGTTTATGGCTCTGTTCATGACAGAAAACTTTAAACAATAGTGTTTTAACAACATCTGATATATGACAGTATAGAGCTACAAGATTAATATGATTGGAAATTCCTTCATTTTTTTCTGAACAGTCATGTTCTGAAACATCCTAACATAATAAGAGTTGAGATTTGTTCTTTACTGTTTAATTTAAAATTAACTGAATCATAAATTATATTCTACAGCATAGTGTAAGCCATTTTATATTTTTGATGCCAAATCAAAGTATCCTTGAATACTTAAGTAGAAAGTTGTGCTCTGTTTATTTTATTTTTTTGTTACCTACTATGCACTCACAGAGAATATTTCTGTGTCCTATAACATCCAACAATGTTCTCTCCTGCAATGTAAGTTTTGTAAGCAGTACCAGACTCTAGAAGGTCTTCTAGAATTCTCCCTAAAAATAAATTATTCCCCACCTTTTCCTCTCTGTCTCCTCTCTTTCTTCCAAGTCCGTCACACTCTCTATTTTCCATGATTATTTTGTTCCCCTTCCAAAGTAGGACTGAAGCGTCTATATTTTGGTCTTCATTCTTCTTGAGCTTTATATGGTCTGTGAGTTAAATCTGGGTATTCTAAGATTTTTCCTAATATCCACTTATCAGTGTACAAACCATGCGTGTTCTTTTGTACCTGAAGAATTATATTTTTTAAGTTTCATCCATTTACCTGCAAAGTTTATGAAGTCATTGTTTTTAATAGCTGAGTAGTATTTTATTGTATAAATGTACCAAATTTTCTGTATTCATTCCTCTGTTGAGAGTTATCTGGGTTGTTTCCAGGTTCTGGCTATTATAAATAAGGCTACTATGAATATAGTGGAGGATATAGCCATATTATATTTTGGAGAATCTTTTGGGCATATGCCAGGATTCATATAGCTGTGTCCTTGGGTTGTACTAGTTCCAATTTTCTCAAGAACTGCCAGATTCCTTTATAGTAGAATCAAATATTGGAGCAGAATATTGGAGAAGAAGGGGAATATATACACAGGGTCAGAAAATTGAGCAGAAGTGTATAGAAATGAGGGATGGGGAACTGTGCTAGCCACCAGAAAATTCCTGATTCTAGGAAAGCAAGAGGCTCCAAGGACTCAAAAGTGGAAGACAGTAGCTGAAATACCCAACAAAGAGGAAAGAGAACTTATAGAGACCATATACAGAGGTTAGTAATTTCTCCAGTTGAAGGATGGGGCCACCCACCAATATTTTAACACAGAACTGCTGCTGTCTAAAGAAAATACAGGGACTAAGAGTAGAGCAGACACTGAAGAAAAGGTCATCCAGAGACTGCTCCTCCCATGGATCCATACTACATGCAGACACCAAACACAGACACTATGAATAATGCCAAAATCAACAATAACAACCAACCCGCGCCCGAGTTCCCAGAAATGAAACTGCCACCCAAAGAGTACACATGGAGAGACCCATGGCTCCAAATGCATTTGTAACAAATCAGAGCCTTATCTTGATTCAGTGGAAGAGAAGACCTTTGGTCCTGTGAAGGCTTGATTCCCCATTGGAGGGGGATGGTAAGGCAGTAATGCAGGAGTAGGTGTATGACTGGGTGGGGTCCACCCTCATAGAAGCAGGGGGAGTGGGATGGGATGAGTTTGTGGAGAGGAGAACAGAAAATGGGCTAACATTAGAAATGTAAATAAATATAAGATCCAATGAAAAAAAAAATGAAGAAATCACAAATTCTATTTTCATTTCCAGCTTTAGTTTTACCTTTCACCAGTAAAGATAGAAAACAATTTTTTTCTCCCAATTAGAAGACTGTGATAAATTCCAGAATGTGCTCAGAAATCAGCAAAGCCACATTGTAGGACTTTAGAGCAAGAAATTTCACACAGCTCTCTGGCTAGAGATAGAAGTGACCTCTGTCACCTCGGCCGCTCAGTCTGGCTGGCTTGATAAGCTTGGGTGAATGGAAGAGGAAAAGCAGGTTTGGTTGCTGCTTTGTTGCCGGGTCCACGAGACCAGTTTTACTACTTCTATTGCTGGCTTCGGTGGGGCATGCTAGGTCAAATGAGTGGAGAGAAAACCTGTTTGGCTGACTCAGCTGGGATGAGCTTGGCTTGCCTGAATTTCTACCACTACCACAGGGCACCAGGCAAGGCTGAATGGAGCCAGTGAGAGGGTTTGGCACAGGATGCAAGAAGGTTCCGGAGGAAATATCTGTACCCAAATTGAGGTGTTATCAGGTATTTTTTCTTATTGAAAAACTTTATTTTAAAAAACAAAGAAAAATGTACAAATTTATAAGCATTTTTGCATAAAAGAATATGAATACATTTTTAAGGTTGTAATTAAGTATTTGTGGGTACATATACATACACATATGTATATATGTAACAATAATATAGGAGAGAAACTGGGAGGGGCTGTAGGAAGGATAGGGGGAAGTGATAGAGTTCTTTTAATTAAGATATATTCTTTTTTTTTTTTTTTCTTGAACTTCAAACATTCTGTGAGTTTTTTCTGGGGTGTTCAGAGCCTTTTGGGGTTAGTATTCCATTATCAGTGACTGCATATTATGTCCTTTCCTTTGTGACTGGGTTATCTCACAGAGGATGATATTCTCTAGATGAATGCATTTTCTTAAGAATTTTGTTAAGCCATTGTTTCCCACTGTTAAGTTTGATGTTGGCTGTTGGTTTGCTGTATATTGCTTTTATTATGCTTAGGTATGGGCCTTGGATTCTTGTTATTTTCAAGACTTTTAACATTAAGGGGTGTTGAATTTTGTCAAATGCTTTCTCAGCGTCTAGTGAGATGACCATGTGTGTGGTTTTTTTTTTTTTTGAGTTTGCTTATATGGTGGATTACATTCATGGATTTCCATATGTCAAACCATACCTGCATGCCAGGGATGAAGCTTACTTGATCATGGTGCATGATAGTTTTGATGTGTTCTTGGATTCGGTTTGCAAGAATTTTGTTGAGTATTTTTGCATCAATGTCATAAGTGAGATTGGTCTGAAGTTCTCTTTCCTAGTAGGGTCTCTGTGTGGTTTAGGAACTAGGGTTATTGTAGCCTCAAATAATAAGTTTGGTAGAGTTCCATCTGATTCTATTTTGTGGAATAGTTTGGAGAGTATTGGTATTATGTCCTCAATAAATATCTGATAAAATTCTGAACTAAATTCATCTGGACCTGGGATTTTTTTGGTTGGGAGGCTTTTGATGACTGCCTCTATTTCTTTAGGTGTTATGGGATTATTTAGATGGTTTATCTGGTCTGGATTTAACTTTAGTATCTTGTATCTGTCTATGAATTCATCCATTTGCTCCTGATTTTCCAGATTTGTTGAGTATAGGCTTTTGTAGTAGGATCTGATGATTTCTTGAATTTCCTCAGTTACAGTTGTTATTTCTCCACTTTCCTTTCTGATTTTGTTAATTTGGATATGCTCTCTTTGCCCTCTAGTTAGTCTGTCTAAGGATTTATCAATCTTGTTGATTTTTCTCAAAGAATCAGCTCTTGGTTTTGTTGATTCTTTAAATGGTTCTTTATGTTTCTATTTGGTCAATTTCTGCCCTAAGTTTGATTATTTCTTGCCATCTACTCCTCTTGGTGTATCTGCTTCCTATTGTTCTAGAACTTTCAGGTGTGCTGCCAAGTTGCTGGTGTATGCTTTCTCCAGTTTCTTTGTGGAAGCACTCAGAGCTATGAGTTTTCCTCTCAGTACTGCTTTCATTGTATTCCATAGGTTTGGGTATGTTGTGTTTTCATTTTCATTGAATTCTAGAAAATCCTTAATGTCTTTCCTTATTTATTCTTTGACCCTGCTATCTTTTAATAGAGCATTGTTAATTTCCATGTGTATGACAGCTTTTTGTTTTCTTTGTCGTTATTAAACCAGGCTTAGACCATGGTGATCTAAGAGGATGCATGGGAGTATTTCAATCTTCTTATATCTATTGAGGCTCATTTTGTGACCAATTATGTGGTAAATTTTCAAGAAGGTGCCATGAAGTGCTGAGAAGGTGTATTCTTTTGTTTTAGGATGATATGTTCTGTAGATATCTATTAATTTCAGTTTTTTCACATCTTCTGTTAGTTTTACAATGTCCTTGATCAGTTTTTGTTTCCCTGATATGTCCATTGGTTAGAGTGGGGTATTGAGGTCTCCCACTATTATTGTGTGGGGCACAATGTATATTTTGAGCTTTAGTAGGGTTTCTTTGTGAATATCGTTGCTTTTGTATTTGGAGCATTTATGTTAAGGATTGAGAGTTCCTCTTGAAAAATTTCCCCTGTAATGAGTATAAAGTGTCATTCCTTATTTTTTTGATAACTTTTGGTTGAAAATCCACTTTATTCGATATTAGAATGGCCACTCCAACTTGCTTCTTGGAGCCATTTGCTTGGAAGTTGTTTTCCCAACCTTTTACTCTGAGATAGTGTCTGTCTTTGACTCTGAGATGAGTTTCTTGTATGCAGCAAATTGCTGGGTTTTTTTTTTTTTTATGTATCCAGTCTGATAGCCTATGTCTTTTTATTGGGGAATTGAGTCCAGTTATATTATCAGATATCAAGGAATAGTGGTTGCTGTTTCCTGCTATTTTTGCTTTTGGAGGTTGAATTGTGCTTGTATGTCTTTCTTCTTTTCGTTTTCTTGCTTAGGAGTTTACTTATTTTTATTAGGATGTAGTTCCCCTCGTTGTATTGGGTTTTCCCCCTATAATTCATTGTAGTGCTGGGTTTGTTGTCAGATATTATGTAAATTTAGTTTTGTCTTGGAATATCTTCATCTCTCCATCTATGGTGACTGAGAGTTTCGCTGGGTATAGCAGCTTTGGCTGGCACCTGTGCTCTCTTAGGGTCTGCATGATGTCTGTCCAGGCTCTTCTAGCTTTCATAGTTTCAGTTGAGAAATCGGGTGTGATTCTGATTGGTCTGCCTTTATATATTACATGGCCTTTTCCCCTTACTGCTTTTAATATGTTTTTCTTTAATTTGGGCACTTGGCATTTTGACTACTACGTGTTGGGAGAAATTTCTTTTCTGGTCCAATCTATTTGGAGTTTGGTGGGCTTGTTTTATGCTCAAGGTCATCTCATTCTTAAGTGTAGGGAAGTTTTCTTCTATTATTTTGTTGAAGATATTTACTGTGCCTCTTAGTTGATGTTCTTCACCCTCTTCTATTCGTATTATCCTTAGGTTTGGTCTTCTCATTGTGTCCTAATCTCCTGGATATTTTGGTTAGGAGCTTTTTGGTTTTTGCATCTTCTCTGACTGTTTGGTCTATGTTTTCAATGTTGTCTTCGGCCCCGAAATTCTCTCTTCCATCTCTTGTAGTCTATTGGAAATTCTTGCATCTGTGACTCCTAATTTCTTTTTTAGGTTTTGTACCTCTAGGGCTGTCTCTTTTAGCGTTTTCTTTATTGTGTCCTTTTCCATTTTAAGTTCCTTCTTACATTCCTTCATCTCTTTGGTTCTGTTTTCCTCTAGTTCTTTGAGTTCTTTGATTGTTTTTCTTGCTTCTTCTTAAAAAGCCTCTAATTTTTTATGCTTTTCCTCCAGTTCTTGGTTCTTGTTTAAGAATCTCTATCATCATATTGAGGTATGATTTTAGGTCTGGGTCTTCTTTTTCTGGAGTGTTTGACATTCCGCTGTTTGCTGTGATGGGAGAGCTGGGTACTGGTGTTGCCAGGTTGTCTTGATTTCCCTGGTGTATGTTCTTTCCCTTTTCTCTTGCCATCTTGTTGTTAGTCTTGTGTCCTTGGCTCACCACTGCATCACTGCTGGCTCACTGCTGGCTCACTGCTGGCTTACTGCTGGCTCACTGCTGGCTCACTGCTGTTCCTGGTGGTGGATGGTCTTAGTGTGCAGTTCAGAGTCTGGCAACCTGTACTTCCTATTGGCTTGGCCTGAGGGTTTAGGAAGTACTTGTATACATATTTGGGAGCAGTCCTGCTTTTGCCTAGAGCTTATATGACCTGTCATCATGTATTCCTGCAGGGGAGGAACTTGGGGCATTGCTGATCACATCTTCCTGTAGAGGCTGGACATGGAGTGTGGCCAATGCCCTGAGAGGCCGTGCACTGCTTATGGTAGTGTGAAGATTCCTGATTCTTGAGAGATTGGGAAGCTTTCTACCATTTATCTCACTCATAGTTCCTTGGGTTTCTATCATCTAAACACAGAATCAGGGTTTCCATCACAGACTACCTGCCCCACACCACATACATTTCATATTTCAAACCTCTAATCTGAAAATATCTTTATGAAATATTTAATTCAAAATGAGGAGTGAGTACTTTTGACTTGGACAGTGTTTACAGAGTCTTGATGGATTTACCATTACTGTTTTTTACTGTGAGCATCAATCTTCCTCTTGCTGTCTCTATAGCACACTATATAAACATTCTGCTTCACAGTTGTGTATGACATTAATACCAAGACATGGAAAGCAGAGATGGGTATACAGCTAGAGGATTAAGGTCAGTCTGATTTATATAGCCAATACCAGCTAGCAAGGGATACTAAGCAAGGGAGACTTTATTAAAGAAACAGGCAAACAAAAAATTATACACCTAAAACATGGGTTCTGAGTAGTCTGTACAATCAGTTTATACAAAGCATTGTTTGGAGAAATTTAGCCATAAGTGTATTTGAAGGCAAATTTCACTTTACGTGTTTGATGCTTGGAAACTAGATAGACAGACTTGTTGACTCACATTTGCTGAACTGGCTGAAGTCTCTCCACTTCATGGTGCACATAATCAAAGATTCACCTTCTTTCTAGTAGAAGTATTTTGTCATGCTTGTTATAACAGTTCTATGGTGACCAGACATATGATAATAACAACTTTGATCTGGGCTCTTCTCCATGAAAACCAAAAGAAGACCTAAATCGAAGAACACAGATCCAACTTGAATTCCTCCCTTCAAACATCTTATCATTGAGCCACTGTTTTATTTGTTTTGGACCTTACTCCTACATCTAATTAGATTGCAGACTTCCAATAAAATCCAGTAGTATAATATCTTCCATGTTAACTTAGAGGATACAGAACACACAACTGAGCCATTGCTCTTCACTGGGGTCTTGGAAGAATGCTTCAGCTACTGCTTCCTCCTGTAGCCTGGGGACAGGGTCACTAGCTTTGGTTCCAAGTGAAATCTTTGTGTGTCAGGCTGTGCTCCTGTTACTTAGTTCATCTTTGTGTTAGCAGCAAAGTCTCTAGTGAAGAAAAAAGCTCAGATCACACGATTAAAAATTATGCCTTCCTCTGAGCACTGGAGCTGCAAATGTGTGAGTTGTATGCTTGTATGGTATGTCATTCATCCTTGGAGAAAACTATGTTGGTTTTGTTACTTATACTGGAAGCAATGTCACTAGATCTTTGAATAAAGAATAGTATTCTGTGTTATGTTACAGTGCATGTGTCTATAGACTTATACATATATCCACATATATAACTTTCAGTTACTAAAGTACTAGTATTATATGCTGACAGTTTAAATATAATGATTACTAAACATCTCTACCATTATGTAGCTTACAATCAATAACTCATAAATTTACTTTAAAGTTTAATTAATTCATAACACATGCTTGGATGTCAAATGACAACTAGTAAGAGTTGATTCCCTCTTTTCATCATGGAAGTTCTTGGGATTGAACTCAGATTATAAGCCTTGATAGCAGGGGCTTTTATTCAGTTAGACAATTCAGTAGTTCATAAACCCCTGTCTTGTTCTGTACTTTTATGATACAGAAGCACAGTAATAAATGCATTGTGAGTAACCAGTTCAAAGAAAAATAAACAGTTAATATTTTCAGTGCTGTATCTTGGAAATTGCTTTGTATCAACACATAAAATTAATCATATCATATGATCACTCATTTTACATTTTCCACATGTTCAGTCATCTTTCATTGTTGTACCAGAAATAAAGTATATAAATTGAAGCTTTCATATATTTTCTCACTGTGAAATGCCTTTCAGAACAGTCAAATGACCTCTGTGTGCTATCATAAAACTGAAAATCCTTGAGGGCAGGAAATCCACAGCCTTGCTTTACTTTTGTTGTGTACACAGTCATAAACAGGAGAGTGGTTAATAAATATTATACAAACCCATTCCTGGGAAATAGGAGACAGAGACATGAAATACTATTTTTATTGCTACCATTATTCTGATGATCCTCTGGCCACTTTTCTATGACTGATGTAATTGCATTGTCTTCATATTTTATTCATTAGAAGAACCTCTTTGAGCCCACTCCTGTTATGCTGCTGCTGTGACTTTATTAAGCATCTCCTAATGGGTGTGAGCCCACTCCTGTTATGCTGCTGCTGTGACTTTATTAAGCATCTCCTAATGGGTGTGATCTGTGGTTCCATCCACTTTCTGTCTGGGATTTGCTCGTGCCTTTAATAAGCATTAGACTTGCAGCCATCAATTCAAGTACAGAAACAAATGAATTGACAGTTTTTGTATTCGGGTAGTATTGTGAAAATCTAACGCACTTTATCTTCTTCATGTTATTTTTGATAAATTTGCCAACTGGTTATAAAAATTTGAAAGGAAGTTTGATTTATGTAGGTATTCACATCAAGTCTTGCTGTTTCTTTTTCTTTCATTATTTACTATAATCAGAGAATGCCTGTTAACTTTCAGCAACATACTTCCATAGATTTATGGTGGTAATAAGAGGCAGAATACAATTTAGGAAAAATAGACCCAATTCACTACAAAGAAGAGATAGAGGAAGGAATAACAGAAAAAAATACCAAATGTAGAAAATAAGGAAACAGAGACAGAAAATGAGAAGAAAAATTAAAACAAAAAAATAATAAAATGTGCATGTAAAAAATTCTACGAAGCAAGATCCTTTAAGTATAGAGATATCTTTTTCACTGTATATATGTGAACATACCTATACCTATATCTATATGATCTTAAGGGAAAGTAATTTTAACTGAATAAAATAAGTTGAAAATCTATCATATTTATAGTTTATATTTCCTTTATTTAAGTAACTTAGCAAATGTTTGGGTGAAATTTTATTCCTCCACTATCAATATATCCCATTTCTCATTATAATATTTTTATCATATATATATAAACAAACAAATTGTATCATAAAATGTCTAGCTCCTGGTATTGAAATATTTTTGCTGCTCTTAAACTAAGTCAGAGAAATTGCTATTACAAAGGACATACTTAATGCAGAGGCTTGTGACTCTCCAAAGCCCAGTAAATACATGGTGGTAAGTACTCAGCTGTAGATGAAACAAAACACTGATCACGCACAGGATTGAGAGGTGTAAGGTTTAGGTACTGAGGGTAGAGTAGGGAGAAGATTAAAGAATGTAAAAGCCGTTATATGGAGAAGACAGCTGTGAATGCTGATCATTTTACATATTTTAGCTATTGTATACTTAACAACTTAATTCAATGCAGTTGTGGTGACCTTTACAGTGAAGTTCCACAAGGTCAAACCAGTTCATAGTTTCAGATTGCAGGAAGAATGAACTTCTAATACTTATCTATCCCAGCTCAGGCCATTTGCTACTGAGAACAGCAGAGATCCAGGGACAAAAGCCTAGTGAGACTGAGCTGTGAGTAGCACGGGCACGGAGAGGGCTAAGCCTAGCACACTGTTGGCGCGGCCCTCTGCTTGCTCTAGGGGAGCAGGAACTCTGCCATGGGGACATAGAGTCAGCCCGAAATGCCCATACATTCAGACAAAACCCTCAAGCCATTTGCCACCCGGAAAAGCAGAAATCCCAGGACACAGGCATGCTGAGACTGTTCCATCATGAGTAAGTGGCCAGGATGCAGAGAGGTCTGGGCCGAGTGTGCAGAAAGCATGGCTCCCCTATTGGTTCAGGGGAGCAGTAAACCTAAAATAGGGACTTGTTATCTGCCCAGAAAGCCATTGTGTGCAGACCAAATGCTCAGGCCATTTGCCACTGGGAACAGCAAAGATCCAGGGACACAGGCCTGGTGAGACTGCAGTGTGAGTACCAGGGCACAGAGAGGACTAGGCCTAATACAAGGTAGTTGCGGTCCTCTGGTTGGTCCAGGAGAGCAGGGACTCTTCTATAGGGACTCTGTGTCTTCCAGGAAGGCCCATGTGTGCAGACCAAACACTCAAGCCATATGCCACTTAAAACAACAGAGATCCAGGGACACAGGCCAGGTACATGGAGAGACGGGAACCAGCCACTGACAATAAGACCACATACAATCACAGACAAAAAGATGGCAAGAGGAGAGCAAAAGAACTTACCCAATGAAAACCAAGACAACCTGACAACAACAGAACCGAGCTCACCTATCACAGCAAAGAGCAGAATGCCAAACACTCCAGATAAAGAAGACTCAGACCTGAAAAAAAATACCTCAACATGATAATGGAGATCTTTGAGAAGTGCGTGAATAACTCACTAAAACAAAACCGGAGAAAAACCATAAACAAATACAAGTTTTTAAAGAGGAAACACTAAAAACACTCAAAGAAATCAAAGAACTAGAGGAAAACAGAACCAAAGAGATGAAGGAATTATAAATAGAAATGGAAACATTAAAGAAAACACTAAAAGAGACAACACAGAAGGTGGAAAACCAAAAAAAGAAATCAGGAGTCACAGATGCAAGCATCTCCAACAGACTACAAGAGATGGAAGAGAGAATCTCAGGAGCTGAAGACAACATTGAAAGCATACACAAAACAGTCAGAGAAGATGCAAAGGCAAGAAAGCTCCTAACACAAAATGTCCAGGAGATCCAGGACACAATGATAAGACCAAACCTAAGGATAATAGGAATAGAAGTGGGCTAGTAATATCAATTAAGAGGCACAGTAAATATCTAAGAAAAAAATCATCTAAGAAAACTTCCCTAACCTTAAGAATGAGATGACCAAGAGCATAAGAGAAGCCTACAGAAGTCCAAATAGAGTAGACCAGAAAAGAAAGTCTTCCCAACACATAGTAGTCAAAATACCAAGTGTCTAAAGCAAAGAAAGAATACTAAAAGCAGTAAGGGCAAATGGTCATGTAACATATATAGTCGAACCAATCAGAATTATACCCAACTTCTCAACAGAGTATATGAAAGCAGGAAGATCCTGGGCAGACATCATGTAGAACCTAAGAGAACACAAGTATCAGCCAAGGCTGCTTTACCCAGCCAAATTCTCAATCACCATAGATGGAGAGACCAAGATATTCCAGGACAAAACTAAATTTACACAATATCTGACCACAAATCCAGCACTAGAATGAATTAAAGGTGGAAAACCCAATACAAGGAGGGAAACTATATCCTAGTAAAAACAAGAAAATAACTAAACAAGAAAACTAAAAGAAGGAAGACACACAGCCACAATTCTACCTCTAAAAGCAAAAATAGCAGAAAACAGCAACCACAATTTCTTAATATCTATTAACATAAATGGACCCAATTCCCCAATCAAAAAACATAGGCTATCAGACTGGTTACATAAACAGAATCCAGCATTTTGCTGCATACAGGAAACTCATCTCAGAGACAAAGACAGACACTATCTCAAAATAAAAGATTGGGAAAAAAAATGGCCCCAAGAAACAAGCTGGAGTAGCCATTCTAATATCAAATAAAGTAGATTTATAACCTAAAGTTATCAAAAAAAAAAAATAAGGAAGGACACTTTATACTCATTACAGGGAAATTTTGTCAGGAGGATTTCTCAATCCTTAACATATATGCTCCAAGTACAAGAGCACCCATATTCATAAAAGAAACCCTACTAAAGCTCAAAAACTATATTGCACCACAAATAATAGTGTCAGACCTCATCACCCCACTCTCATCAATGGACAGATGATGGAAGCAAAACCTTTACAAGGACACATTGAACCTAACAGAGGTTAGGAACCAATTGGAATTAGTACACATCTACAAAACCTTTCATCCTAAAACAAAAGAATACAACTTTCTGTTTGCACCTCAGGACACTTTATTCAAAATTGACCACATAATTGGTCACAAAACAAGCCTCAATAGATATAAGAAGATTGAAATACTACCACGCATCCTATCAGATCACAATGGACTAAGGCTGGTCTTTAATAACAATAAAGACAAAAAAACCCACTTACACATGGAAACTAAACAATGCTCTATTAAATAATAGGATGGTTAAAGAAGAAATAAAGAAAGAAATTAAGAATTTTTTAGAATTTAATGAAAATGAAAACACAACATACCCAAACCTATGGGATGAAATGAAAGCAGTTCTGAAAGGAAAACTCATAGCTCTGAGTTATTTCAAAAAGAAACTGGAGAGAGCATACACAAGCAACTGGACAGCACAGTAGAAAGCTCTAGAACAAAAGGAAGCAGATACACCGAAGAGGAGTAGATGGCAAGAAATAATCAAACTCAGAGCAAAAACTGACTAAATACCTACAAAAAGAACCATTCAAAGAATCAACAAAATGAAGAACTGGCTCTTTGAGAAAATTAACAAGATTGATAAACCCTTAGCCAGACAAATTAGAAGGCTAAGAGAGAGTATCCAAATTAACAAATCAGAAAGGAAAATGGAGACATAACAACTGAAACTGAGGAAATTCAAGAAATCATCAGATCCTACTACAAAAGCCTATACTCAATAAAGCTGGAAAATCAAGAGGAAATGAATGAATTCCTAGAAATATGCCAGATACTAAAGTTAAACCAGGAACAGAAAACCATCTAAATAATCTGATAACACCTGAAGAAATAGAAGCAGTCATTATAAGCCTCTCAACCAAATAAAGGCCAGGTTCAGATGGGTTCAGTTCAG
Organism: Micromys minutus; assembly: GCF_963924665.1. NCBI lineage: Eukaryota > Metazoa > Chordata > Mammalia > Rodentia > Muridae > Micromys > Micromys minutus. Next base: position 326,742 of record NC_137975.1, read on the forward strand.
AATTCTAGCAGATAATTATTGGTAACCTAACACCAATAGTCTGCAATCTATTCTAGAAAATAGAGTCAGATGTAGCACTACCTAACTCATTTTTGAGGCCACAATAACCCTAGTTCCTAAAGCACTCAAAGACCCTACAAGGAAAGAGAACTTAAGACCAATCTCACTTATGAACATTGACGAAAAAATACTCAACAAAATACTTGCAAACCAAATCCAAGAACACATCAAAACGATCATTCATCATGACCAAGTAGGCTTCATCCCTGGGATGCAGGGATGGTTTAACGTAAGGAAATCCATGAATGTAATCCACCATATAAACAAACTCAAAGAACAAAATCACATGGTCATCTCACTAGATGCTGAGAAAGCATTTGACAAAATTCAACACCCCTTCCTGTTAAAAGTCCTGGAAAGAACAGGAATCCAAGGTCCATACTTAAAAATAATAAAAGCAATATACAGCAAACCAACAGCCAACAACAAACTTAATGGTGGGAAACTTGAAGCAATCCCACTCTAATCAGGGACTGGACAAGGCTGCCCACTCTCCCCCTACCTATTCAACATAGTACTGGAAGTCCTGGCTGGAGCAATTAGACAGCAAAAGGAGATCAAAGGGATACAAATCGGAAAGGAAGAGATAAAAACATCACTCTTTTCCGATGACATGATAGTGTACTTAAGTGACCCCAAAACCTCCACCAGAGAGCTCCTACAGCTGATAAACAAGTTCAGCAAAGTGGCTGGATACAAAATTAACTCAAACAAATCAGTAGCCTTCCTATACTCAAAGGACAAACATGTGGAGAAAGAAATTAGGGAAAAGGTACCCTTCACAATCGTCACAAAAACTATGAAATACGTTGGTGTGACTCTAACTAAGCAAGTGAAGGACTTATACGACAAGAACTTCAAACCTTTAAAGAAGGAAATTGAGGAGGATCTCAGAAAATGGAAAGATCTCCCATGCTCATGGATTGGAAAGATCAACATTTTAAAATTGGCAATCTTATCAAAAGCAATCTACAGATTCAACGCAATCCCTATCAAAATTCCAACACAGTTCTTCATGGAATTGGAAAAATCAATGTGCAATTTCATATGGAACAGCAAAAGATCTAAAACAGCTAAATCCATCCTCAACAACAAAAAAACATCTGCGGGAATCACTATCCCTTACCTCAAGCTATATTACAAGGCAATTGTGCTGAAAACTGCATGGTACTGGTACAGAAATAAGCATGTGGATCAATGGAATAGAATAGAAGATCCAGAAATGAGCCCTCACATATATGGTCACCTGATTTTTGACAAAGGAGCCGTAAACATTCAATGAAAAAAGGACAGACTATTCAACAAATGGTGCTGGTCCAACTGGAACTCAACATGCAAAAGAATGAAAATAGACCCTTTCTTATCTCCTTGTACAAAGCTCAAGTGTAAGTGGATCAAAGATCTCCACATTATACCAGATACACTGAAACTATTAGATGACAAAGTAGGAAAAACTTTAGAACATATAGGCACAGGAGAAAATTTCCTGAACAAAACACCAATGCCTCAAGCTCTAAGGTCAAAGATTAACAAATGGGACTTAATGAGATTGCAAAGTTTTTGTAAGGCTAAGGACATTGTCAAGAAAACAAAATGGCAGCCAACAGAATGGGAAAAGATCTTTACCAACTCCACATCAGATAGAGGCCTAATATCCAAGGTATACAAGGAACTCAAAAAGCTAGACACCAGAGAATCAAATAACCCTATTAAAAATGGGGTACAGAGCTAAACAAAACGTTCTCAGTTGAGGAATATCGTATGGCTGAGAAATATCTTAGGAAGTGATTGACATCTTTAGCCATCAGGGAAATGCAAATCAAAACAACCCTGAGATTCCACCTCACACCAACCAGAATGGCTAAGATCAGAAACTCAGATGCTGAGGAGGATGTGGAGAAAGAGGAACACTTCACCGCTGTTGGTAAGGTTGTAAACTTGTACAACTACTCTGGAAATTATTCTGGAGGTTCCTCAGAAAATTGGACATAGTAGTGGAATAACCTGAATATCCAGTTATTCCACTTCTGGGCATATACCCCAGAGATGCTCCAAGATACAACAAAGACACATGCACCACAATGTTCATAGCAGCCCTATTTATAATAGCCAGAAGATTGAAAGGACCCAGATATCCTTCAGTAAATGAATGGATAAAAAAAATTGTGGTATATTCACACAATTGAGCTCCACTTAGCTATCAGAAATTTCACTTTATGGAATTCTTAAGAAAATGAATGCATCTAGAGAATATCATCCTGAGTGAGGTAACCCAGTCACAAAAGAACAGATATAATATGCAGTCACTGATATTTGGATACTAACCTCAGAAAGCTCTGAACACCCCAGAAACAATTCAGATTGTAGTAAGCTCAAGAAAAACAATGGCAAAAAAAAAAAAAAAAAAAAAAAAAAAAAAAAAAAAAAAAAAAAAAAAAAACAGCCTCAGTCCTTCTTAGGGGGAAAAAATTGTATAGCAACCTCTCAGATTATGGTACACCTGGATCTGAAATCATGAAAGTCCAAGAGCTAAGATAATAGCCTTGTTTCAATTTTTGACATTCACATATCATTATGCTTAATCTATACCAACAAGAAATCTGTTTCCATGTTAAGTTCTGTCCTACATATACTTCTTGCTTATGATAACTAGTGGGCTTTCTATGCATGCTGTCAAACCTCTAATAGAATTAAGTACTGACAAAATTATTCATGTAATGTATGCCCAAATTCCTTTAAAAATCTGTAAATGTAACCTCCTTTTTTTTTTTTTTTTTTTTTTTTTAATACAGCGGTATGGGAAAAAAAAAAAAAAAAAAAAAAACTTATCTATCCCTAGAACAGGTGCAACTGGTAGCTGTTGGGTGGTGAGTGACGGAAATTCACTTTTCCTTTCCATGTAAGGCCAACTGGCCTGTGGTGATCATATACCCAGTTGTGTGTGGGCAGAACCAACTAGAGCAAGTATGTTATTAAAAAGTAAAATAAAATACAGCAGTAGCAATCACTTGACCTGAATCTATGTCATAATTTTGGTTATATTGTGAGAAGAGCAATTTCCTTTTGTGTTAATATAAGGTAAATTATGATAAAGCAAGATCCTTTAAGTATAGTAATGTCTGTGTGTTCATGATCATACCTACATACATGTTCTTTAAGGGGAAGTAATTTTAATTAAGTAAAACAACTAGAATGTCTACCATGTATATATAGTTTATATTTCCTTCATTCAAGTAACTTAGCTGAATGTCTGAGTGAAATTTTATTCCTCTCCTGTCAGTATGTTCCATTTCTCATTCTAGTATATTGTATATGGAGCCTAGTGAGAGACATTTACCTCGAATTTTCATGGACTTCCTTATGATCCTTGTCGAACCATGTTTACAGTTCCTTTAGAAGGCTCTATTAGGGTATTAAAAGTTCTCCTCCTGCTGAGATCTGAGTATTTCAACACAAATATCTTTCCTTGCTTTCTTCCAGGCAACAGTCAGGTCATCAGGCAGCCATCATCTAAGAATTAGTATCTTTGGCACTTAGTTTCTATATCTGTAAAAATATCTGTGAGGTGTGGTTTTTATACAGGGACAGAAGCTTTATACTTTGTCCAACCATTTGAGCATTCCTATTTAAGATTAGGAGGATTTGTTACTTTGTGTCTGCTTCCTGTAGCCCTGCAAGATGGTACTGGCAGGAATTGTGTGGCAGAATAACCTCTTACATCTTGGCCTGAACAGGAGAGAGGAATCTTACAGTCTTTCTCAAGGACTTTCTCTTACTGTAAATAGCTCTCAGTAGGCCCCACACCCAACTGGCTCCTTTCAGCTAGCTTTGCTTCACACCAAGCTGCTAACACTTGAGCTACTTGAGAACAAACAACATCCAAACTTGGAGCAATAGGTTCTACTTAAAAAGCCTGAAGAGAGATATTTCAGTCCCACCATGTAATGGTTCAACAGGAAGCTATTCCCTCCTAGCCAGTAGCAGATCCTACCACACACTGACTGGTTTGATTTCACACATCCCACTGTCCAGAAAAATTATGTTCCTGTTGGTGGTGCTCTACCGTCGATGCTGCTTCACTGTAGGAGCAAAAACAAAAGAAAACGAATGCCAATCGATTGCTATAGAGAAAATGTACTGAAGGTAGGTGAAAAGAAAGGCTTTTCATGTTTAACACATACCTTTCATTGTTGCATAGTACATTAATATATAGAAAATAATGAACGCCTTATATCATAACCATTCTCACTGCCAGTTACAGGCCTTATAATACATTCTACAAAAATTTTACATGAATAATATGACATATAGTCTCATGATTTGAACTTTATCTGATTACTTACCTTAATAAAATAGTAAAATTCATTAGAGATTGGTCTGTTAATATGAGAAAGCATATGACATTTGGTTAGCAATGGGACAGGTAATCTTTTTGCATACCTTTTATACACACACTCATTGACTCATTAGTATATTACTAAAGATTAGAAAATCTTCTGGAATATGAATATCCTAATACCTCTGTGAGAGCATTAGCTTATGTATAAGGTAATGGTCTGCATGTTGACATACATGTCTATGTGCACAATCTAAAGCACACACAACTGATAACATATTCCTATAGTGCATAATAACAATTTGGTGTTGTTAAAGTATTAGAAAAGCTTGTAAAATAGCAATTTGCACATACAATTAGTTTGGAACATTTATAGGAACATAAATATCACAATAGAAAATAGTGGTGAAGCATGTAAGGTAACATCATATCAATAATTTTATATTTTTAAATGAAAATAAACACTTGCAAATTTAAGTATCAAAAATGAGTTCTTAGAAAGGAAAGGATGTAGAAGAACTTCCAAAGAAAAAAGACTAGAACATGCAGGTAGAAATGTACCAGTCAGCCACAGCTAGAAGAGAGAATTTTTTAGTCAGGGAGCCTAACAGAGCAAAATAAAATATTTTTCTCCAAATGTCAAGACAAGTAATTGGCCAGTTTGATTGAAGAGTAAACATGTGTCTGGAAAACAAACAAATCTAAAAATCCTTGGAGACCGAGGGGTGGGAGGGAGCATGTGGGCTTCACATTGCAAATGATTGTTTGCTTTAAAAGTTAATTGGGCAGTGAGACACTGCTGAATAATTGCTGCTATAAAGAGCTGCAGCAGAAGAGCTAGCTAAAGAGTGCAGCGGTGCCTGGAGGAGTGGGCGCCCAGTCCTCCTGGGCAGTGTTGGCTGGAGATTCTGGGAGTGTGGGTTATAAGAACATAGATGTCTTCTATTACTTGCTAATCAAGAAATTCCCTCTGCTTGATTATGGCTCTCACTTTCTTAGCCTAGAAACCTAGGCTGGATGGGAAACAGGAGGGCATGAGGGTGGACAAGAACACATACACAACTATCAGGTACTGAAAATGATGTACATCCAATGGTGGATAAAGATACAGGGCTGCTGAAACCACTTAAACCATTTATATATAAGAAAGACGTAAAATATCTGTAAAGAATGGTAAAGGAAAGTACCCCACACCCGTGAGCACCAGACCCAGCCCTTGGCTGTGAGATCAGAGGAGACCTGTGGATACTGACTCAGCACATATACTCATAGATGGATTAATGACGGCTGGACAGATAGAAGGACAGGATATATAGAGGGGAGTGCCCTCATCTTCCCTTTGAAATGATTGGAAAATGTATGT